>NC_050461.1:55064328-55398436 GCF_903995425.1 Onychomys torridus
ATCATGCCCTCACTCTTCTCAAACAAGCTTCTTTTTGCAGCAGATGGAAGCTATTACAGAGATCCACACATGCTCAAGATGTAGTGAACAGATGACCGTGCGGTGACCAGCTCCAACTGGTGTAGCCACAACTGACCCCCAACGTCTAAGGCTCAGGGAATATCATTGTAGAGGGGGCAAAAATGCCAGAGGATTTGGAGGTTTTTTGTGAGATAGCATCTTCTAGACAGAATAAGCTACACTCATGAAATGCCTAAACAAGACCTGTATAAGGACCACACCAGCCAACATGCCAATGGGAATGGGGAAATTTTACAAGGTCCCATCCTCAGATGAAAAGCTACAGCAGTCAGTGGCTGCTGAGGACGAGAGAATCCATTTTCCTCAGGGAGATACCCTCTGATAGATTTGCCAGTCCCAAGAGGTCAGCTGTAAACCCATGGATTTAAGAGTAACCTTAAGTGAATTCAGAAGGATGGACACACACACACACACACACACGTACACGCACATGCACACGCACACGTACATACACCCCAAACCATAATAATTATAGAAGATGAGGCTACAAATTCAGGAGGGTGTGGGGTAGGACGTGGAAGAGTTTGGAGAGTAGAACCAATCTAAATACAGTATGTACAAGATTGAAATTCTCAAAAAATAAAAAATTCAAAATAAAAATGTGAAATAAAAAAAAATGTTGTTGTTTGAGATGCCAGCCAGATATTCCCATTCAGTCTCCTACTTGAAAGCAAGAAAACAACCCAAAGCAATCAGCAAAGAAAGCAAATAAGACATCTGAGAATTCATTCATGTGCACTGAGTCTGTATTAGAGCAGCTCCATATTCGTGTACATACTCCTGTTAGCATGCCATTTTCCTGTTTATTTCTATATACTAAAGGTCTACAAAAATGAAATTATAACAGAAAGAAAGAAGGGCAATGTGTTAGCTTCTTTTTTTTTTTTTTTTTTAACTGTGATAAACCTTGACCAAAAGGAACTTAAGGAAGAGTTTCTTTAGCTCCTCTTTGCATAGGGAAAGTCCACAGTGATCAGGACAGCACAGCAACAGGTGGGCAGGAAGCTGAGAGCTCACATCTCAGCTGCATGCAGGAAGCAGAGATGGGAGCAAACTGGAAGTGAGGTAGGCTCTAAACTCTCAAAGTCCACCCCACAGTGACAAGCTTCCTCCAGGAGGCTCCACCTCCTAAAGATCTACAATCTCCCCCAGAAAATAGTCACCAACGTGGAACCAAGTACTGAAACACAGGAGTCTATGAATGACAGGCCTCACTCAAACCATAACAGGGCTTCTTTATAGCTATCACTAGAAGGCTATCACTGTCTAGATGAGAAGTTGAGCTCTGCCCTTACATGCTAGAATTAAATAAATAAATGGAAATGACGCCAGGGACAGCCCCTTTCTCATGGTGTAGCTGACAATAACTCTCACAGCATGTGGGCCAAAATAGGAGATACAATGGGCATGCAGTCACATTTTATTTGTGGTGTTTAGAGGACATTTTAAAATTTTATATAAGAGATATTATGTATCAGCATGGATTCCCCTGTCCTCCCTCCTCCCACTCCCCCAGCCCCCCCCCCCCCAACCCACTCCCCATTCCCATCTCCTCCAAGGCAAGGTCTCTCCTGGGGAGTCAGCCCAGCCTGATACATTCAGTTGAGGCAGATCCAATCCCCTCCTCCCTGCACCAAGGCTGAGCAAAGTGTCTCAGCTTAGGCCCCAGGTTCCAAAAAGCCAGTTCATGCACCAAGGACAAGTCCCAGTCCCACATTTATATTTTTACAATCCCTTTCACACCCCAGTGTCATATTAATAGAGAGATACATTGGCAATATAAGGCCTTGAAATATCAGAAGTTGCAGCCCTCTAGGGATGAACTTGGCTACTGCCATGGGCTGGGATGTCAGCATCTTTGTATGTCATCCTTATATGCGTTTGGCTTTGACATCCTCATACAACCAGCAGGATATGAGAGTTATATCCCAACTAGTGTCTGAAAGGGCTATTATGCTCTCTCTCTCTCTGCTTCATGCTGTATGGACAGATGGAAGGGTGTTATGCCTTGGAATATGGATGTAGGATTAGTATCTCTTAAGGACAAAGTTGTTTAGCCCCCACCACTTTCTACATATGGGCTTTCACAGAGATGGGAGACATCCACAGTCTTCCATCACCATTGCATTGAACAAGTGTCTTGGGAGAAGGAAGCAGCAGGATCCTGCTGGGTCTCACATTTCACTTGCATTTGCAGACTGGCCTGTGTTGTTGGTCAGTAGTTTATCAGGGCCTGTCTGCAGGCATCAAGAAGAGCATGTATGGCAGTTGGGGGTTTTGGAACTGAATGACTCTTGTCATGCTGCCTGGAAGCAGAAACACCACTGGAGGAAAGGTTCTCTTCTGGGGCCAGCCCCTGAGTGTCCCAGGAAGGAGTGAGACCTTTGGCAATGTGAAGGGTCTGCAGAAGGCTGGTTTGGGATACAGCATGCACCTGTGCGTCACATTCTGCTATCTGTGTGCACTTGTGTGGCCACTATAGCTGCTCACTGTGAGATCCCTGCTGGCAGGGATGGACAGAGTGCTGGCAGGGATGGACAGAGTGCAGGCCAGGCTGCACTAAAGACAGTGAACAGGACCCTGGCCTGCCCTTCTCTGGGACCCTGATTTCTTGGTCCCTGTGGGCTGGAGGAGCCACATTGCTTTCAACACAGCCCTGGGCAGTTGTCTTTTTTATGCTAGCAATCATGAACAGGATGGCGGCCAGGAAGGTCACACAGCCCTCTAAAATGTGGCATTGTGCTATGTTTGTTTAGTGAGTCTGCTGTGTTCTGAGAGTGTTTTTTCATGTTTGAAGGGCAATTTCTTTGTCACCTGTTACCACGTTGCTAAAGAATCAGCAATTCACACGTATAATAAGCCTCCCAGTGAAAAGCTCATTCACAATTATTTTCCCCTTTTATTTCCTGTTTGAATGCCTCCACCTGTGAAAATCTCCATCATCTTGCATACGTGTGTGAATGCATGTGTTTAAACAACATTTCCTCAGGCAAATGGCTATGACCACTCTGCAAGAGAGGGCAAGTTGGCCTGGAGTTTGTACTAAGCCATGGCCAGGGGCCCTTGGCTTCTCCCCACTATCATGATGGTCAGGCATACATTTATGTCTCACAACCGGATGGTTGGCAGAGCTGCTCAGCTTAGCTGCTTCAGGAAGTGGGGGTAGTTTTGCTCATGCTCAAAAAATCATAATGGACTCATGGGAAACTATGGTTTTCTTGGGACAGCTTCAGGTGCTGCCTTTGTAGTCTTGAGAACACCCTAGAACAGTTACCTTTCCTTTAAAGACAATGCTCCAATCACCAAAAAATGTTAGACCCAACATGCAAATTGTTTGTCCTCTACTCACATATAAACATACCCTGCAAGTACTTACCAACTGCCTGGGTAGGTACCCAGCTGTACCAGCTGCTGCACTAAGTGATACAATCACAGAGAAGACAGGGAAGGATTTTTTCATAAGGAGTTTATGGACAAGTAGGTAAGATGTTATAACAATACTACAGTGTGGGTAGGGAAGCAGGTGGCTATGGTCCACAGGGATCAAAGGTCTGGTCACATTCTGGAGAACCAGAGCTTTTTGCACAGAGCTGAGCCCTAGGCATGGGGGTCTTTGCATGATGCAGGGGTTGGAAGTGACCCTAGTGTGTCTGGAAACTGTGTGGGAAGGGGATGCTTGGAGGGGGGTCGGCTTGGAGTGAAGTTTTCCCAATAGGCAGCTACAGAAATAGTTCTGACGGCATATGGTGAGTAGCAGGGATGGAGGAGATGGGACAGAGCCAAGAAAAAGTATTATGAGTCTGGGAGAACTCAGATGTGGAGGGGGTGGGCCTTAGCTGTGGAGGGGAGAAGTCAGATGTGGAGGGGGAGAATTCAGACGCCGAGAGGGCGGACCAAGGAGCAGAATAGGAATGGTGGCAATCGTCTAGGTTTAGACACAGCTGTTTAAGGGAAAGATTGACCTGGAAGAAGAGCTATTCCTTTAAATCAGAGGTGTGGATGGGAAGATCATAGTGTCCCTTCCAGATGAGGCCAGGGATCCATGACACAGAGTTGAATGAACCAGTGACAGAGATACCAGCTGATAGGTTGAAGAACAGTACCCCAGAGGTAGTGGGGGGTGGAGAAAGTAGCATGAATCCTAATGGGTCTTAATAATAAAAACCTGGAATCAGATATCAGGGTGGAAGCTGAAAGATTGGAGAAGCAGAGCAGACAGCCATTAGAAAGACTTCCAACCTCTAGGAATCCTCAGACTGAAAGGGCAGAGCTCCTGTCTCCACCCACCTTATCACTTTCTCTCTCAGCCCAGCCATATCACTTCCTGTTTCCTCCTCCCAAGTGCTGAGATTAAAGGTGTGTGCCTCCCAAGTACTGGGATCAAATGCATGAGATTCCAAGTGCTGGGATTAAAGGTGTGTGCCACCATGCCTGGCCTCTAGTGGCCAGCTCTGCACTCTGATCTCCAGGCAAGCTTTATTTGTTAGAGCACAAACAAAATGTCACCACAGAGAATCCTTATGTGAGTAATCTGCCACCCAAGCCCTTGGATCCTGGAATGCATGGAGACACTTTCTAAAGCCACTCATGGGCAGAGGAGCCCAGGGTACCCCATCCAGAGCCTCCACTTCCATGCACAGTGGACCCCAGCGTTACCTCTGTGGGCTTCCTCCCTCAGCATTTCCTGTAGAATTTGCTCTTTCTCTTCACAAAACCAATAGCCACCCTTCGACCACCTCAATCTCACTTAAGGGGGCGAAAAAATTCTCCTGGGAACCAAAGAGGTGATCCTCCAATCTTTTCTGAGGGAAGCTTCCTTGAGCAGCACCTTCGTGACTTAAAGTGCTCACACGGTGTGAGGGAGACAGAGTGGAGAATTTTCTTTCCCGTCAGAACTGAAGTCAGAAAGTGAACAATGGAAATGACAGGATAACATTAATTCACTTTGTGTCTAATGGCATTATCTCTTCTCTCCCCTGACTATTCTCCATGAACATACCCTCTCTTGGGGGAGAGTCTGCCAAGAGCTGGCAGAGAGAGTGGCTGGGAAACGCTGAACCTGCTTTCCCCATCCATCGTGTAACTTAAACTCTGGTGACTAGCCAGTTTCAGTACTTACATCCAGGTAGATCATTAGCTGGAAGCAAGACCTTAAAGCTGCCCCCTTTTTAAAAGGTAACTTTGACATTTCTGGGGACCACCAGATTCGCACATTTAAAATCGGATCAAATTAACAGATAAAAATTTTATGTGGTTCCTTTTATATTTGGCCTGCATTATTTAAGATGGTAGTTAAAATCTGTTTTATTAAATTGCATCATGAAATTTTTATTCTAAGTTCAGTCAATGCTTGTATTTCATATTATAAAGTGTTTAGAATTTTCTACCTCTTATTAATAAGAAAAGTAAGGCTGCATATCAGCTGCTGAATTGGAATATTTCATGTATCCTGTACCCATATAGGGATTTCATTTTCTCTTAAAAAAAGCAGAGGGAGTTTGGTGGGGAATTATTTGTTGTATTATTATGTGGGTCTCCCACTTAATGATTCACAGGAGACAAACACTGGAGGGCATTCGAGGCACACTCACACCATTTACTGAAGGCCACCCTGTCTTCATAAATAACCTGATTTCAGCAACACTTCTCTGTTCCAAATGAAGTTCAACGGCTGATAGATCAGTCTTGATTTTAAAAAGCTGCAAAATGGTTAACTTAGCATTTGAGTCTACTCATTTTGATTCAGCTTGAGTTTCATGACCCCTTGGGGGACATCTAGTTATTTTGTGATATTTACACTATTCATTGGCAAAACATACTAACATATTTACTTATATTTTAAATAAAGTTACTTGGTCTGGCCTTGTTGATTGGTTTACTGATGAAGAGGGAGTTTGGGAAACCTTTTGCTTTTCCCCCAAGTTGGGTGGCTCAGTCGCTTCCTGGTAGGTGAGCTGTAACCTGTGTTTAAGGTACAGAATAAAATGTCTTATCAGGAGGTAGTTGATTGGCAAAATTATATTTAGATTTTAATAAACCCTTGGAATGTAATTATATAGAGGGTTTCTATGGTCATAAAACAAAGATATAATTTTTAATGTGTTAGATCCTCATAAATCCCTCCTTGTGTACTTCTTGAAGTGAGCTGCCAGCACAATGCTGGCAACTAGACATTAATGGGTAAAAACTGCTGTTTCTAACTCTTTATTTTTTTTAAGTTTTGGGAAATAAGAATAATTTTTGATAATGGATTACTATGTGCTTTAACACAAAAGTAGACCAAGTAAAATTATTTATTTATGATGTGTGTGTGTGTGTGTGTGTGTGTGTGTGTGTGTGTGTGTGTAGGTCAGAGACCAACTTGAGGTGTTGGCTGTCTCTTCCCACCTGTGGGTCCTGGGTTTTGAACTTGGGTGCTCAGACTTTAAGCAAGTACCATTACCTGATTCATCTTGCCAACTCAATATAGTTTTTAATATGAATAAATAAGCTGATGTGTATTCCAGCAAATACCGGAAGTCATCGATAGAAAGTACTTCACCTTTTGGGATGGATTGTGAAACTGATGGCCCACTGTGCGCTTTTTGGCAGAGATCTGCAAATGAGGTTAAGAAATGGGCGGGTCTGCTGGAAGAAAGCATCTTCCACAGTCATCCATGTCTACAAAAGAGGTTCTTCAGAACCAACACTAATAAAAATTCAAAACCAAAAAAGGAGTCAACATTAATCCCCACCCGTCCCTTTCAGACAAGGGTCCCCCCCTGTAGCCCCACATTCTCAGCTGTGCCTCAGCCTCCCGCGGCTGGGATGATGACTGCTCTGTTGTTTCTCTCTAACACTGAGTACTGTTCAACCGCTGGTAATTTCCATGTTAATCAGGAAGATATTAGTACTTAGAACCTTGTGCCTTTCAAGAAATAAAAACCTTTGTATTTTTTATAACAGAGTTATATACTAGGTAACTAATAAAAGGTTTTTTTAAAATGAAAAAGTAGTATATTGTGGAATGGGGAAACAGAACGGAATACATTCCAAGAATGTCTGATGCTATCTATATAAATGTTCTACTGCCAAAGAAGAGCTTTTATTCATGTGGCTACCAAATCCCTACATATGGCTACCAAATCCCTATTGTCTTTAGATTCTGCTTCATCATTTAGAAGAATGCCAGATCATGTCCCTTATCTTAAAGCCAATATTTATAATATTCCAGAAGTCTCACTTTTTTCCAGTTACAAATCAACATAAAACGAACGAGTCAGTACACAGCTTTCATAATTGTGTGCGGAGGTGTATAGGAATCTGTGGAAGGCGGCTGCGCACCATTCCTGCAGGACGCATTCCACGGGTTTGTTATTGTCCTTCCGGGGTTTTGCCAGTCTGCTCTTCAGCTCGGCGGCACGGCCATAAATCATAGGGAGAGAGACGACTGCTTGCGAGGCTCACTTTAATTTCTCTGTGTATCTTTCCCTCTGCCATTGTCCCAGCTAACAATGCCTGCTGTGCAGGGTGTGGGCGGCTGCCTTGAGCTTGCCTGTGTCTCTGAATTCACTCATTTTTTGTTTCTCTCTTGGATTCTTCTCATCCAGTTCCCCCAAAGCTTCAGGAACTGGACCAGAAGACTCCAGATAACACCCTCTCAAAGACAGGGCATACTCTAACTCAGACAGACAAGCAGTCATACCATAGGCTGTTCTAGAGTCAACATATATCGGGGCCTTTATGCGAGCACCTGTGTAGTTACTGAGCGGGATATTACATCTTCCAGAATCTGGCTGTTCTCTTAAAATGAGGATTTACAAAATGTCTTTGTCTATTTTTAAAGGTTAGAACTGAAAGAGGAGAGGAAAGCCCTTTGAAGAACGGTACAGTTTTAAATATAAAAAGCTTCAGGTGCCCTTCCATTTCAGGAAGCGCACGTTCAGCGGTATTTGAGCATGCGCCTGTGAGTACTGTAAGCTCAGGTGCGGAGGCCAGAGAACGAAGTGAGGCATCTTACTTTAACATTCTTTGACCTATTCTCTTGAGACAAGGTCTCTCACTGAACTGGGACTGGCTCTTATTTGGCTAGGTTGGGAACCAGCAACCTAGGCGATCGATCACCCAGTCTCTGATCTACCCCAGGAATACCGACAGGGTCACTTGGCCATGCTTAGATTTTCGTGGGTGTTAGGGATCCCAACTCAGATCCTCATCCTTACGGTTCTTGGTTACGCCATCTCCCAGCTTTCATTCAGCAGCATCTCTTCTATTTCAGATGCATCTTTAGAAACAAAGACTAGGAGCCTGGAGAGGTAAAGTGCCTGGGCTAAACCAGCCTGAGAGTCTTAGGGAGGCACGGGAAGAAGCCCCAGCTTCTCTGTTGTTTGTTAAAAGGGCTTGCCTGGCAAGTGTTCTCTGCGCTCTTGTGCTCCTGACAAGGAAAGGTAACCTTCGGCCAACGGCATTGTTTTTTTTTTTTTTTTGTTCCACCAGTAACTAGGTTAATGTGACCCGACAGGTCCAGTACGACAGCCTGAGAAGAAATAATAAATGCATTTTGTGGGGCTGGATGTAATAACAGTAAACTGTGTTGAATATGAAGTTTTTTTTTTTTTTTTTTTCAGAAGAAAGAGAATTTCAGTATAGAAGGTGTCTGTCACAAGTTAACATTTTATGAGCAGTCTTTTTGATATACATAAGTGGTTACATTCCCATCTGCTCCACAAACTTCCCGGAAGGGTTATGTCCTACTTTTATCAAAACCCTGTTTTCCACGTGTCCTGCTGACTTACAGCTGTCCTCTGCACAAAGGTGAAAGGGAAGGTGAACAGTAGCATTTTGTCAATGTTGTCTGCAAATGGAGCATTAAACCACTTCACGCCAGGAGCTTTACAAATATCAGGATTTATAAATACTAATTTCTAAGATAAAATATTTGACTTTTAGATATGTGCTGGAGATGTTATTCTCATTTTACTGTTATGAGGTCCGAAGATGAGGTCAAGGTCATCTCAAGGTAGTTTCAGGTCACGGGCAGGAGACACCTGTCAGGTTCTTAAGCATTCTACTTCCTTTACTAGGAATGGTATCCAGATTCATATGAACTGTAAAACATGCTACTTATTTAGGAAGATCTCTTTAGTTCTGGATTTCTTTTCAAGAAAACACTGTATCCGCTTGAAGGCTCTCCCACAATTGCCTTTCCTTACCACGTGTGTGGTGCTATCAGTGAGGCGCTGGTGTATTCTTGCCCCTCATCTAGGAGGAAGTGTGAGAAGCAGGATGTGGGGTTGGTAAGCACTGACTGCATGTGGGCTTCATTCTCTTGGGTGGAATAGAGGGCATCCCACTGAGACGTCAATGTTCTAGAAGCAACTTGCTTTTTCTCTACAAAGATTCTTAGAGATTGGGGAGAAATACTTTTTTGAGGTTGCAGATATTCCCAGGGAGGGCTAAATTTCAGCTGATTTTAGCTCAGTGGTAGAGCGCCTGGGTTCGGTCCTCAGCTCAAAAAATAAATAAAAATAAATATATAAAATTCTCTCATGTGCCTTTGCATTTATAAGATATAGAACAATTGTGGTTTGGAAACAAGGGAAGGGATACAGGCATTATGGGAATGTGGGTCCAACAAAGTCCTGCTCTAACCCCATCCCCTCCTCTAGTGGATTCTTAAGAGCCTGGCTGGACACTTGCAAGTATCTCTACACTCAGGGCTCTTGGATTTTATGTGGTCTTTATTTGCAAGAACAATTTCCACAGCTTGAATTGGTCTTTCCTATTTCTCCAGATATTTGGTCTACCTGATGCCAACTTAGACATGCCAATCAAACTCAACAGCCCAGATGCATCATGCTTGGGCGCAATGACAAGGATCACAGTTTGGTAGCAGGACTTGTCAGAGTGAGGGTTCTACAACTCTGTTCATGCTGCTAACATTTGCCCGGACAGCACTGAGACATAGTCTACAATGAAGAAGTGACATCTGGACTGAACTCAGTCGATAACTAGGAAAGATTCCCTGGACCTTTAATATGGATAAGGTACAAGGCTGTGACTTCATGAAAGTTGGTTCCATGCAAAAACTAAGCATCATCTAATTCTGACATCGTATATTAAAGTGTCCTGAAATGATTGGTAAAGTAAGTTACCACATTGGCCAAACTGTTTACTTACTACCCACTAACTTCAGCTGGTTTGGGCTAGTATATCTGTAGAAATAAGCACAATGTATCAGATGGTATCTTCTGAACGTGGCCATTAAGTGAATATTAAAATCAGTAATTGTGGTTGATATATTGTGCACCACAATAAACTTATCTGGGGGTCAGAGAACAGAACAGCCATAATATTAAACATAGAGGTTAGGCAGTGATAGCACACGCCTTTAATCCTAGCATTCTAGAGGCAGAGATCTGTTCAAGGCCACAATGGAAACAGCCAGGCTTGGTAACAAGAGCCTTTAATCCCAAGAAGTAATGGCAGAAAGCAGAAAGATATATAAGATGTGAAAATCAGGAACTAGGTTAAGTTTTTAGGCTTTCAAACAACAGTTCATCTGAGATTCATTTTGGATGAGGACTCAGAGGCATCCAGTCTGAGGAAACAGGATCAGCTGAGGAATTGGCAAGGTGAGGTGGCTGTGGCTTGTTCTGCTTTTCTGATCTTCCAGCATTCATCCCAATACCCAGCTCCAGGTTTATTTTTATTAATAACACCTTTTAAGATTTGTGCTACAAGTAATGCCCTTTTCCAAATCAGAATACCAGTCTATCTACTAGATGCAGGTTGTTCTGCCTATTAGGTTGGTGAGAACCTGTTTATTCTTGTCTTATAGTTGACACAATGATGACATCAGCCACAGACAGTTCTTGCACATCTCCATGAAGAGTTGATTGGAAGTATACCAGGTCAGAAATGCTACAGACATGAGTAGAGGAATAGAACACACTGGCTTACACACGCATCTGGGGACAGGGAAGCTTGGCTTGCAGGTGGAATGGGCAGTCTGGGTGTTTCCCCACAACCTTGCCCACATGCAGAACTGCACTGACTTGTGTGCACAGTGTGTGGGGCAGAAGGCCGACTGTGTATGTGAAACGTTTTCCTATTATCACTCCTGTGGGAAGGGACAGCGATGTGGAAAGGGGAAACAGGTATCTTACAAAATGCAAGTTCATCTAGAAACAGAGAGAAAAGGACACAGAAAAGACAAATGATGACCTTAAAAAAATTAGCAGTTTGTAAAAATACTGTCTAAATATTGAATACCCACAGGGTCATCATGCCTGTGATTATTCTGAGCAGCATTACCGGTACATCAGCCTAGGTACATGAGCATGTTTTGTTGACTAATACAGTCTTAGATTTTTATGTGTATGTGTGCCTATGTGAGTTTATGTACATAATGTGCATGCAAGTGCCTGAGGTGGCCAGGGGTGTTCAATGAACTGGAGCTGCAGGTGGCTGTGAATGACACATGTACTGGGAAATGAACTTGGGTCTTCTATAAGAGCAATCTGTGCTCTTAACCAATGAGCCATCTCGCTAGCTTCTGACTAGTATATATTTTACAGAATGCAGGGTCGTTGACATAGCGATCGAGTTTATCTTACGAAGTGTAAGCCCTTCAAGGCTCAAATAAGGTGAATTCTGCATGTTCTCAACATAACACCTAAATCTTGAAGCTGGTGGTTTTTTTTTTTTTTTTTTTTTTTTTTTTTTTTTTTTTTCTTTTCAGAGTTAGGCTATGGCAGTCAATTGCTGGACACTTTCTTCTTCTTTTTTTCTTTTAAGCTGTGTCTCTTTGTGAAGCAGAAGGAAGGTCAATCTCACTTTCTGAGAGAAAAAGGTGACTCTTGTCATAATAACGTAATGCAGCAGGTCCCTAGGTGGAATCGGGAGGAAAAGGCAGACAAGGTCCTATAATGTCACAGCTGAGAGGAAGCTGACGCCAACGACTTCTCAGAAGAACAATGACTCATTATGCCCGGGCTCTGTGGCAGATGTGAGTCTCCCACCAACTGGCCTCTCTCCAAAAGCAAGAAGAAAATGAAGAGCTTGGGGGCTGCAAGCTCCTGAGTCTGCTGAGGAGCCTTTGCAGTGGGCCCAGGGCAATCAGAAAAAAACAAGTGTCAGCTGTGGGAGGCGTAGAAATGCAAATAAGAACCAATGCAAATAGGATGGATAAATGAAAGTGTACTGTCAGTCACCCAGAGCTATGTTTACTACCCAAAGGCAACTGTCTATAATTATCTGGGTGTCATTAGCTATGGGGAGTAGCTGTCCAGGGGCACATAAAAGATTCCACCTGAAGTTAGCCCTCCTCCTGTTCTGATGATAGGGCAAGATCGCCAAGAGTGATAAATCCACTCTCAACCAAACTGTTTTTTCCAGAAGGGTTGGAAGTGTACCTATTTTGAAATAAAAACGTCTGATTTCCATAATTTATCACACAGCTCAATGCCATTCAAAACTACAAGTTGGGGAAATGGATGAGAAAGATTAGGTTTCCATAACATGGATGGGAACCTACTGTATCATGTAGTTTAGTAACTGCAGTGAGTTTTGGTCCTGAATGCAGAGAGATCAGGCCACAGCTATACAAACGGAGCTGGGATTTGAACATCAGTGCTTTGCTCTGGGATGTTATCCACCTTATATACCAGCTGTTCTCAGCTAAGGGCAGTTTTGCCTTTTGAGGGGATGCTTGACAATGGCCCGAAACAGGGTCCCACATGGTAGACCAGGCTGGTCTGGAATTTACTATGTAGCTCATGTTAGCTTCAGATTCACAATGACTCTCCTGCCTCAGGCTTCTGGTGCTTGGATTACAAGTGTGATTACAAGTGTCTGAAGACATTTTTCACTGTCACTTGGGGTGGTACTGGTACCTGGCAGAGAAAGGTCAGAGACCCTGCTAAACACCCTCCATGTGAAGAATAGCCCTTGGCACAAAGAATCATCCTGCCTTGCTCAGCAAGCATGCAAGACACACAGAACCACTGGGGAAAGGGTTGGCTTTAGACACTCAGTCCTCATCAGTGGTCTTGGGAGTTGCCAGTAATGAAATTATCATTCTATCTCAGACTGGAGGAGAAGATGGGGCAGGTACTAAAAATTCTTCATATATTCATCACAAATGCATTCCAGGACTGTTCAGATCTCAATTGCTCTTTCAAAATTCAGGAGCTTTTTCCAAGGCCACCTGAAGCTCTTGATGGTTCCCTGACTTCGTTCTACACTGAAGTTTAGGAAGAGCAAGGGGCCCTGCTTTTCTGTACATTCTTTACTGGTCCTCCAGAATATTAAAGACTGGTACCTCATTGAATACAAATAAGAGGTTAATGTGGTAAGAGGCTGAACTGAGGGCACCCCAGAACATTTCAGGCTAAAACGTCAGTCGAAAGACTGATGGAGATGCCATGGATGGGGTTTGAGAAACTGCATTGCCAAAGATGGGCTTTTCCTAACAAAATGTTTGGGGCTGAAAGCATGGCAGAGGGATTCTGCATCACAACTAACTGAACAGCATCACCATTTCTGAGGATTAGTCAAAGTGGAAAGGGGCCTGTGCCACACAGACAGAATAGAACAGCCCAGCAAGAATTCTGGAAGGGGCACAGATGAGCTGGGCAGACCCGGGTCAGAAGTCAGGAGGACAGCCCGACTCCCCCCAAGAGAATCATCAGGGGGAGCCCTCAAGATCCAATTGAAAGGGAAGCACTGCCTCATCTCAGTTCGTAAGTTCTGTTGGCTATCTTATGTCAGCACTCGAATATTTTGCTCATTTTGTTCATGTGTGGGTGATGGGAAGAGTCAGGTCTGAGAGGCTCCAGCTTTCTCCAGTTACATGTGCTGCCCCTGGCTTGGATTCTGTAGCCTTGAAACCCAGCAGCTTCTGGAGTCCCCAGAGAGGGTCAAGATTGCCTGCAGCCTCGACCCACCACCCCAGGGCCACTTTGTCAGCGCTCTGCTTTGAATGCTTCCTGGACTGTTTCTCCCAGTCTCTGAGAAGGGGGCCTCACAGCTGGTGAAGAGCTACCGTGGAGGAGTGGATGCTAAGGGAAGCTGTTCCGTGCAGTGTTTGGAGCAGACAGCCCCACTGGTGTCTTCAGCCAGGAATCACAACCCATGTATTTCTGCTCTGAGATGTGGAACCATCGGGAATGTTCATAGTTTGGGCATTCAGTGAGATAATGCGGCCATGCTAATCAGTTTTATTTTCATTCCGATTTTAATAAACATACATGTGCTGAGCTAGCTTTGAATTATTTAAAATTACAGCATTCGGAAGAGAGAGGCCTCCTCAATGTCTGTCAGAAGGATTTTTAATCATCTTTAAGTAAACTTCAATTTCTCTGAAATTGGAGGAGAATTATTTCTCCACTTCAAAATCCAGAACGGATTCATTGAAGGGCCTTTCTATCTCCCATGATAAGTAAAAACATGAAATGATTAGCAGAAGAAATACACCGTGAAATGGGCATAAAGTACTTATTTTTAAAGGCTGAGTTTAAGATACTATTACAGTCTGTAGAGAGGGAAAAGGTTTACTCCAGGGATAATCACAAATGACCTTTATTTAAAGCCATTTCTCAGTATGACTTAAAAATCCTACACTTAATCTTGTGGGTGCCGTACAAGGTGCTACCTCTCCACAGAGAACAATGGGGTGCTGAACAGAATGCCAAGCTCTAGGCCATGCACTCATGATGGGGGTGTTGCTTTTCCCCCAGGGAACCCAGTACCACTTGTACTGGAGGTGGTGACCTGGAACAGAGGTGGCTTCCACAGGCTTAGTCTGAGGTCCCTGGATTCCCAGCTGGTCATTAACTCCTATCGATTCCCATTTCTGCTTTTTGAGGAATCTGCTGACATGGCAAATGACAGAGACAAACAGATATGGAGAACATCTGGGAGATGGATGGAGGAGTTCTCTCCCCTTTAATTATGGACACAAAGCATAAATAGGATGCTTGTTTAATTCTCTGTGATCTCCTTAACACAAGCCATGCCTCATTTGTTGCTAGCATCTTCATAGTAAGCTGATATTATTTTCTCGATCATGGAGATGGAGAAATTAGAGCTTTGAGAGGCTAATGTCAAGGTAAACAAATGCCCAGGGTTAAGAAAATGAGTAAGAGACCAACAGCTGTGCAGAGAGCCAGAGACCCTGGAGCACTCAGTGCTAAATCTGATGTCTTCATCAAACCCCTCCCCTCAAGGATCAGGAATCTATGTGGAAGAGGAGGCAGACAGATTCCAGGAGGCAGAGAGATTCTATGAGCCAGAGGTGATGGATGACTCCATGAAACACTTTCTTCCAGATACACCAGGACTGGTGAACATATGAACTCACAGAGACTGTAGCAACTTGTACAAAACCTACACAGATTCAGGCCAGATGGGGTCCCGGCTGAGACCTGAGAGGGACCAGAGGCTACACCTCTCTCACCAAGAAGCTGTCTGTAGTTGACACCCACTGGCAAAGGAAAAATCAGTTTTCCCCAGTGGAGCATCACTGGGTATATTAAACATACTTCAGGGCAAGGTCCATGCCCAGGAGTAGTTGTATAAGAGAAAAACCCCACAAACAACAATAAAACAAACAAACAAACCAAAGCTAACAGCACTTTTGTAGACATTTTGTCTCATTTTACTTTGAGCATTTTTTGTCTTTTTATTCTTTTGCTGGTTTATTTTGATTTCTATTTTTGTGGGTTTATTTATTTTTTTTTGGTGTTTGTTTCGTTTGTTTCAAAGAGAGAGAAAGAGAAAAAGAACATCAAATTATGTGGGGGAGAATCTGGAAGGAATTGTGAGAGGGAAAATATGATGAAAAATATACTGCGTGGATTTGTTTTTTGGAGGCTGGAGAGGTGGCTCAGTGGTTAAGAGCACTGGCTGCTCTTCCAGAGGACCTGAGATCAATTTACAGCACCCACATGGCAGCTCACAACTGTCTTTAACTCCAGTTCCAGGGGATCCAACACCCTCACATAGATATACATGAAGGCAAACACCAGTGTACACAAAATAAAAATAAATAAATTTTAAAAAATTAAAAAAAATTTCAATAAAATATGAGAAAAAAAAAGAAAGAAAATGAGTAAGGATTAGTTAAACTCAGGAAGAATGTTTTCTGATACCCAAGGTCTAATATACAATTATGCCAGGGCTGGTGACAGGAAGGGGCACATATTGAATGAATCAAAGCCACAGAGTTTTGTGGTACTGAGGACAATGGCAGAGGCACTCACTCAGTAATGCACACTTGATGATGAAGTGCACCCTCTTACGTCATAACGAAGGAAACCTCCTGGTGGTCTCACAAGGTTCACCACAGAGACCATTCATCATGGAGTGACAGCTTGGAGTCAGAGCAAACATGCAGCCTTAGACACTGCTCTGTTGCTGTGAAGGGACCATGACCTGGCAACTCCTGCACAGGAAAGCATTTAACAGGGGCTGGCTTACAGTTCTGGAGGCTTAGTCCATTACTGTCATGGCGGGGATTGTCATGGTGTGCTGGTGTGCTGCACATAAGTAGCTAAGAGTTACATCCTGATCTGCAGACTGAGAGAGAAACTGTAGGCTTGGCATGGGCTTTTGAAAACTCAAAGCCCGCGCCTGGTGACACAGTTCAATAAGGCCGAACACCCTACTCCTTCTCATCTTTTCAAATAGTGCCACTCCTTGGTGGCTAAGCATTCAAATATCTAAGCCTATGGGGCCATTATTATTCAAACCACCCACAACTGCTATTTATATATATGACTAGTTTTATAAAATGTTCATGCACTGGGGATGTAGTTTGGTGGTGTAGAGCTTGCCACGTGCAAGGTCCTGGGTTAGATCCCTAAAACTGAAAAAAAAATCATAATAAAAATGACCTAATTATTATTTAACTAGTTTTAGCATTGATAAAAGTAAATATGTTTCACCTACTGATTTAACTACCACTGAAGCTGAAATGACAGGGGTGAGTGGGAAAGGGAGGGCAGGTAAGCATTTTGCATTATCTAAACATCTCCAACTTGGGCCCTAAACAGAGGTCTCCTTGCTGTTGGTAAAAGTCGGAGACTGTGAATGATGGAAGTTACCTGGCATCTGAGTCCGTGCCTATCAGCTGACTATAGGCATATGCTGGACTTGAAGTCAGTGAAGATAAGTAGTGTGGAGGTCAGCGGGGACCTCGAGCATCTGGTCACATACTGAGACATTGCTACACCAGGTCAGAGAAGGGCTCCAGAGCCCCTCCTCCAAGTCCCATCCAGAGACAAGGCTTGGGCAATGGGTGTCGCCAAGCATCCTCAAGATGAGCTCAGTCCTGGGTAAGGCTTGTAAGTCCTGCTGTGTTGTCTCCACTGTGTAAGAAATGGTTAGGTTCCTCTTTCATAAAGATACCTTCTCCGCGGAACCTATAGGACACAGTCCGCTAGACATGTAGTCATTTCAAGCAAGCCACCTTCCTAACCTGTGTACCTATGCTGAACCCTTGAATTCCTCAGGTCCAGTGGATAGGCTGACATCATCCCCATCTCCATGAACCATCAGTCCATTTAGGCGAGACTGCTTCCTTGGTGCCTGCGGAGTGCCAAGTCCCTGCAGGGCCCCTAGGCCAGTTAGCGGTGCATATGCAGCAGGCATTCAATCAGCAAATATTAATTGATGTGGTGAGGTTGTTCTCTGAAAGGCGGAATTCCTCCTGAGAGGCTAATTCACTGTACGCTGCCAGTCTGCGGGTAGCGAGGGCTTCAGAGTGGGAGTGAGCTTTGGACAAGGGCTACCATGGTGTGGGAGGGACATTTGTTCCAGTGATGGATGGAATGACATTCTTGACATATTGTATGAGCAGAGCCCTTACAAGTAATTTATTTTGCTTTTCGATTACTTTGGAGAAAGCTTTCCCTGTGGTTTCAGCCAGAGATATGGATAAGCTATCAGTTTAATGGACTCATTCCTGATTTGCTAAGGTAATAGTTGATGAGAAAAGCCCCGCATCTCTCTAGTCAGCATTTTCATGTATTTAGTCTATGATCTTCCTAATTAGGATGTTTGGCACAATTTCTGCCTACCTAAGTTTTACTCTGAGATGGAAGGGAGCCTAAACTTGACTTCGGAGACCCACACATTTACCAGCAACCCGGGATCCTTTATTCTCACCTCACCAAAGCCTGAGTGCACATGCCTCCACCTACTCCAACCAGGAAAGGACGGGGAGACAGGTCTATCCTTCATGATGCTCTTCAGGAGGCTGTGTGACCACTGATAACATGAACAGGACAATGACCATACAGCATTCCGGCAGGGTATCTTGGGCAGAGCAGCTGGCGTTAGGGCTCCTTCCCCATAAATCATACCTCTGGAAAGCCTGCTTTTCTTCAGCTTCAATGGAAGACTCCTGGCCCTTTTTTCAAGGAATTCAGGACATCTTAGAGTTTACTGGCAGCCATCTCAGCAGCCAACCGGGAGCCTGAGAGTGGGGCATCTGCATTCCCTGCAGAGCGTCGAGGCTGGGTGATGCAGCACCCGCGAAGCCCACATACGGTGGTACCTGGTACTGCAAAGTGTGTCCCGGTAGCTGGGGCCATGAGCATCTGAAGCGCCATGGTGAGATGAACCTGTATCCCTGCTGTCAGCCTCCAGAGGACTCAAAGCTTTACCACGAGGGCTTCTTTTGTCCGCTGGGACCCTCTGGTGGGACAGTTGAGGTGCGAGGGGGCCCCTCTCAATCTAAAGTGGGGCAGGAGAATAGAGAGAAGGGCTAGTAGATGAAGGCTCTGCCCCAGGATTTTGGGGTGTTAGGTCTCCAACCGAGGATGAATGGCAGAGGTGCCTATTTAATATATTGAAGCTGACCCTGGCCACCAGGCTCTCCCAGCATCCCTCTGTCTCTTCCCATTACAGAGCCCTCCTTGCTGGCATATGCCTCCCTACCTGGGACACTGCAGCCCAGGGGCTCGGTTGCTCTCCCAACAGCTGCTCTTCCCTATATTATCCAGACATTTTGGGTACACTGGTCCTGTTTACCCTTTGGCCCTTTTGGCCTCCTGGCCTCCTGGCTTTCCCTTCCCCTTTCCTCACATGTCCACTCAGTCTGGACTTTCCCAGACATCTCTGCCTCTGGCTAAGCTCTCCCTTATATTTATAATAAACTTTCTCCTCCACCATACCTAGGAGCAGTCATGTCCTCCATTTTATTTCCTTTTTTTCATTCAGGGGGCAGAGGATGGAAACAGGGCGGGAGGTGCCAGGGATGTGGGCCTTTGGGGAGGTCTGCTGTGCAGGGGAGACTGGGAGGAGCTGACTCGGGGAGTCCAGGCTTGTGGGGCAGTCCAGGCCTGGGGCTTACCAGCCGGGCAGATGCAGGAAGGCAAGTGTACACGGCCTGAGTCAGCCGTGACTGTTTAAAAGAATGGAAGAAACAGGATGTCTGGGTGTGTGAGGGCTGTGGGAGGGATGCATACCTGTTCCGAGGGCAATCTGTTTTTAACCTTGTTAACCTAAACTGTACTTTGAAATGTAAACCAAATGGAGCTTCTTTTCTCCCAATGATTTATTAGGCCTTCCCCCACTATTGAATTAAAGCTCTCCACAAGTGAGACAATTTATCTAATTCCCACCCACCCTCCTACTCTGGGAACAAGGAGCTGGAGGGAGGCAGGCACAGAGCACTCAGCTCTTTGAGTCTCTTTAAATTCGAGCTTTATTCCATCCATCAACCTATTTTCCTGCTGTAGGCAGGTGGAAGGACAAGGCCACCCTCCCCCAGAAAAGTATTTCTAATTCTGTCTCAAAGCCACCCTGTGCCCTAGGGTCTGGGAGCAGCTGGCCCGAGGGACAGAGACTCTTTCCTCCCTTACAGCTAAGTAGGACCTCTGTTTATCCAGTGCAGGGTAGGTGACTTCTAAATGATCTTTTAAGGCAAGAACCCGAGAGAAGGAGAAACATCCTTTTTTTAAACCCCCGTTTTCCTCCTCACCCCACACTGAGCTGTTACTATAGCAACACCTTACCTGCCTACTAGGACCAGTTAAGTCCCCCTGTGAAGTGGAGCAAAGCTCTTTTTCACTCCGAGAGGGACTGCTGTTCACTGACCACTTTGCCCCTGGGGGGCTGAGTTCTTCAATTCTCTGACACGCTTAGTTCAGGGCTTCCCACTGCTAAAACCTAAAATTCACTTTTAACCCCCAAATGACATAGAATACTCCCAAACCTTTCCAGAACTGAACTCAGTGGAAACGGATTTACATGTTGTTTTAGTTATGGATAATTTTCTTTCTCTGCACTGGCTTAATCCTCCCTGAAATGAAATGATGGGAGGGGTAGATCATGTATTCCTTTTCTATATCCACTTTCCTTCTCATGTATTTAAAAACATGTTGGTATGTGTATGCGTGCAAATATGTATGTAATGACATATTTCAGATACACAGAAAATACAGAGGGTGATGTAATAACCACTCTGGCTACTGCTCAGACCTAGCACTTGCTGATATGGAGAAGTCATTTTGCTTTAATCATATAAAAGTATAACAGACAGCAGGGTGTGGTGGTGCAGAGGCAGGCACCACCTCTGTGGATCTCTGTGAGTTTGAGGCCAGCCTGGTCTACAGGGCAAGTTCCAGGACAACCAGGACTACACAGAGAAACCCTATATCAAGAAAACCACACACACACACACACACACACACACACACACACACACACACACACCCCTGTAACAGAGAAAGCTGAAGATCTCTTTGTCTCTGTGCATTCGTGTGTGCATGAATGTGTACAATGTGTATAATGTGTATGTGTGGTGTATGCATGTGGGTGTATGGGTGCATGTGTCTGCCTGTGTATGTGCTCATGTGTGGAAACCAGAGCAAAACATTGTATGTCTTCCTTTGTTTCTTTCTGTCTTTTTGCCTCGGGGCAGAGTCCACACTGAACAGGGAACTCTGGTTTCAACTAGGACCATTCCTGACTCCCCTTCTCCTGGGTTCGCTGGGGATCTGAACTCAGGGCCTCACACTTGCTGAGTAAGCACTTTTACCTAGACCCTTTCTTCTTTTCTCCTTCCTTCCTTCCTCATTCTCTGCCTGCCAGGAGGTAGCACAGGTCTCGAGGTTGCAGGCTGGGCCAACCTTTCGACACTGAAATAGACACGTCACCTGTATAGTTCACACTGAAGAACTGTTTATGTTTACAAAACAAAGAGAGAGACAACCTCACACCAATTTCATAATGTTTTAAATAATTTGTTACTTTGCATTTTGCTGAAATCGTAACTAGGGAGGGGACATGCAGCCTCCAGGGAAATGGACCCCATTGACAGAGCTTTGCCTCCAAATCTCTGCACCTTGGTTACTCATGAATGTGCTAGCTCTTTAACCTGTTTTCTCCTGGCTGAGGGCATAGGAAGGGATGGGAGGCCCCACTGCCACCAGGCTAACAGGAGATCCTTCTGCTGCCCTTCTCCTCCTCCTTTGACTTGCTAGGCAATCCTTGCACACCAGGAGGGTGCAGATCCACCCCAATGAGTGTCATTGTTAACTTAAGACAAAACATTTCAGGCGGGAGCTTATTTGTTGTTCCTGCTTACATAGGGAGTCCAGTGCTTTCACCCCAAGGTTAAATGAAGAAGTCAGTGGGTTTGGTATTTTGTCAGCTGAAAATAAAGCGACAAGGAGTCAATACAGAAGAGACAGTTGTCACCCTGTTGGATGGCTTACTTGTGGCATTATGAATGAGACCATCAGGGTTGAGGTAAGAGCATTATCTTGGATAAATGGCTTGTGGTTATTGATCTCGACCAGCCTGACAGAAGAGAAGCTCCATGTATGGTTGTTACAATCACCTGATTTATATCTGCAATTTATAATTTGTGTGCGCTGTCAATTCTGCCAATATCAGACAGCAGTGCCCTGGCTTCAAAACCTGACAACCTGGATCTTGTCTCCTGGTTTGGAATATACTCTAAGCCAAACAACCACCAGGCTGGGTCATTTGCTTCAACAACAACTTAAACACAAGAAACTAGGGGGAGAGATAGACAAAGGAACTCAGAGGAGGCTCCCAATGGCTAATTTACATGTCTGTCAGCCTGACTGGATTAGGAAAAACCCAGGACACCGGTGGCACTTAGCCTTGGGTATGTTTGTGAGGGTGCTCCCAGAGATGATCAGCTAACTAATGCTCTTCTAAGTGTGGGTGGAAGTATCCCATGGACTAGGGGCCTGGACTGCACACCAGAGGGGGAAGGAGAAAGCCAGTGAGGACCGGTAATCGTTTTTTCTCTCTGCTTCCTGACTGCAGACAGTGGACAGTGTGGCCAGCTGCCATTGCCTTCCCTGCCGTGATGATGGACTGTATCACTTTAAACCACAAGCCAAAATAAATAAATAAAAAACCCAAATGGAAAAAAAAATAAAACTAAACACGCTGCCCCCCCCCCCCCCCCCTTAGTCAGTGTTCTACTGCTGTGAAGAGACACCATGACTGTGACAAGTCTTATAAAGGAAAACGTTTCACTGGTGCTGGCTTACAGTTCAGAGGTTTAGTCCATTATGGTGTATAGGCAGACATGGCACAGCGTTGGAGAAGGAGCTGCAAGTTCTACATCTAGATCAGCACACAGCAGGAAGAGAGAGTGACAGTTTCTGAAATCTCAAAGCCCACCCCCACTGCCCCCAGTGACACACTTTCTTCAACAAGCCCACATCTATTCCAACAGGGCCACACCTCCTGATACCTTAAACTGCTTCTTGTGGGGTAAATGGTTACAGTAACAGGAAAGTTAATAGAAGACGGATACCAGGAAAGGGGAAAAGATTCCCTCCTCTGTCCTTACATGTGGCACCCTTGCTCCTCATGTGCCCCAGGGCAAGCTTGTTTTATGGAGAGGCAGTGACTCAGAACCACTTAGAGCCGTGAGGTATGACCAGTTGTCTGATGGGGGACTTGCTTCTCCTCAGACTCCCAATTTCATAGAAACCAGAGCTCAAACTGAGTAAGCCAGCCAAGACACCCACGCACCGAAGAAACGGCCCTGGGAGATGCTGGGAATTGGTGTCTGGACTGTAATGAAGAACTCAGAAGCCAGAGTCAAGATCTGCCCTGCAGAGGTGATGGGGAGGGTCTTGTACCAAGTCAGAACAGACAGATGCTGACCGGACCTCTACGATCAGAGGCCCCTGATGGTCCGTAAAGACAGCTCGGGCTTCACTCAGCCTGAACAAGAGTGTGGCACAGCACCAGAGTGTGACCAGGACAGAGATGCTGTGGGAACGAGCATCCATGACAACTGGCGGTCTCCTGGTTGTGGGGGGGAGAGGAGGTATGGGGAAGGAGAGCTGGGCAGTGCAGCTAAAGGGGAGAATCATCAGAACCACAGACAGGAGCACCCATCTTTCTGCTGACCTCTGATTCATCCTCTCTATAGCTTCACTCCAGCTTTGAATCTCAGTGGTCAGATGTAGGAGGGCCGATTGTATTATACCTCTCCCAACAGCAGCCAGAGGATGGAGAACAAGTGTTTACTTCTTGAGCTATAGGCCTGTTGTGTGTCGTGAACCAAAACATCTGGAAATAAACTTCAGACACTGACTGACTGATAGAACTACAGTACTGTGGGAGAGGTTGGAATGTTGCAGGTCCTGAGGCTAGCTACCTTATTTTGGGCTAGTTCTAGCCCTCTAGAGCAGCCATTCCTTGACTAGTCTCTGAACTAACATCCTGCGACTGATTGATAAGTATTTGGAATCTAGTAGCTTCTCTAACCACTAGCTCCCACAAACCCAAAAGCTAAGAATGTCATCATATAACATCTGGGGCGTATGAACAAGTTTCCTTCATCTCTCTGTACCTGCCTCTCTGATGCATCTACCAGTGTATTTTAAACTTCATATATATGACTCCCTTTGTTCTGTAATACTACAAAATGCTATGAAACTGCTTCTGTGTTGGAACATGGAATTTGGGGTGACCCAAATCTGTGTTCCTGGGCCATGATCACTCAAAATGGCTCCAGGATAAGCTATCTCTGTTCCCTTTAAGTTGAGAGCTGTGATTTTCTGTTGGCAATGTTCTCTACACACTAAAGTTTCTCCGAAGGCCAGTGTGGCTGGGATATGGGTTAAGCATATCCTCTAAGGGTTCACACACAAGAAGGTTTGCCCTTGGTGTGTGTGGCATTGAGGTGACAGGGCCTTTAAAAGGTGGAGACAAGTACAAGGTAATTATGTCCCGTGGACTATCTTCTGAAGGGACTGGTGCAGGTTTTGAGGAGAGAGTTAGTTCTCAGGAGAACTAACTGCTCTAAAAGAATGTGACTGGTTCCTTCCCACTCTCTGGCTTTTGGATTCTCCATGTGACCCGTGCCTCCTGGAAGCATCCTTTGCCATGAGTGCCATCTGCCATAATGCAGCGCAGCCAAGGGGACCAGCATTAGGCACCAAATGTAGGGCCTCTGGCTCCTGCACTTTCAGCCTCTAAACCTTGAGCTGACTAAATCACTTTTCTTTAAAGCTTTGCAGCTTCAGGTGTTCTGGGGTAACAGTGGAAAACAGAGAAATACAACATGCTTTCTTTACTAAAGAGGCAGGTGAGCGAGCTCAGAGCAATGGGTCATTGAATTGATTTCCTGAGAAATGGGGTTGGAGGGGGAACTGTCACGGAGCCCTTTCTGTGTGCCCCATTCCCATGTCACTCCACTTAGGTTTTGGTATGACAGAAAATCACCTCTACCTCCTCCTCAAACCAGTTTTTCACTGTGGCAAACGGACTATGAAAAGGAGTGACCCAGCTGGGCATGGTGCAAACCATGGTGCTCTTGGAAAGGGGAATCAGGAGGATCAGGAGCTCAAGGCTATCCTTGGCTACAAAGTGAACTATAGGCCAGCCTAGGCTATATGAAACTCTATTTACAATGAAACCCAAACAACAACAGCAACAACAAAACAAAAACTGAAGAGCAGCCCCTCTATCCTACGCATGTTGCTCTTATTTTCACACATAGACAAACAGCTTCAGTTCTTATGGTAAACTTTGTAGAATTCAACTTGATTCCCAAGTCTAAGTCAACTCCTTAGCTCATGTTTGAATTTAAGAAGAAGACTGATCTGCTTCCTTAACAAGCCACTCCTAAATGTTGAAAGTTCACAAAACTCTAGATGGAGGTACTCTTTTAATGTAAAATATTACATCTTGGTTCTTGTAAGCATTTCTCTACCTCTCCATCTTTCGAGGGTTAAAGAGGCTGAGGACAGCATTGCCTCACTGTATAAAATTGCATTAGGTTTTGCCCCTGTATAGCTCTGAGGATTGTCTTTTAAACTTCCTAAAGGCTGCATCAAAAGCAACAATTTTAGCTGGGGCATTGACTAGAATCTTTGTAGGGCTGAGCTTCACTTACAGTTGTCATGGTGATGATTCCATAACTCACAGGAGACGGAAAAGGAGTCTTTGAGACTTTAATTCCAAGTTTTATTTATTTATTTATTCATTCATTTTTAAGTGTGTGTGTGTGTGGGTGGGGGTGTCTGTGAGTATGTGCACATGAGTGCAGATGCCTATGGAGGCCAGAAGAGGGCATCAGGTCCCCTGGAGTTGGAGTTTTAGGTGGTTGTGAATTTCCTGATATGGGTAATGGGATCCAAGTTCAGGACCTCTGGAAGAGCAGGATATGCTCTTAACCACTTTAGCTCCAAGTTTTACAGGCTCTTCAGTTTGATTAAAGCCACCAATAACTATATCATGAGTTGAAAATATTGTAAGTTAAGAATGTATTTAATACAACTACCCTATGAATATCACAGCTTAGCAACCCCAGACACTGCTAGGAATAGTACCCCAGACTTTAGTCCCGGGAAACATCAAATCTTAAACGCCAAAGCACAGAGTCTTCTGAATGCGAATGGTACTTTTTGTACTATTGCAAAGGTGAAACGTCTCAAGTACAACCCTGTTAACTCAGAGATGTCTGTGTATATTATCCCTCCATCAAAATCTCTTGGTTCACCTTTGCACCGTTGTATGAGATGTTAATATATTTCCATCTTAGTATTGTTGGATGCAATAGACTCAAGTATTCTGTCATAGTTTGTATGGGACCAGACAGATTTTCAGTTATTTAAATATATCTAGTTAAATTTTAAAAACAGCACATGGCTTTGTGTTCATAATTCAGTGAAAAGATCTAAAATTACTTAATTCATATAGTCAATTTAATGAGAGCTTAACAAGGAGAAGGCTTGATTCCTTGTGGTCCACGAGGGCTTCAACAACTGTGGACACTGGTTAAGAATGTGGAGTTCTGGAGTTAGATTGTCTGGGCTTAAAACTGCCAGCTTCACCACTCACTTATCATCTGTAACCTTTCTACTGAAGAAACACTCACACTCGCATGCACGCGCTTGCATGTACGTGTGTATGTTTGCACATGCGTGCCATCAAATACTTCTTTGATTCTTTCCAGCCACAGATGAGTAGAGAAAGTGAATGGAGGTTAATTATGTCAGTATGCCAGGGTTATCAATTGATGTACACTCTGCAATCTGAAGACTACAGAAAATTAAAACAAGAAAACGGTACATAGCAAACCAAGATATAAGAACACCAAGGGGCTGGAGAGATGGCTCAGTGGTTAAGAGTACTCATTACTCTTCCAGAGGACTGGCGTTCAGTTCACAGCACCTACATGGTACACCACCATAATTTCTGTTTTAAGGGATCTGATATCCTCTCTGGCCTCTGTGGCCTCTGCATGCACATGGATGCATGTAAAACTCACTGTTGCTTATAGGGAGATACTGGTTCTGAGAAAAAGGGAGATTGGAAATCAACAGCTTCCCTTGTGTTATGATATTATTTAAAATTACAGCTAAGAGGGCCAGCATTTATAGCTGAACACAGGAAATCACACTTTTGTTTGTAGAGGCCTTCTTTTCTCCTTCCTTTGCAGTGATTTAGAAAGAGGGTATTAGTAATCGAGAGAACTGCAAAAGCTGTGGTTTGGTATTGCAGAGGTTGTGGGCTCTTAGTGATCCAGGCTGACTAGAAAATGAGCACATTCTGTAGTTACTGGGGCTGCTCAGGAATCTAGAGAGAGACAGAGAACACCATCCACACATTCCCATTTCCATGGCTGGAGAGGCTGTCCCTTTAAGGAAAACCTTTGACGACAGAACCCAGGAACATAAATAAACCTGCATGGAGCTGCCTCACTCTCTAAAGAAGGTCAGTGTCTCTTATGCCACTTACAGATTTCAGAAGCGTGTTGTCATACTTTAATCATGATCATTATTGGAGGGAATGATTGAAATTTTAATTATTAAGTAGAAGGAATCTCAGAGTGCTTTCATTGAGCACACGGTGTGCCTGGTATGCCAGGCCATCAGCGCAGCTGCTGTGAACCTGGAAGCTGTGGTGGCAGCCTGTGACCCCTGCCGTGGCAGAGGCAGCAGTCTGTCACCCTCCCATGGCTGCCTGTCTCCTAAAATGTCTGCATGCTGTGTGCTGCTGAGCCAGTGTTTAGACCAAATGCTCCATAATGGGAAAACATCAATTATTTCCTTCCTATATTCAAATGATGTACGATTGCCCTTGATTTAATAACGGAGGAGCATTTCTGAGGCATGCAAACATTTTAGCCATGGAGCACAAAGGTTGTGTGTAAGGTGCAGGATTGCTTTTTCTTCTTCTGCAGCCCACTGATTGTCAGCTTTGTGCTCATGGTGATACAGGACAATGACTTGCCTCCACCTCTGCTGAGTCTCTCACACACTCTGTGGGACTGTTCAATGTGCTAGGCAACCTTGTCCGGGGAGGAGCACCTATCCATCCGTAAATGGTGAGTGAAGAGAGATGCATCTCTCTCTGCCTCTCCAGTACCCTGGTGGGAAAGTCTTACCACGACCAGAAGCTGCTCATTTTAAAGCCATAACGTATGTCATTTGGATGGCACAGGTCTCTATATCTGCCTTGGCTGGAGGAAGGGAAGCAAACCACCATCTCTGGAAGTGACGTGGAGGCGTGGCTGAGCTCACTAGGGCTGCCTAGCACTTCTGTGCACCAGCAGTGGTTCCTGCTATCTGAAGCTCTGACTGTGGGTGAGACTGTAGGCTCCTAGTCACCAGAGGAACCCACCTAGGGTGAAGTGTTTGCTTTAGCCTTGGCAAGCACCAGAGTGCAGGTAAGGTTTGCCTCCTAGCTCAAGAACACTGGAAAGCTGATGACATTTTGTAATATACCTTTGTGGGTTCATTTTTTTGTCAGGCTGCAAACTACAAGACATGCTTTCCTCTCTCTCATTAAAGAACATATCAGAAAGCTATGAATGGGGGCAGACACCTTAAATCCTAGCAGTTGGGAGGCAGAAGTAAGCATATCACTGTAAGTTTGAGGCCAGCCTGGTCTACAGAGTAAGTTCCAAGACAGCCAGAGCTACATAATAAGACCCCGTCTCAAAACAAAACAAAGAACCACATTAGAAACCTAACACTGTGGAAGATATATTTATCTTCCTGCAGTATTTGTATCTATACACATACACAAAATGTTAAAATGGAGCTATCCTATAACAGGGCAACAATGCTCCTACTTGACATAACAGGCTAACAAAAAGCATAGTGCCAGGAAAAGGTTGCTTCTTTTGAAGTTGTTAACCAGTGAGGTCTCATAAACTCCCTAACATTACAGGCTACTGCCATTTTTCTTGGTTAGTATTCAGAACTTGACGAGTAAGACCCTAATGCTTGAAGATACCACATACTTGAATCATAGAACATAGAAAATGAGATGTTTCATTCCTATTGGATAGCTTTCATAGTGTTGGAAGGTGCAATGTAAGCTACTGGAAGAGTAAAGTAGTCATCAGTCATACCTGTCCTTGAATCCTTGGAGCTACAATAGTGATTGTCTTGGAAAGTCATGTACTCAGGTGCAATAGTGGCATGGACATCCAGGGAGTCACCAACTACTTCCTGATTGGATTTAAGTCCTTCTCATTAAGATGAAACCCATACTTGACATCATTAACAGGCCAAGACCTGGGAATAGACAAGTCAGAGGCCCTCAGCAGGAATCTACTATTACTATTCTGCCAAATGGATACAGTATTAAACTGACTTCTAATGATTAATAGTTATACCCACAGAAAGATGCATCTCACATCCCCATCCCTCATCTGAGGAGCTTCCATTCTGCAGTAGATAGTGATCTACACAGAGGTGCACAACTGGCCAAGTTATAGAAAATAAGAGACTGCAGCATGTTCAGAACTAAAGGAAACATATCTGGCACCAACCCTCATTCTTTGCATCTTCATGCAGTATTTTTACCTATAAGCTATCTCCTAGTATCATAAAAATATTACTTATGTAGAGGTGAAAAGAGAGCCCAAATCATTTCTTTCTTGAGTTATTTTCTTCTTATTGATGTGTATATGTGTTTGTGTATGCCCACATATGCAGGTGCCCACTGGGGCCAGAGGAAGGCGTTGGGTCCCTTGGAACTGGAGATTCAGGCAGTTGTGGGCTGCCTAAATGTGGGTGTTAGAAATAAAACTCTGGTCTTCTCCAAGAACAACAGGTGCTCTTAACTAGTGAGTCACTCTTCTAGCCCCTAAGTCATTTACATTGAACAATTTTACCTATAGAGTATTCTTCTAATTCTAGATGAAATATACATAGAAGACCCAGATTTCCAGTCATCTCTGGTATTTTTCTATTGAAATGCCATAGGGGGAGGTAGTTGAGAATCTGTTTTGGTATTCAGTTAACGTTGTAGCATTCATTCTACTGTTTCCTAGAAGCCTATGACTAGTTAAATTTGTTATACGGCTCTGAGCAAAGCAAAGGTCTTCGGTATGTTTGATCAGGGTGACTTTATGAAAAAAATATCCTAAGTTAAATGACACTGTAATATTCGATCATCAGTACAGCTAACTCTATTAAAAGGTTGACTTTTCAATGTCTCTCCAGGGTAATTATATTTTTAAAAGAAGATGATCAAAATATAACATGTCATGAATAGAGTTTGGCTTTCTGAAAAATAAGCAGAATTAGTTGGAAATTGTTGCCAAAATATTCTGTGGCTGGAAAATATGATTGATTCTCTAGAGACTTTCTTTTTTGTTTTTGTTTTTGTTTTTTTTTTGTTGTTGTTTTTTTGAGACAGTTTCTATGGAGACTTTTAACAATAAGAAAAAAATATATTTTGCATTCTAAAGTTGGCATACATGAAATAAATATTTTAGTTTAAAATTGGCTTAATAGAGTCTATATAAAAAGATCATGGTCTGATGCTAAAAGCATTTTCTGTCCCCCCCCCCCCCCCAGATTCCTTTGCTCAGTTTGTTTGTAGGCCTGGTAGAGTGTTTACTACTATAAATAAGGCATTGTGGCAGGCCCTGGGGCACAGAGATGTTTAAGATCTCTATGTCCTACTGTGTGGTAAAGGTATCAGGAGATTTGGGAAGATAAATATTTATATAAGTGCTACTTGGAGAGAAGAATTAACTCGTGATAATTATAGGTTACAGAGTTCTACAGGGTCCCAAGTCACGTGAGCCCTGGTAGCTGGTAGTCAGGTATATGGACAGAAAGTCCCCTCCTATGTCCTTTAGGTTGCTTGAAGTATCCTGCTTCAGGTCTCCTTATGGAGAAGACAATCCATGTTCCCTTCAGCAGGTACCTCTTCCAACTCCTGTTCCCCACTTGGCCAAAGGTGCCAAAACTCCTACAGCTTTCAGTATTCCTGTGGCTTGGGTTATCTTTGGTTCATCTGTCCTTATGCTGCCTCATCTACTGTAGACTTACGCTTCCTGTAAGTTGTCTGAGTCTAAGCAGATGCTGGAAATCCAACAATGATCATTTAAGCCTGCTCCCCTGACACCTCTGGGAATGCTCTTTGTGAAAGAGCCTTTGAACTGACATGCGCACCAGATGCCTTCTCTGACTATGTTGATGGTCAGATAAGAGAATATCCTAATTTCTTTGTCCTTGTGGACCAAAACTTTACAGTGAAATGTCAAACATCTGATTTAGTAGAAAACAGAAAGTCAGTAGAAAGGAAGACAGGAATTTTGTTCAAAGTAAGTCCTATCTTAAAGCAATGTCTGAACACCAGACAAAGAGCTATATGGGTCAGGCATTGTGTGTGGCCACTTCAGAGGGAAATCCTTATCTATTGATGACACTTATCCCACTGAACTTAAACAATTAATCCTAGAAATCCCTTTGTCAGTATTTCCACTTCATCTGAGAAGTGCCCACATCTAACTTCTCAGTCTGTCAAGGTCTGTCTCATTCCAGCCCCTCTCGAATCTGAGATTTTCTTAAAAACAAACATGGTGAGCTGAGATGTGCTCCTTGGAATCGCTCGGTTTGATGGGTTCCGAAAAGCATGTGCACTGTCCTAAGCAGCACTAGGCGCAGGACAGTGACATCTGCAGGACCCACAGGATCGGTGTTTATTTGGGGCCCATTTTATTAGGCTTCTTATGTTTATTATTGAGCTTTCTGGATAGTAGCCCTTCACCACATAGAGTAGCAAATACCTTTTCTTAGCCAATGGTTTGTACTTTCATTTTCTTAAGCTGCCTTTGAAAGAGTAGTTTTGGTTGAAATATTTGATACAGTTTAATTAATCCATTTTTTCTTTTATGTTCTTCATTCCAACTACTCCAGGCTTACACAAAGACTGTCTCATGCCTTCTGTAGCAGTTTTATAGTTTAGGCTCTTGGATTTATGCCTGTGGTCTGGTCACCACTTACTGATCATTATTTTAAAAATTATTTTATTGATTGATTGATTGCATTTTTTTTTTTTTTTAAAGACAGCATCTCACTAATAGCTCTGGCTGTCCTGGAGCTTACTCTGTAGACCAGCTTGGACTCAAACTCACAAAGATCTGCCGGCCTCAGCCTCCCGAGTGCTGAGATTAAAGGTGTGTGCCACTATCCCTGGCTAAAGAAGATTGATTTAAAAAGAAAAAAGATTTAATTTTTAAATGTGTATGTGTGTGATCCTGTATGAGTTTATGTACCACAAAACTGCTTTGGTATATTTTACAATGATGAATTTATCATATGTATGTGAGTCTAGTTCTGGCCTGTTTTTCCTGTTTATGTTTGTTACACTGGTAACATGCTGCATATGGTACTTGGGTTTACAGGGAGAGGAAAATCAAGCAGAGAATGCTGCTCTTTCCTTACCAAGTTGAGGAGACAGATTTTGGAGCTGAAATTTCCAGGGTAGAAAACCAGCATGGAGAGAGGATATGAGAAGTCCCAGGGACTACACACACACACACACACACACACACACACACACACACACACACACACACGGGATGAATGAGAAGAACCTCTTACATGTATCCCAGGTGGAGACCTGATAGTGTCCACTTCATGCCCAGTCCACATTTACCTGTTTTATTTCTTCAAGACCTCAAGAGGAAAGTCCAAACACAATAATACCTTAGAAGAACTGAGGTGCTGACTACCCACCTGATACTGATACCTGCGTTTAGTAAGTGATGACTATTGAGAGTTCCTAGTTGATTTTCAGGTGTGTACATATTCTTCCCTTCGGTCTATTGTTTGAGCTACTGGTAGTCAAAGGCTTTCTAATAATTTCTAAAGATTACTGCTAACCCTGGCATACACACATGTCCTTTACTTAACAATAGGGTGGTTAGCCAATACATCATAGACACATACAGCGTTCAGTCCACGTGGCTCTGACTTTTTAAGGTCTACAGGAAAGATGAGCTGTAGAGAAAATGCCACTCTTATAAATCTAAGATTAGATCAGCTATTATCCTTTCAGGTGTATGTCTCTCTATATAATGTTTATTTAGAGCATCTAGATCGTCAAATCGGTACATAGTTTTTTTAAAATTATCTTTCTTTGTATTAATATGGGGGCCAAAGAGATGGGGGAAGTTGATTTTCAAAGCTAGTATTTCCTTAAAAAAGAGATTTTATTATTATTATTATTATTATTATTATTATTATTATTATTATTATCATTTGAGGCAGCATCTCTCTGTGTAGCACTAGCAGACCTGAAACTTGCTCTGTAGACTGGGTTAATCTTGAACTCACAGAGATCTGCCTGCCTCTGTCTTCTAGGTGGTGGTATTAAAGGTGTGAGCTACCATACTGGCTTTGGTTTATTTTAATTTTGTTTGTGCATGTGCATGTGTGTGCATGCATGTGTGTTTGGTGGGAGAAATCTGCATGTATAGCTCAGGTTTCTGTAGAGTCTAGAAGACAGCATTGGATTTCCTGAAGTTGGAGATACAGGTTGCTGTGAACTACCCTGAGCAGGTCCTGGGAACTGAACTTGGGACCTGCAAGAGCAACATGTGCTTATAACTGTGGAGCCATCTCTCCAGCCCCTCCAAGCTAGTTAGTATGTTATCCCAAGCAATGAATAGACTTACTTGAAAGTTACTAAGGATAGCACCAGAGAGAGCCTTGATCCTTTGCAAGGCCACAGTTCTCAGTCTGTGCACAAGCATTTTCTCCTCTGGGACACTCAGGAGAAGTTAGTCAGTGTCTGTTTTTTGTTGTTTTGTTTTGGTGTTTTGTTTGCTTGCTTCTGGTCACAGCAATGAAACACTATTTTCAGGGTACGAGTAAAAAAGGCCGTCAAGAGAGCCAGTCTGTTTGGATGCGGTCCTTGTGAGGAAGCCCACCTCCGCCAGGCATCCTGCGTTAGAACCCATGCTTGCTGCCAATGGTTTCTGTTGACGCCTCCCTTTTGCCTCTGGATTAAGAAGTCGCTCTTATTACTGCTCATCAGAGTCCTGCTGTTTCAGGAGCCATTTGTGCTGATGAATAGCTGTCTTTTTCAACACACTGGGAGTGCGGCATTTGGAGAAGGGCCTCTTCCATCCATTCCTACAGTCTTAACCATCATCCATGTATTCATCCATCAATCAATGCTATTGAGGATGGATGATGTGTCTGGTGCTGGGTGTCATTTAATACAGATATGTATAATACTGACACAGTTCCAGCCCACATAGGGCACATAAATCATTAAGTTCTTAGGAGTTCAGTTCAACATACCTTTCACTAGCTGTATAATAGCAGCATAATGATTAGCAAGACAGACATCTCTGCTTAAGCAGATAGACTGGTGGAGAAGCCTCAAGCGTTTTGTTGGCAGTGTCTTAACTGTGGCAACAGAGAAGAAAATGGGTTGTTAGGGGAATACAGATTGAGAGGTGCTGGGACACAGGGAAGGCTCTCAGAAGATGAGGCTGCTTGAGATGAATCTCAAAGGACATGGAGAAGCAGGTTTGGAGTGACAGTGAGCACAAAACCCACCACATAACCTCGTTCCTGTCCTCCCTCATCATTGGAGCCCAGCAAAGACTCCTGGCCACAGCCTTGTCTGTGTTTGGCCAGTAAGTCACAGAGAGTTTCTTTAGGGATTCCAGGAAGTTTGTGTTCAGACAGGTTGTCCAGAAGGAGGAGGGTCATGGGTGTTCAGGGAGATCTCATACGGTCCCTCAACTTCTTATGTCTATCCCAGAGAAGCTTATACTATTTCTAACACCCTTAACTTCTACTTTCTTTTTGGTAGTCAAAATCCAACCACTCACTTGAAGGTAGCACTTGTGATAAGGTAGGTGGGAGGTTGGGGGGAGAGAGAGTGGGAGAGAGATTGTGAGGGGATTCCAATGAGCCATAGCACAGAGCCATATCAGGTAAGGTGGGCACCACAGTGCTCTGGTGTCCCTAAGTATAGCATGGAAGCCAAAGCCTGGTAGGAAGTGTGATTGGGGTGGAGGGTGGGAGGGTCTCCAACACAGGCTAAGGAAAACTTCTTTCTGTGGGGTGCTTAGGTGAGGTCTAGATCGCACCTTCCACTAAAAAGTCAAACTGGGAGGAGAGAGAACGGATGACATGTGTAGGAGAGTCTTGGTGTTAATATATAATCAACTGCACACAAGAATGGGCACAATGCCGTTCTGATACATGCAGTAAGGTGGTGGGTCAGCTCAAGCATTATGGTGACAGATGGACAGGACATGTCCTGAAAGAGCGCATTGGGAAGTCCAAAAGCAAGTAGAACTAGCTGGTAGTGACAGAAGTCAGAATGCTGGTTATTTTGGATTGGGATGAGATGCAGGGAGCCTTCTGGGGTGCTGGGGATGCTCGGTGATTAGGTATAACCGGCTGAATCAAAATGTGATTATGCTTTTGTGGGGGAAGGGATACGAGGTAGAGAGTAACATTGCAGGTCTTAACTCCACTGTCCCCCATTCTATATATCTCACAGTGTCACACACATCAGTGCCCCCATCTCACTTGTAAGGGGTGTTGGGATGCCCACAGGTGTTATCTTTAATCTATCTATCACTCCTGAAAAAAGAGAGGGCTAGGAGATGTTGAGATTAAGAAGTTTAAAATTATAGAAATAAAATTTCTACTATAGTTTGGTTAAAAAAAATGGAGGGGGCTACTGAGACAGATTATGTTCAAAATAGGAACCTAAGGACCCAATGATGCAGGGTCATTCTCAGGAGATGGGCAAAATGATACTGAGGTGGGGAGGAATGAATAGATTCCTTAGGTCACAGGTTGATGTTTTTGTGCAACCAATATAGGAATAAGCAAGAGCTGGCTCAGAATTGGATTCTACTTATGCTTTATGTAAGCAACTCAATTTCAGGGTTGTGTGTTCTATATTGTCTTTCTGTTTGTGGTTCGTTATAAAGGCTGGGCAATAAGGCTAGGAGAATGGGGTTACCCTGGCAACTATGGGGGAGATGGATGGAGTCCAGAGGGGAGAAGAAGCTTCAATTTTCAGAGTGGATGTGATGGGACCTTCTGGGTCATGAAGAGGTAAGATTAGGAAAAGCTCTCTGACCATATATACTCCATAAGGACCACCTGTGACACATAGGGACCAGACTCCAAACCAAGACACTGAATCTTGTACAACTGTGAGCTGCCAGCCACAACAAACACAGAAATAAATACCAGGTCCTCTAAACAGCAAGGGGCACTGTGGAAGTCAGGCTCCCGTCCATGTCCAGCCTCTGATTTAAACTCATGCCCCACTTATCAACATGTGTTTCTGAACTGTTTGCCAGCTTAAGAGTTGGTGTGGTGGGTATGGCTGAGCTTGTCAGACATTGGTGGGCAGGGTGAAGTCATCCTTCACAGGATGGCCAAGGCTTCAAAAGACCCCAGGATGGTGGGGGGAGGATTTTAGCCAAGTATAAAGAAAAACATTATAAAGGTTAGAAGTGTTTACAAAATGGCATAGATGCCTCAGAAGAGAGAACCTCTTGATTCCAGAAAGTTTAAGGAAATCGGACAAATAACAAATATCAGCCCTATTAGAGTTTGAAGAGGAAAGACAGACAGACAATGTTTGCTAAGTGCTTCAAGCAGATATGAGAGGGGAAAGGGGAATTTCCCCTCCTCCTCCTCTTCTTCTTCGAGAGGGTCTCATGTATCCCAGGTTGGCCTCGAACTCACTATGTGAATTGGTAGAAAATATTTTGAAAGTCATGTATCTGATTAAAGATTAATATTAGAATGTGTGAAGATTGCATATAGCTCAGTAGAAATTCTACAATCGCTACTAACAATAGGAATCTGGTTAAAAGTTAGGCAAAGGACCCAAATTAGCAATTCTCAACCTGGGAGTCGTGACCCCTTTGGGGGTCACATATCAGATAGAGTGAAATTACAGTTATGAAGTAGCAATGAAATAATGTTATGGTTTGGGGTCACCACAACATGAAGAACTGTATTAAAGTGTTAGGGAGGTTGAGAACCACTGACCTAAATGACACAAAAATGGTCAACAGATATCTGCAAACATGCTTGAAATCACTACTAATCTGGAAGGTAAAAATGAAACCTGACCTTGCTACTTGAGTCTCTTGTTTTTTATACACTTTAAGCCTATTAATGAGACTTCATGGGGGTCTGTGTACTTGGATGAGAAAAAATTATGTATTCCATTTCACTAACCTGTAGCTGAAAATTGGCATTTCTTTCAACACATACATACATACACACACATACATACACACACATACATATACACACACACAATATTAAAATGTTTTCACTGTATGCACAGGAGGAAGGTCTAAGTGAAAGAAACAGGGATTTTGTGTTTAGAGAATCATTTTCATCAAACCTAGTTTGGATATGCAAATACTCTAACATCTGAGCAAAAAAAAATCTCAAATCCGAAATACTTCTGGTCCTTTCCAAGGCTGCCTGTCTGGCTTGCCTCCATCCCTGTGTGTCACTCCCTGCTTTTGAGTATGTTTGCTACATCAGAAACCGACAAACATGTGTTGTGTTTTTCTACACTCAGAATTTGTTTGAATAACAATACATTTGTCGGCAGTATCAGCTTCGAAGCCTCAAATTTGACAGGTAGTTCCAGTTTCTCTGCATAGCTGGCTGAAGGTAAACAAGTTTGTCTAGTGCAACCTTAACTACTAGTGTTAACTCTGAAATCACACGATACATACGGAATGTATCTACATATATTAATACAGAGCGTGGCTACTTGCTGCTGGGTCCCAGGTGTTCAAAGAGGCATTCCTTCAAGCAAGGCAGAAAGCTGATGGGGACACAGAGAGGGTCACTGTGGGGGTCAGCAGTGGGGACTAAGAAGAGCTGAAGGTCCTGGGATAGTCAGGAGTTCTCTGTATGTTGGTACATATCCCTGATGATCAGATGACAGGTCAGTGGGAGCCATGAACATAGCTGTCTTCCTTGTTTTGGGGTCCAGGTGAACATGTCTGCCTTTCCCCAGTTCAGGTATCTATAAGGTCTTGGACCTGGTTTTTCTGAGCTTTTAATAAGCTCATGTGCTCACAGGGGCTCAGTGGGCTTTGATGAGCTTATAGCTGGTGCATTCTTTACCTGTAGGTGACTGGATTGCCAGTCACTGCTTCATGGGTGTTCCAGGATAGGTGTTGTTATCTATGTGCACAGAAAGTACTGAGTGGCCTGCCTGTGCATTTGCTCAAGAACAGACTCAAAGCCTGGTGGTGATAGTGCACACCTTTAATACCAGCACTCAGCAGGCAGAGCTCTGAGTTTGAGGCCAACCTGGTTTACAGTGTGAGTTCCAGGACAGCCAGGGCAACACAGAAAAATCCTGTCTTGAAAAAGCAAAAAAGAAAAGAGAATGGACTCAGATGCTGCTGCTTGTGAAATGGAGTACCCCAGGGCAAGGCATGGCCTGAAAAAAACACTGTTTTCGCACAACATGGAGCCACGTGGAGCAGGGCACAGGCTGCTATATCTATCTATCCCATCCTCCTCTTCCCCTCCCCCACCACAAGGCTGGCCTCAAACTCACAACCTCTGTCCTCAGCTCACCAAGTGCTAGGATTCTAGGCATGCACTATCACTGGCCTGGTGTCTGATAAGGGATATCTAATTTGTATTTTTAAAGATACTGACTTGTTATTTAAAGCATTAGTAATAAAGGAATGCATTTTAATCTATTTCATCTGCCTTTATTATCTTGAAAACTACATTTTCCTTTGGCTTTTGTATGTTTTATGTATTTAAAAATGGTACTCAAGATGGCGTCTGAATTTTTTTTTTTTTTTTTAAATCAAACTGCCAAAAGGATTCATCCATGGTATGAAGTAGTTAAGGACATTTACTGCCAATGTCAGAATTTCTACCAACAGAACCATCCGATTCTGGAGAAAAGCTGCTTCTGTAGAAAATTGAAATGTAATGAGTTCAATGGAATGTTCCCTCTTCAGATCCTGTCTGGTGGATTATTATTTTACACTGTAATTGGGATATGGTTTAAAAGAAAATCATAAATGAAAACAAATCACACGCATGTCTCTGAGAAAATCCAAATATTTATGCTTTCAACTTATATTCAAAGATACTTTTTCGAGACTGAGATATTGTGGAGAGTCCCTACTGTTGACGGCGGTGATTAAAAGGACCATTAAAAATGGCTTCCAGGGAAAGAGCACTTGCCTGAATGTCTGGGAGGTGGGAGGCCACCAATGCTTTTCTGTGACACTTGTGGTTCAGTCACACAGCCATCAGTTTCTGAGAATACCGGAGATGTGCTGGGATGAAGGTGGAATTTCTACGCTCTCTGGCTCTAACTGGGATGCTGCATAATTGCTAGGGAATGAGACTGGGCCTCACTGTCTTACTTTGTCTGTGAAGAAGTTAGCTAGCATGAAAAGGAACCGATGGAAGCGGAGAGGCAGCTTGCTTGTGGGGGAATTGCTGACAGAGTAACCGGTGGGAAGTCGAGGTGAACCGGCTTTGATACAAACCAACACATGCGGTTCTAATTAGTACAACAGGCATGGAAGCGAGCCCTGTGCCTGCTAATTAACTCGGATGTTGCTGGATAGCCTGGCTTCCCCAGGAAGAGCCAAGAGCACTTAACTCACCAGTGTGGTTAATTATTAGAGAACATTGTTCCTGTGTTATTTCCCACCTTGCACTTTCAACGAGATGCCTTGCTTTAAGCCTTAAAAACATCCAGCGACACACTTCTTACAGGCTCTGACAAACTTGTCTGGGGATGAAAAAGATGGGGAGGTATTTCATTTGAGTACCAGGTTAATGAACAAGGGGATGAAGATCTCTTTCCTTCTCTCAGATGCAGCATGGTAGAACAAAATTATCTAACTTTATTTGGGGGAAAATCAGAGATAGGAAAGGATACACTGCTGTGGTAGGATACTCTTGTGTATTTGTGTATGTACATGAACATGTAGGTGTGTATGTTCATGTGTGTGTGTGTGTGCATGTACCTGTAAGTGTGAGGCCAGAGGGCATCCTTGGGTATCATTTTTCGGAGATGTCTTTTTTAAAATTTTTTTTAAATTTTATTTTAGAAACAGTCTCTCATTTTCCTGGAGCTTGTTAAGCAGGCTAGGTAGGCTGGCCAGGGAGCCCCTGTCTCCATCTCCTAGCACTGGGATCACATGCCACCATGTCCAGTTTTTTTTTTTTTTTTGTTTGTTTTTTTCACATGTTTTAGGAATCAGACTCAGGTCTGCATGCTTGCAAAGTGAGTGCTTTACTGACTGAGGATCTCTCTAGCTCTAGATAGAATGCTCCTTTATTTATTTATTTTTTATTTTTGTTGGCTGGAGAGACAGCTGTGGGTGCTAGGAATCAAACTCATATATTTAGATTGTGAGCCTAGCTTTTAATGGCCGAGCCATATCTCCAGCCCTAGATAGACTATTCTTTAGAAGGACTTCTAAGGTGTTTTCTCTATGACAAGGGGGAAGTTACTAAAATTAGGAATAACTGGATGCAGCCTACGACAACAGCGCATGAGCACTCACATGTTGACGTGTGAGATGATGATGATGTCAGCAGTGAGTACCAAAGGATGTCGCTGGAGCACATCCTCCAGCTTCCAGTCATCCATAAGGGAAGTGAGATGGTGCCTATACTGTCCATAGACCAGACGGTGACTAGGTTCTAATGTTGTGAGGAGCCACCAGAAAAGTGGTCTTTAGTGGGCAGCTTTACTTGAAGTGTAAATACAGAGGATTGGACCCAGCTGTAGCTCTGACCGGACAAGCAAGGATAAGTCTCAGCATCCTCTATCTTAACTATTTCATCAAGGACAATAAAATGACGGTATATACAGACAGGTTAAGGATGTCTTTTTTTAAGATCTCAGATCTGGGGCCTGGCTAATGTATTCATAAGTGGGCCCACCCTACTCAGCTGAACAGTTTTTCAGATGAAAGTGAATGTGTTAGCAGGTGCTTCAGAATGATGGGACAAACCAGCTTGCTTTGGGCAAACCCCCAAAGTGTGCTTCTCACCACATCTCACTATACAGTCCCCAACCACACAGTGAGGATTTGTGTGAACTATGCTTCTCCTTACAGTGTAATTTCCATTGGAATGTGAGATTAGCATAGGATAGTTACTGAATGAGTGTGCTAACACGGTAGATGCTATCTGCTATGAAGTAAATGAAAATGACTATTTACCGTATTATGATTATACAGAAATAATAATTGAATTAAAAATATTTTCTAAGGATTATTAGGTAACTCAAAATAGCTGTTGAGTGGGCTCTGTAAAAAATTCCGAAAGGCCTGTCACCTGAGAAAGTCAAGGGCTGTCATGCAGGCACACTAGGGCAACAACAGAGATGGTCACCATATACACCAAACAACTTAAACATCTCTAATAATCGGCAACATGACTTCACGTCTCTCCTAAGGACCTCTAACACACCAGAAAAATACTGCTTTATGTGCAAGATTAGGTTTTGCATTGCTGCTCATTGTCTTAGTTAGGGTTTCTATTGCTGTGAACAGACACCATGACCACGGCAACTCTTATAAAGGAAACCATTTAATTGGGGCTGGCTTACAGTTCAGAGGTTCAGCCCATTATCGTTATGGCAGGAAGTATGGCAGCACACAGGCAGACATGGTGCTGGAGAGGTAGCTGAGAGATCTACATCTGGAATCTGCAGGTGGCAAGAAGAGACAGGGAGCCTCTAGGCCTGGCTTGAGCTTCTGAGATCTCAAAGCCTGCCCTTGGTGACATGCTTCCTCCAACAATGCCCCATCTATTCCAACAAGGCCACACCTCCCAATAGTACCAGTTCCTATGAGCCTATGGGGCCATTTTCATTCAGACCAACACATTTATAATAGCAAACATGCCCAGATTTTTATGTGTTGGTAGCTCATTAAACAAATTATGATCTGTTCACAAAAGGGAATGCTATATAACATGATGTAAAAATACAATACTCATTCTCCGAGGTTTACTGCAATGCATTTGGATCATACTTGCTCCTGCCTCTTCACCTAATTCCTTCCAGCTCCACCCCCACCTCCCTACCCACTAACTTCTTGACTTCCATTTTGAAAAAAATAACTCATTGAGTCCAGTTTGGGCTGCCCATGTACTCCTGAGTGTGTGCCCATCCACTGGAACATGGTCGACCTACCAGGGGCCATACCTTTGGAAAAGACCAACTCTTCCTTCCCAAGAAGCTGTCGGCTGTCCAGAGCGCCTCCGTTAGGGGTCAGGGCTGGTGAAGCCCTCTCCCCGCCCCCATACTAGGCTGCAGATCCCTTGGCTCTTGTGCAGGTTTTGTGCCAGGGCTTCAAGGGTCGAGCAGCCCTGTCACGTTCAGAACTGTTTTGTTGCTCTGTCCTCTGACCTGCTGTTTTTGTCATTTTCCCACCCCTTGCTCTGCAGTGGTCTCTGAGCCTAGGGGTGGCGTGTGTGTGTGTGTGTGTGTGTGTGTGTGTGTGTGTGTGTGTGTGTATGATGTAAATTTGCTATTTGCGGCTGAGTTAAAATTGTGCAGAGACTATGACAATGTGGGTGGAACTGGAAAACATGCTGTTGATAAATGAAAAGTGGTTTTATTGCTTAGTGGTTGCCCCTAGAGCCTGGGAGCAGGGTTCAATCCTTAAGAATGCTCTACTGTTTCGTGATTATTTCTCACAAGGATGCCATCTGAAATAAATTATTGTAACTATATTTAACACATACACCTGTAACATAGCATTTAATTCAATGTTATGTACAAATTGAAATGTATCACAACGCTAATGTTATTTTTAAAATTTAACTGTAGGCACCCAGAAAGTTGGAACGTCAAAACAAGTACTGGGTTGTTATTGACCACATCAGCTTTGTCCACTTCCATCTTGTATGATGTGTAACAACCACACATTTACCCTTCACAGGCAGAAAATGAGCAGCTGTGCTTTTCGGTTTTAAGGATGTGGTGTGAAGGAAGCGCCAGGGATGACGTCGTGTCCTACTTTGACCAGGGAGGGCTCTGTCTGCCAAGGCACTGTCTTTCCCAGCACATGCTCCATCTCTGAGGAAGATGGCGGTCAAGGTGATCTTGAAGTTGTTGGAAAATAAGACAAGAAATACTTCTCCTGAAAGGTACATTACCTCACTGCTGGGAAATTTATTTTAGGAAGAATAAGATATCTTAGGCGGTACCCTCCTAGGAGTGGGTCCCACACATCAGGGACTATGGGACACTCCAGGGTCGACGTGGGCTTGGGCCTGTTCCCCAGCTCCTCCAACTGTCTGCCTGCCAGGCTGCAGGCAAGAGTGCTTTTCTCATGCCCTGTGGAGTTAGACAACTGTAAGCATAGGGGGCTACTCACTCCTGGGCCAGCATTCTAGTCTTTGTGCCTTTCTCTTTGATGTAGTGAGTGTGGTAGCCACCCACGGTCAGAGTGAACCTCCTTCAGCCTGTTGTATACCATTCACATTTGCATGGAGTGGACCTGAGTGTGAGCAAGAAAGGCACTTGGTGGGTTAAGGCTCTGAGATTTCAAATGGCCGGGTGTATTATCATTGCAGTGTATTTTTTAGCTTACCCTGATATATACCTTGAGGAACACAATGTAAAAAATAGGAAAACAAAACAGAGAACCTTCTTTGACTTACTCTGTGTGTGTGTGTGTGTGTGTGTGTGTGTGTGTGTGTGTGTACATGGGTGCACAATCAGACTTGGTCTAGAGTGCCCTCACCTCTGAGCCATCTTGCTGGCCACACAGAACCCTCATTTTCAGCACTGCAAGATGGTGGCTGCACAGCTTCAAGCCTCACAAGGGCCTTGAGAGCAAAGGACACTCATTGCACGACTGCACATGTCACATACCTATGACGCCGAATCAATGTCCCTTTTAACCACCACAATTCTGGAAAATGCTTCTGAATTCCCTTAGTTCACATATGAAGGAACTCAGAGCTCAAGCGGTTCTGTTTAAAATCGGTTAGAAAATGTTAGATGCTGGAATTGGATGATATTGGCCATGCTAACAATGCTATCACCAGTCTTTAATGGTTTTACGGCTCCAGGGCTTCAGGGAACCAAGAGCCAAGTACATTACAGAATCAGACAGGACCCAGGGAACATAGAATCCTTTCTGGGAAATCACCTGACCAGAACCTCAAAAGAAGGTAAGAAAAGAGGTTGAATGCTAATGTGTTGTATACTAAGTGAACCCCCTTTTGTCTAAAAGTATAATTAGTAACATCAGTCTTCAGTAATACAGGCTTCTGCATGTGCAGAAGTACTATAAAGGAAAGCTGGTGCAGTTGTTGATTTTGGCGCCATAAGCAATCAGCATCAGAGAAATCATTTCCTAAGCAATTCGCTAACAACCTCCTAGTTACTGGAAACGGAAGCTGAGGGTGCAGCATTCACCATGGTAACCAGACATGGAAGGAGCATCCAATGGCTAAGTGGAGAATCCTGAGGGGAGACAGCAGGCACTGAGCAGCAGTGAGGAGCAGCCAGGAGCATCACCTTTCAATGCCACACACCACAGAGAATGTGGGAGAGCATAAAGTCAAGAGCAGGGTTTTGAATTCAATTCATCGGGTGCCATTGTTGCAATAATTTCTATGCATCTCTTAGAATCCAGTTAAAGAGCACGGAAACTATCATTTTAAAGGTTCATTCTACTCGAGAGGCTTTTCTTCGGTAATTCCTGTCAATGCCCACTTCCTCAGTTCCCACCTTTCACCTCTTTTAAGGAAGCACAGAGGCCACAGGGAAGGTCATGAAAAGAGGGGACTTAAAAAGAAGCTAGGCAGTGAATTTGATGACAGGAAAGACATCGTTAAATCTTGCTGTTCTAATTAGTCTTTTCATTTTTATTGATTATATATCCTAGAATATACTGGTGATTCAGTAAAAATCTTGTGCCATTTTCTCCTCTTTCCATCAAAATTCTGTTTGGGTAAGTTTTTCAAAAACAGAGGAAGAGAGAAGGAATGGAGACAAAGGGGAAAAAGTCCAGTGTGTTAGTATCATGTTAGAAAATTCCCATGGTAGTAAATAGGTTTGTGGGGTGGAGGTGGAGTAGTGCTCAGTGAGCCCCAATTTCACAAGAGAGGCTTCAGCAGTCATTTAAAACATGTGTAGATAGATTTCTAAGGAAATGCTTCATCCCTTCTGGATCTGTTAACTCACACCGGTTTAGAAACTATTCAAACAGACAAAACCAAGACACCAAAAATTTAGCTGGTGTTGAGATGGCATGGTGAGACAGATAAAGAAATGGGGGGAGAAGGGAGACACTTGGGGATCTCATCTACGCTGCTCATTGAGAACTTCCAAACTGCCCACAGAGGACTACAACCTCTTACCTGAGATTTCACAAGCAAGATTATGGACCATGTTCACAGTCAAAACATTCCCCTTGACTTCTACCTGACCTACACACAGTGAGAACACCTTTGACATTTTGTGACCTGTGTTTTTATCTTATCAGGCTGGCAACCTATACAATTCACTGTATAAACCCCTTATAATTTCATTTACTAAAGGAAACTCTTTATAATAAAACAGTACATGAAAATATTTTTGCTCAATCATTTAAATCGTTTGAAAGATTTTACTTCAAAATCCACCAAATACATGTATTAAGAATATTATTATATTAAGAATATTAAAAATTTTCTATAAAAAGCAGGCCTGCCCCGGTCTTAGGTCAAGAAAACAGTTTTTACCAGCACGAATGTGAGCAGACATATGAAATACTATTGACACATATATAATGGGGAAAAGGTAGCTATTTTGCACTAGCCACTTAGTTTTAACTGGACTTTAGATACCAGTTCTTTATATATGGGAATATATGTGGATATTCTGAAGGGAAACAATGGAGATCAGGTACCCCTGCCTACTGGAGAGCAGGGAAGCACTGGGCATGCCTTCTATGCTACTCTTACTTTCTGGAAAGTCAGTGGGATTCAGGAGGCATTTGACTTTGAATACGCTGCTTTCTCTGACTGGAGGCCAGCATGAGGCTAATGACCACAGTTCTGGCATTGTTTCTGGGTCATCTTCTTGTACAAAAGTTAATTGGATTATTGGGTGGGTTTCTTAGCAGACTTCTTGGCTTTAAACCTCATAATAGACTTAGAACATGACTTGATTATGCACCTAAGTCTTTTTTTTTTTTTTTTAAGGTTTATTTATTTATTATGTTTACAAGGTTCTGCCTTCAAATATGTCTGCATGCCAGAAGAGGGCACCAGATCTCATTATAGATGGCTGTGAGCCATCATGTGGTTGCTGGGAATTGAACTCTGGACCTCTGGAAGAACAGCCAGCGCTCTTAAACTCTGAGCCATCTCTCCAGCTGTGCCACAGTAGTTTTTTTATCCCTCCTGGTTAAGAAGAAATTTAAATCCTTAGCTCCTGACTATTATTAGAAAAGCACAGGGACAAATAGCCAAACTAATGGAAACACATGAATTATGAACCAAAAGCTGTGGAGCCCCCAACTGGATCAGGCCCTCTGGATAAGTGAGACAATTGAATAGCTTGAACTGTTTGGAAGGCATCCAGGCAGTGGGACCCGGACCTATCCTTAGTGCATGAGCTGGCTGTTTGGAACCTTGGGATTACACAGGGACACTTTGCTCAGCCCGGAAGGATGGGACTGGACCTGCCTGTACTGAATCCACCAGGTTGAACTGAATCCCCAGGGGAGTCTTGGCCCTGGAGGAGTATGCCCCTAAGTCTTTAGCTTAGGTTTTGGCTAACTGTGGAGTATTTACATTTTATAGTTTTTGAGAATTTCCATAGACTTTCCCAGCATCTTTACTGCAGAATTCAGAATTACGTGCTCTCCCTCAGCTTCCTTTTAAGTTTGAAAGTAATTATGTTTGACTTCATGTAATGACATTGGAGTCAGAGGTTTGTGGGCTACTCAGCTGTCCTGTGTGGGCATCAGACACATGAATGTTTTGATTTGCAACAGCTAACAATTTGGTTTAAAAAAATACCTAATACTGTTAATGAGATTAACCCAGAGATGCCCGGGGCTACAGGAAACAGAAGCAACTATTTTTGGAGCTATGTGTTAATTGACTAAATAGGCTTTGTGGTTACAATCAATTCAGAGCACTTGTTAACAGCTATAGGAATGTTTGCAAGGCCTCTGTTTTGGCTCCTCCCTCTCTCTTCCCCAAAAAATCCATGAAAGATTGAATGTGGTCGAGAGATTTCTCATGCCCAGGTGTTAATGAGCCCCATGGTGCTTGCCTCAGCACCTTTCCCAGCTTAGTCTAGAAGGGGAACAGCCAGGTGAATATGACCTGCATTCATTTTCAGCACATAAAACCACGGAATGTCCATAGAATTCACTAGTCCTTAACCATCCCCTAGTCTATTCTTATCTCAAACATCACATCCTGAAGGTGACACCCTTGTTCAAGTCCCAACCAACAGCACACAGACAGTTCAATAGGCTATCACTCCTTGTGACCACTTCCACACATGCTTCCAGGATGGAGAGCAACAGAAGATCAGGGTAGAATTTTTAGCATAAATCAAGCTTCTGATTTTAGCATGTGGGACATCTCTCAAGGTCTAGATTTGACCTTTGAGTTACAGCTCTGCACTAACGTGCAGACACACTGTCAACCTCCAGCTGGGTCAGCAAAGCTGCCGAAAGCCTTTGTTCTTGTTATTTATATCATTACAGATAACAACTGGGCTGTATGGTGCTTGTCATGCGTGGCATTGTCTACAAACTCGGCTGTCTGAGCTTTACAACTACCCCAGTCCTGGGAGGTGCATAATGAGATTCATGCCTCCTCCCAGGGAGACACCCTGGGCCCTGGGCAGCCTTGCTCACTCTCCCCACCAAGCTGTGGTACAGATGGAATGACAGCTACATTCAGGAAGCTTAACTCAGTTTCCCTGACTTGACACTGAACTTTGAGGCCTGACAATGTTTTGTGGTAGGCTTGTCCTGCCCTACAAGACATTCAGCCACCTTCCTGGCTTCTGTCCACTAGATGCCAGTATCGCTTTTGGCTGTAAGGACCAGAACTGTCCTCAGACATCCTCCAATGTCTCCTGGGGAACAAAACTCAAGATCACCAGCAGTTTGGAACCACCTGGTTCTGCCACTTCCTGACTTCTCCAGGCTCTGACTGGCTCTTTCCCTTGCCTGCTGGAGGGAAAATTCCATCATCAGATTCACAAGTGTGGAAGGGGTGGGCTGACCAGCTCCTGGGGCAACCCTGACAGATCCTGCACATTTAGTACATGTTGGCTTTGAGAATAAATGGGCAGAGGCTGGGATGACATTTTCAATAAATCAAAATGTAGGCTATCACAAATCTATTAATATTTTCTGGGAGTTTATTATGTACCAAATCAGTCATTCAAATGACTGCATGCCTTAGGTGCTTTCGTGAAATAAATTGGATTTCTTTCGGTAGGCTAGGAGCAGCAGGCATGGAGAACCCTTATTTCCTGGCCGTACCATGCTGGGTTGGTGATAAATGCATAGGTACTCTGCATCAGCTAGGTCTTGTGATTTCCCCACTGACTCTCTTTTCAAAATAAACCCGGTGCTCTGTTTCCACGTGTCCTCTTCCTAATTCACATTTGCTCCTGCATGCCTTCTAGCGCCTGTTTCTCCACAGCAGCACATAGTGATGGGTGTGAATGACTAACAACACCAGTGCTGGGCCTTGGCTGGCTTTCTGATGTAATTTAGTCACAAATGAGAATACGAGTCCCCAGTGGTGGGATCAAGGGTTTGAGGAGGGTGATGGTACCTCTGAATGTTAAGATGCTGTTCCGGTTTGAGGTACGCTGGCCCTCTCAAATCCATGTTACATCTTGGTCCCAGTAGAAAAGTATTAAAGGACATGGACTCTGGAAGTGATAAAGCCACCCCAGGAAAGGAATTCACATCTGTGTAAAGGGGGATGGAAGCAGTACTTTCTTACCCTTTGGGCACTTGGCTGCATTAGTCCACAAGAGGAAGGTGTTTTGGAGGCAGTGACCAGCCCCCACCAGGCATCAGTCCTGCTGGATCCTAGACCTCAGGGTTCCTGGCCTCCAGAATCATGAGTATATTTATACAACTTACAAATCACCAGTCTCAGGCATTTGTCATAGTAGCACTGGGACCCAGATGCGGTACATCGAACAAGGTGGTTCCTATGTACAGCGAAGAAGCAGGAGCCAATGCTTTAAGAGCTTGGCAGATTTACTTAAGGAGATGAGAATGCCAGGAAGAGAGGCATCCTGGGATATGGTCTCGCCTGAACTGGAATACAATGAATAATTTTACTGCTTTATAAAGTAACTAGATTTTAAATCATTCTGAAAGCCCATGGAATTAAAGATAATGTATAGGGGGTATTCACTATGGGAGGAGCTATAGGCAGTGCTCAGCCCTATCATGTACATCTGGGTAACACTAACTGTATTTGGCAGTATACATACATATATGCACATATATGTGTACATATGTATATGTATGTATATACATCTTAGCTAGTGAGCTACAGCCAAAACCCTTTCTACTGGGTTTTAGACTTTACTTTTGTGAAAAGTGAGAGGTAGAAGTTACCTCGAATATTATCTAGAAGAGGCATCTCAGAAATCTAGTTTTTTTTTCTTTTCTTTCTAAAACAGATACACCAATTTAAAATTTTTTAAATAAACAGCACAGATTTTAGAAACTTGTGCACACCTGTGTTTGTGCGTGTATGCGTCATGGTAGACAAACAGAGGTCAGAGGACAGCTTGTAGGAGTCAGTTCTTTCTGCCCTGTGGGTTCCAGGAATTGAACTTAGGCCGTCAGGCTGAGTAGCAAGCCACTGAGCCATCTCCCTGGCCCAAGCACAGGGTTTTGAAACTTAGCAACATGCGTAATGAATGTCATCACTTTGAGTTTTCACATGCCAGATGAGCTGAGCCGACACTAAGGAGAGGAGTCATTGATCCGGGGACACGAGTCTGATGACAAGATCACAACGTAAGTCTGCTGTCTTTGAAACGTGTGCTCATTCTGGTTAATACCGCCTCTGTTATTAAATTACTTAATTTATCAGAGCAAAAAGCAAAACCTTAGGGAGGCCATTAGCAATTTACCATTTCCAGTTCTTTTGGGAATCTGTTAATTGCCCTTTCATAAATGCTGCTCATTATGATTAAGACTTTGATTAAATGTGGAAAGCCTAGCATTTATATAATATTACAGACATATTTAAAATGAATTTAAAGCTCTAGAGTAGCATGGGTTGTACATTTTCTATTGGTACTATAACACTCACTGTTAATCAACCTAGAATTTTTCTTCTTTTAAAGATGTATTGATTTTCATGTGTGTGGGTATCTTGTCTGTGTGCATGTCTGTGTACCGTATGCATGCCTGATGCCTGTAGAGGCAAAAGAAGGGTCTTCAGATGACCCACAGGTGGACTTACAGATGACTGTGACTTGTCATGTGGTTGCTGGGAACCAAACCTACGTTCTTTGCAAGAGCAGCCAGTGTTCTTAACCACTAAGCCATTTCTCCAGTCCCCAAACCTAGGGGTTTTAAGAGCTGGGTTTGGGATAGTGTGACTGACTTCCTCTCAAGAAGCTTGTGATGTGAGGAAGGCTCAGATGAGAAATGATTCCACCGGGGGAAGGAATCTAGATGATATTCTTTTTATTATCTGTAAGTCATTTTATCCAAGTTCAGAAGACCCTTAGGTGAAAAAGAATCTGCTGTGGCCTTTGGAATAATTGTAAGAAGCAATTAGCTGGATGTTAGTAAATTGATTATTTGCATGGTAGTATTATATTACGATTACACATGCGCGCGCGCGCGCATGCGCGCGCACACACACACACACACACACACACACACACACACACACACACGACATGATCTAAACTTACTCAAGAGGTAAGAAATTATACCATCTTTTCCATTTACTCAAGGAAGGTCCTTCCTGAGGACTTGCTCTGGAGTGGCACTGAACTCTTCCTTCTGGGAGAACCTGCATCTAGCACTATGCCTACATTGGGGAATTACAAGCCAATGTCCAATACGTGAATTAATATTCCCTGATCCTCTCCTCTCTCATCTTTTCCACCACCCTCTCTCCTTCCTGTCTCTTTGTCTCCTTTCTTTTCCTTAGGCGAACATTTGTCAAATGCCTATAAAACCTGTCTAAATACAACAGAGGAGGTTCCTGGAATTGGGATGGGAGGCAGAAAATAATTTGCAAAAAGGAAATAAACAATAGAATTATAGTTAGTGATAAAGGTTTAGGAAGAAAACCTAAAATTTAGTGAATTATGTAATAGATTGTGCCATGGTTGAAGAAGAGGGTCAGAGAAAGCCTCTCTCAGGAGGGGACATAGGAGCTAACAACATATATATCGGTATGTAGATTTCCACCAGGAAGAGAGTAGAGGCTATCAAAATGAATAGGAGATTTCCATTGAAAGGACACCAGGAGACCTTAGGTCAGACAGTGGTAGTGACTAGGGCAGACCCCAGATGGCAGAAGTCTTTGTAGAGTGGGTATCACTGGGGTTGTTCCTATACATTCTTAAGAGGATGCCAGCAATGTCCATAGAGTGATGATCCGGCCTGCCTCCATTTTAGGCTTAAAAGTCATCTTACAGTAAAGACAAATTCGGTTGATTTCTGTTTATGATTAAATCTGTTTCTCAAAGATTGGGCCATGCCCCCACCCACCTGTAACCTTAACAACAAATGACTCTGTACTGTCTGTTCCATGAAACAGTAACCATGCCTTTGTTTCAAAAGGTTGTTATGATGACCTGCTGTTATGACTACCTTGTTGTGACCATCTTATGTTCTGCTTCTGAAACCCTAATTTGCCCACTAAGTCTCCCATTTGGAAACTCCCTACCCCTGATCTACAGACACCTTATCTTCCCCATGTCCAATGCTGACCTCTTGTACTCTGCTTTTAAGGAAAGACAGCCTGTATACATGAATATAAAGATTTCTTTAATTAATTGCTTACTTTACTTAATTTGGCCAGGATGATTCTGGTTGGTGATCTTACTCCTCACATCTTTGTGACTAACAAGAATAGTAGATGAGATTAAGTTTGACAGTAAATTTAGGGAAGTATGGGACTGTGGGGGCGATTAAAACAGAAAGAACTTAGACAACTGAATAGCTTGATCTGTTTGGGAGGCACCCAGGCTGTGGGACCGGGACCCGTCCTTCCTGCATGAGCTGGCTGTTTGGAACCTTGGGCTTACACAGGGACACATGCTCAGCCTGGAAGGAGGGGACTGGACCTGCCTGTACTGAATCCACCAGGTTTAAATGAATCCCCAGGGGAGTCTTGGCCCTGGAGGAGATGGGAATGGAGGGGAGGGGCTGGGGGGAAGGTGGGGGTGAGGGCTGGAGGGGGGAGGACAGGGGAACCCATAGCGGATGTATAAAATTAAAACACATAATAATAAAAGTAAATAAATAAAAAAATAAATAAAGAAAAAAATCTTCTCATGTGAAACAGATGAAAAAGCAACATGTACTGGTTTTGCTGTCATACCTAAAATTGCAAAAGCTTTTACTCTAGTATGTAATAAATGCAGAAACAGAAAAAAAAAAGAACTCATCAACAGAGGGGAAACGACTGGCCACACTGGACAGTGAAGAGAAAGGAGGGTGGCCGGGACCAGACACAGATCCTAGAAAATGAACAGGCCACTAGTTAACTCTGCTCATAATTTGGCTCATTGTAAAGATATATCTCAAGGAAGGGGAGCTGGCAGATGAGAAAATGAGAAAAAAGGAGATTGGAAATGGGGGGGGGGATCTTCAAAATTCTTACAATGCTGTTCAAAGGGGTCTCAGAAATTCAAACCTGTCTGAGCATGCTCATCTCTCATACATCATTTTATTGCCCGCCCTCTTTCCTTCCTTCCTTCCCCTAATGGTACTTACATTATTTATTCTTTTTGTATTTTAGTCTCCTTGTCAGTAAAGTCACAGTATTCATGCTGAAAAAAGTCAGAGCGGTATCACCATAAGGATTTTTCTTTTCAAATGAGCTATATAATAATAATTCAATGTATTATACCTGGAGACTTTTTTTTTTAAATTAACCTCATAGAGATCAAAGCCATGAATTATTGATGTGGAGATTCCTAGGTTGCCATTATTATAACATTCCTGGTAAATTTCCTTCTTGGATTGTCAAGGCTTGGCTTACCAGCTAAGGGAAGTGAAGCTTTTAAGAGCCAAGACATCTCAGAACAGGAAGCTTTTGCTCCGGCTCCACAGGAGCTCCCAGCTCTTCACTTGCTGATGATGAGAACATCAAGTTCTGGATTCATTTGCCTTCAATGGCTCCTGCCATACTGCTTCCAATTACTCTAAACCAGGCGTCCAATTCCCTTGTAACTGCTAGGTTCCGCTTGTCCATCTGTTCCTGCAGGAGCTTCAAGCCCCGGGAAGGAGGTAGCAGTTAGAACATTCCAACCTAAGGTCCCATCCAGAGGACCTCAGGCCAGTCATTACAAAACAATGACATGAGCATCCATTCGCCTTCTCTGGTTGGGTTGAGGAACAAAAGGCAGCTGACAGAAATGAGGCCAGTGAACAAGAAGGACTTGGAGCTGTGGCTCCTGCTGTGGCCTGTTTCCTTTTGTGAGCCACATACTGTTCAGTGTCCTTAGGCATGGTCTGTAGACGTCTGCTAGAAACCTGTGGGTTCAGATCTCATCACTGAGGCTTGAATGTGCTCCATTAGTTAGATGGCTGCTTTGGAAAACTTTAAGTGATTTTTTTTTTCCTCTTAGCAAGTCTTATATGTGTGGGTGGGTGGCTCTGCTGTCAGCAGAGCAGTTCCTAAGGGCCTGTGTGTATTGACTTCCCCAAAGCCGTCTCTATAGCTCTGTGGCAGGATTCCATGGAGCACATTTTAGGCTGGCTCTAGAAAATGGGTTGAGTGCTGTGGGTTGAGCTATTTCTAGTACTCATTCGAGAGGGATGGCGATAATAGGAGATGTGGGTAAATCTTAGAGAGGCAGTTTACTAGATTTGTGATTACTAGATATGAGCAAGTCTGTTTTTTGGTGTGTGTGTGTGTGTGTGTGTGTGTGTGTGTGTGTGTGTGTGTGAGAGAGAGAGAGAGCTTCCTCATTTGCTTGTATCACATTGTGTGGTCAGGTTACTTTTTTAACCCTCCCCCCCTTCTCCTTCAAAGAAAATGTCAATTACTACCTTTCCCTTAAAATCACTGGGAGGATTAAGTGAGAAATAACTTAGTACAAGATCTGTCATACAGTAAACATTCAATGAACATTAGCTGTCATACATCTGTGCTTCTGAGAAGTGAATTATACATTGCTATATCGTGGAAGCCACTTTAGAGATCTACATAAATGACAGCCCTGTCCTGCTCTGTGTCCTTGCCAGTGAACTCAAGACAGAGCAGATAGGTCTGACAAAGTGATGGCACAACTCTGGGCTGGATAATGGAGGATGTGCCCAAAACCATGGCCTTAAAGTGACAACCTTAAATAGGGAGAGAGGCTAAGTACAATTTTCTTTCAGACTTAAAGAATAAATACATGAAAACCTGTGTGGGTAGCCATGACTGACACACAGTGAATGTGGGAAGTCTCACAGGCTTCTGTGAGTGACAAGCTCATGTTGCCTTGGGGTGCTGACTGAACCTCCAAATGCTGAGAGGTACTGGTCCCATGGTTTTCTGCTCTGAACATCTGAGAACGGGAAGTTGATGCTGTTCTCTGGGCATCATGGCTAGGGAGGGGCTTGTGTTCTTAGTTATCTTACAAGATCAAACTTCAGCACAAGACTGTGCTGTGTTGTTGTTTCCATTTTCTGCAGGGTTGTCTGGCATATATAATAGTCAGACAATATTTATTGATCAGATACTTGTTTTAATAAATGCTTTAAGTTCCTTGCATTCGATAATTCATTTAGCCATCAAAACTGCTCAGTGAGGCTGGCACTGGCCCTTGCTTGCTTGAAACAAAAACAGATGGTGTCACTCAGAGCGACTTAACCGATTTCCCAAATTCGCACTGTTCCAGAGCTGGGGTTTGAACTCAGGGAGTTGGATGCTGGAGCCAACTTCACTGTTTCCCTATATTGTTACTCCTAGAGGAAGGCACTGTACCAGCATTTACCCCACCTATGGACAGTCACCGAATGGTATGACTAAGGGGGATCCAGGGCAGAGTGACCTGAATGTGTAATAAGAAGGGACAGATCAGACTAAGAGAGTCACGCGCAGAGTGGGAACAATGACAACACCTTTGCCATGTTCCATCCTTGGGCGGACTCTGTATCCATCAGGCTGTGGTGAAAGAGAATGATGTATGTCAGTACAGAGAAGCAAGAACACGTGGGTCCGTCTCCCTTTGCAGGGGAGACGTTTTCCATCAGGATGATTAGTTAGAAGCTAGAACTGAAGTCCCTCAATTAGCATTCCTTCAAAATGCCATCTGTGAGTAACAAAAGGAGTGACAGCCCGGAGGCACAACACCCGGGGCCAACTCTGCAAAGACGAGACCGGCGCCTGGGGAGGCAGAGCGGCTCTGTCTACTGCTTCCAGCATGTTCAGGGGTCCACCCACCTAGCAAATGCCCCCTACCATGGAGACAGAGGCCGAGGCTATGATTGAGTGGGTGCTTAAGAACGCAGCATCTACTTATTTTTATACCAGATCCAACAGAATGCTTCTAACTTCCTTAAGAATTTGGAAACTTGCAAAAAAAGAGAAGTATTATTAAAAAACAAAAATCCATCCGCGTTATGGAGGAGATGCATCTCAGAATGCTACTGAGACAATGCACTGCATCAGGGCTCGGTAACATCTGGTCCACTCTCTCCCAGGCTCTGTGTATATGACACTTCACAACTGCTCTCCTCATGGGAGGGAAGGGGAGTCACCGCACTTGGTTTTATTTCAAAACTGTATCAGGCAGGAAAATGGGAAAGGCATGGAGATCGTCACATGAAGGAAGCTAGTTGGTAGAAAACCGCAGACCCCCCTCCCCCACTGTGGTGATGTGTAAAGGACAGAGCGTGCTCAAGAAAGGCATGTACATACAAATGTGAGAGAGGGTGCGTGTCATGTAACTGACCGCAAAAGGGTCACTATTCTTATGGCTTAAAGCTGAAGAGCATCTAAGTGATCCCTGCTCTCTGACCTGCTCCGTACTGGGGTGGGACTCTCTTTCTTAATATCTCATTCTATCACCATCCACATGTCTCTGGTGCAGTTCTTTGTTCTGGGACACAAAACCTGGACATCTCAGGGGGTGATCTGTGGACTCTGACCCAAGCTTATAAAACCATCCTAATACTTGGTGTCCTTGCCAGCTGAGAAGGCTGATTGGTCCTTTTCATGCCCTTGTGACAACAGACCGAGTCTCAGGAAAGGGTTTGAGATCTTGGATTACTTAGATTCTGCATTGAAACAAAACAAAACAAAACACAGAAACAAAAAAGACCAATGGGAGAGCTGCAGTGAACACCTGTAGAGAAGCACTCTGGAGGCAAAGGCAGGGGTCACTGCACGTGTGAAGTCAGTCTAGCCTGCACAGTGAGTTCTAGGCCAGGCAGGAGAGATTAGCTCTAAAAAACCAAAACCCCAAGAAATGATTTCTGGGGAGTTTAGTATCACTGAATTTTTTTCACTCTCCAATTCAACACCTGAAATCTGCTTGTACAGAGGCACCAGACGGAAGAGATGTGTCAGTGTCTCTACCCATTGGTTCATCCATCCCTTCATACATTCACTGAACAGTTCAGTGTGCTCACTGTGTTAAAACATCACATAGCTAATCCGATCTGATTTTACACACTGGAACTAGCACACAAGTGCTCGCCTCATGAACAAGGACACCAGCTGGAGATGCTTTAGTCAGGTGCTCATCGTCAGGATGCATTTGAAGAGGGGTCTACCTCAGGTGCCTCTGAGATCTGTCCTCAGCCTTCTGTGACCGCCGTGACCTCTCTCTGCCCTGCCCTACCCTGAACACTGGTTTGCATGGGTCTCCCCGAAGTCACACCATACATTAGAAATAACAGGAGCCTCAAATGGAGCTTTATAATTTCTAGTTACCTCCATAAGGTGATCAAAAAAGGGAAAACTCATTTTGACACTAAGTTTTGTTTATCTATTGATATATAAACCACAGCTCTAATCTCAAAGGGACTAAGAGAGTTTTTTCTGGGACATAAGAACCAGGAAATATGAGTGCCCTTGGCCCAGACATGTGGATTCAGGTTACCCCAAATACCATGCTCTGATGTGGCACTAGTTCCATGTAGTTTCTGTAGAGACAGAACAAAGAAGGCCATAAACCAAGGCAGTTTTAAAAATCCACTGGTGGAAACATCAGATAGGTGGGTTTCAGCAAAGAGGGGAAATCTTTCTCTAGACCTTGGCTGCTGTCTGATGATATTCTTGGCCTCTGGGTTGGTAGCAGCTACCATCTGTTAGTACATTTGAAAGGATTTACCTAATAGTCACAGGAACTGGTGTTAGCTCAAGCCCAGAGGCAAGTGATCAATAGCTATTAAGGGGCCTAAGGATAGCTTGATGTAATTTGGCTCTGAACCTACAACATCCCATCTCTCCACAGTCACAAAAGTTCTGTTCAGCCAGTCAGCCTTTTTGACACAGGTGAGCGAACCCCACCTTGAAACTCCAGTTCACATATCCCAATAAAGAAAGACTTATTATTTATGTAGTCAGTATCAAGAATATTAACAATATATTTTTATATCTCCCTTTTTGAACTAAGCCTTTGAAATCTGGTTTGCATTTATAAATTGGATCAGCCATATTTGAAGTGTTCATGGCACATGTAAGTAATGGTTATGAAACTACTGAGTACAATTTTACCTAGGGGGATGGTCTTTTGGTGGCTACCATGCCAGCAGCATGTGATAGTTTCAAGTTGTCCTTTTTGGCTCATACTAATCTTTCTTTCTACTGTAGTATGAGCCTTACTTGGACATGCAGTAGTTGAGTTACAGACTACATTTCCCAGACTGCTGTGCAACTCAGTATACCACATGACAACATTTGTTAGCTGGAATATAAGTGGAAACCAAGTCTGCAACTTCTGAGTTATTTCCACCTCTTTATTTATTCATTCAGGGTAAAGGGCCAGGCATAGTGATGAGCCTTAATCCCCAGTATTTCAGAATATGATCTTATTTGAAAATGGTACTCTAGGTATTATTAAGGCCACAGTAGATGAGGGTAGGCCTAACCAATATGGTGTATCCCTGTATGAGGAGAAAGGCCCACATATGAGAGAAGACAGCCCTGTGAAGATGGAGGGCAGAGAATATGGCCAGCAGATACCAGGTACTAGAGGAAGCAAAGATTTCATTCATGGTTTTTAGAGAATGCATGGCCTTGGTGGCAGCCTGATTTTAACAGCCCACAGACCTTTGAGGAAATACATGTTGTTGCAAGCCACCTAGCTTGTAGAACTTGGACAACAAGCACTTTATAACAAACACCTTTTCCTTCAGGATACAACTCTAGAGCCTGTCTGTTGAGTAGCAATTTTCTCTGAGATACACCTTCCATCTTAGAGGGAAGCCTTTTAGGGCACAGGATGTTCTAAATGGAGGTGGAATACTCCATGCTACCATGAAGTTATTTAAAAATCAGGAAGTAAACAACTCAAAGGTTTCAGGAAGTCCCTGAAACTGATCAGACAGATCAGTCTCCTCCCTCCCAGAGTGTACATAAGCAGCAAGGACAACTGAAAGACACTTTCAGACAAGCTGAGCTGCCTAGAAGCAGAGGCCAGTGGAGCTGGGAAGAAGGGAAGACTTGCTGAATGAGCTACCTGGAAAGCATACTCTCCAACCTACAGAACTGCCTATAAGTTATACAGTGAGCTCCAGGGTTTCAGTTTTTGGGAGTTGTCACTCATACTGGGATACGCTTGGCTGATGCAACCATCCTTGAGTCATTTCTGCTCTGGTAAGAGACATCTCATATTTCTTCCTATAAGTAGTCCCAGTAAAACTCATTGGTTTCCCAAGTTGGACCTTAGCAGCATCCTTACTTTGATCTGTTGTTCGTTTTCTATATGGGGTGAGCAGACATTTTTTTCATGTCTCCCTAGGAGCTGTGTCACACAACACTATTGCCAAAGATGAGCCCCCATGCAGAGACACAGTGGCACTGCTGGCTGGTGGCCTTCAGTTAAGGTCACTTGTCAGCTCTCCAGCACTCCCAGAATGGCTCAAGTTATGAAGCATGAGAAACTTGGTCTAGGAATTAAAGGTACCTTAACCCCCTGAGGATAACCTCCCAGGGAAGAGAGAGAGAGAGAGAGAGAGAGAGAGAGAGAGAGAGAGAGAGAGAACAGAGGGTTCAGATACAAGAACTCGGAGGGTATACCCTTTCAATTCTCACAAAGACAGAGAGCTCTCTTCTAAACAGATCCCATGGCCAACAGTACCATCTTAGGAAGAAGCCAACTTGCTCTGTGGTTTAGAACTGGGGATAGCTGTGGAGCAGTGGCTCATTCTGCCACTCTTTGTTAATGCTGTGTCTCCACTGTAGAGAAGGGTTCTCAGGTCTACCTGTGTCTGCTTTCTCCCCCCCCCCCCCAATAGCTGGTCCTCCCCAGGGACTGAGGAATCTGACACACAAAGAATTTTCCACTGTCGCCTTTCTTTGTCTGTTTAGAAAATTATCCCTTTCTGTTCAACAGAATCCTCGTCAAAGGCAGACACTAGGAGCCCAGGGTTTTGCTTTGCTCCCTGCCAAGTGGGAGGACAAAGAGCACCAGGGATGAACAGCTGCAGTTGGTCGGTCCAGTGTTTGCCAAGGTTAGCATTCCCAAACTGTCTCCAGCAGAAACGCTCATTTCTGATGTTCTACAGTTGTTTTCCTTAAAAGAAATACTTTAATATATTTAGTTTAAATTGCATGATGGCAATTATGCTTCTAAGTCTGATTAAGTGGCCCGATAGAAGTCTTTGCTTCCATAAGGGGATATTTGTTGTTCAATAGATGATTCTAATTTTGTGTGGTGGGAGGATTCATATTGTAAGCATTGAGACTGACTTTTCCCCCATTAGTTATTTATAAAGCTCTTATTAGGCTGGTTCAATGTACAAAGGGGAAAAAGATAAGTTATTGTTAATCAATTTCTAATCTATTTATTACGGAGCTGATAGAAAATGAAGCTCACTGTGGGGATTGTTATTCAGATTGCAGATCATTCCAATGCCATGTATCATGTCAATTAATAAATAGAACATTTAACTTTTTATAATTAGCAACCTTGTTTGTCACATTTATTGTGTCACCTTCTTCCTCAAAAATCCTGCTATGATTCCTCATCCTGCAGTGGGTGGAAACACAGTCTTTGGCTTGGAATCAAGCCGGACAGCATCTGGTGGATGTTAATACTGTCCTGTGGTACTTTTTCTTTTCTCTTCTCTGAGAGCTCACAAGATTGTCCTGTCTTCACTCTATTAAATTAACTGTGGCCAAATGACAAGCTTGACTATGGAAAGAAAGCAGAACTGATGTGGAACTTGAGGCCACAGGCTTTCTTTTTTTGCAACCCAATTCTCTACATCTCCCTCTTCTGTTGTGGGACTCACAGCTTTAGGTTTGGGTGACTGTAATAGTCAGCAGGCTGCTGTCTCCCAGGAGGCCCCTGCCTGAGAATGAGGTGGAAAAGAAGTCCTTGATAACCCTAGTGGACATGTTTTGTCATTGAAAAATACACTCTTGCCTCAAACCAGTAAAAATTGGGGGCCCTTTGTTATGGCAACAGAGTTTAGCAAGCATCAGAGGTGAGGTCCTTCATTTAAAACTCAATCAGCTCCATTTTATTTACAAGTGAGATTTGACTTGGAACATCTATATATAATAGAAACAATAATCATCATGTTGGTGAGGAGGAGGAAAAAGATGGTGGAAAATTTTCTCTTTACTGGCCAACAAACCCTGGTGCTCCCTTACAACTTCCTAGTATTTCTTGGAACTCAACCTGAATCCCAATGACCTAGAAGAAGCAAATCTATCCAGTTAATCATAACTGGTAGCTTGTGAGAAGGAAGGATCTGGAAAAACACGTATTTTCTTTTGTCCTACATAGTGTTTCAAGAGAATGTAAGACACCATATAAAAATGGGTAGATTACATGCACACAACTTGGGTTTTGAACTTCTAAGCTTGTTAATGTTCTTTAGCCTTCACATCAGTTACTGGCATCATCTGTTGCTTTTTGCAGGCGTCAGAGTTTGTGATGTCTCTTCTGGCATCTTACATATGCCTCTGTGATTGAGTTCTGAAAACATGGTTTCTAGTGCACCTGGCTGCAAGTCAGCTGGGATGCTCATGAGAAATACATACCATGAGATTTCAGGTTCACTGGATGAGGGTTCCTGTATCTTTCATAAGCCTCTCTCTGCTCCAGACAGTTCTTGGGCATAATTCACTGTGAAAACCACCAGTCTAAGACTAAAGGAACTGCAAATACAGAACCAAATTTCTAAGAACAGGGAGAGCAGTTTTATTTTCTTCCTGGTTTAAGAGACCTTATTGTTCAGGAGTACCAGTTTATTAGTCACCAGCAGAATGGCATCTTGGTTGCCTCTCAGCTTTGACATTTATAAACAAGGACATTGTAAATATCCCTGTCAAGGCTGACGTGTGGAAATGAGTCTTCATCTAATTTTGGTAAATACCAGGAGGAGAATGACAGCTGGGTGTTAGTTAAATAGGAAACAGTCAAACTGTCCTAAAAAATGATGATCATTTTACACCCAGCCTGGCAATGACTGAACGGACGTTCCTGTGGCTCTGTATCCTTATCAGCATTTGACGTTGTTAGTGATTTGGAGTCTGGCCATGTTAACAGGTATGACGTGTGGTGGCCAAGTGACATGACATACATTGCCTCAGATGTTTATTTGATGCCTGTCTATCTTTGGTGAGGACTCCACCCCTTTTAAAATCTCATTGTTTGTCTCCTAGTTGTTAGCTTGAATGGTTTATTTATTCTGCATAGCAGCACATTATTAAGTATGTACCTGGCAAGTATTTCCCTCCTAGAAAGCCATCTTCTGTGGTTGGTATGTTTGAAGGAGTCAGGAGTCACGTGCAAACACAGTCCCAATGTTCACACTGTTGCTTGCTCAAGTCTCTTCATTTGTAACCATCTTTCCCCTTCAGTTCTGTAGTTCTTGTTGGTCATTATTCTTTGTGGTTTCTGACATTCCTAATTTGGTCCTTTGCTTCTCAGAGGTGTCTTGTGGGTTAACATGGGTCTATAAACTGAGGGAACAGGGCTGAGTCAGGAAAGAAGTGTCCTAAAAGTAGTAAGGCCATAGCTATAGCCCTATCTTACATCATGTCTGAGAGTGGATGAGAGACATATTCATACAGTATAACTGCAGCTGGACACCCTGTCAGAGATGTGTACATACATCCTGTGAGAAAGTATGTATGTTTATTACCAACCACCAGAGACACTGATGCCTCAGCCACTGCATTACTGGCACGAGTCATGTTAAAAACTGCTTCCCATGGGCCACACACAGCAGCTCTAGGATGTGCGACCGTTATTCTCACTAGTGTTGTCTGCCGTGTGCCATGCTCTGCTGGAGTTTTCCACATAGGGGAATTCACTGGATCCTCACGCCTTGAAAGAGGCACTAGACTGTCCCCATTTCATTGTTGAGGACAGACTGAAATTGAGTTGGTATTAGAATAGTCAATAGCAATGCCTTTTACACATACAAACAACTTTTTTGAGCCTGAAAAAACAATACAAGGGGACAGTCTCTTTGAGTCAATGTAATTGGTGGTAAAGGACCACTTCTCACAAAGTTGAGGAAGTGGCCGAAATTCTTGAGTCCCCAAGAGGCTTTCTGCCTCTCATCCTCCAAACCAACTTCTACCGACCCCAGAATCCTTCTCTACACTCAAAAACATGGCATAACCCAGTCAGTTGTTTATGCCTGTTGATTTGTGGAGTTGGGGTGGTTAGAGTTCTCTTAATGATGAGGCCAGGCACAAAGGAGGAAATGAGAAACTGAAGAGACTCTAGCTGGCCTGAGCATGGCAAACATGGCTCTGGCAGCCCTTGTCCCCTCCCCTTCCCTATGCCCTGCTTAACTTTTAACAATTATTTGGCCACTTTCTCCTCTTGAGGCTGAGTAAGGTCCAGCTATCCAAGTATTCAAGTCCATCAATCAAAAGTCCTCTTTGGCTCACCTAATTAACATGCCCAACTAAAATTAAACACCTCATCTTAACACAGGGTTTCCCCCTTTACCTTTATAAACCGCCATTTTGCCTGTGTGCCTCATCTGTCTCCTCTCTATCCAGAGCACTCCTTTGTCCCTCCAGGATAAATATCCCTGCCCCCTCCCCCTTGTCCCTTCCCCTTCTCCTTCATCCTCTATCTCCTGTCTTTGTCTTTTATTCCCTGTCCTCTGTCCCTCTGGAGCAAATAATTCTCCTTTGTTCTCCTGAGAACTTGGTCTTGGGGGTCCTGAGCCGATACCAATCTCTTTCAGAAACATGGGATTGGAAAGCACTACCTTTATGGTACTGGGACATTCTCAGGAGGCCAACAGTCCTGAAATCATCCTGACTGGAGGAGCCAATCTAAAGAGACACCTGTGCCCTCCCCCTGGCTACCAGAGGGAATTTCATGCTGGGGAAGGGAAAAGCTGAAGTCCCAGTGTCTGCCAGATGGGGGAGCTTGTCTTCCAGGAAGAGACTACAGGGTGCAATAACATCTTACAGGACAGACTAGGAGTCTTGAAATTGATTGCTAGGACCGTATCTTGACCAGGGTTGTTCAGTTATGCATACCTATTGTTCTCTGTTTACATCTAAACCTCATGCCAGCATCCCAGGAGTGGACTTGGGGGATTGCTAGAACTCTTTCTTTATTCTTCCTCCCTATGGGGCCATGTTGGCTAAATCTCTTTCTCTGCTTTTCAGTACTACTTGGATGAGTGGTCAAGCCTAGCTTGTTAGGGACCCAGGTCATGACTCCAAACACTCCAACAGTCCTGATGTAGTGTGTACTGGTGTCAGCAATGACAGGCTGATGGGGAAGGGGTTGCTTGGCCCAGGCATCTGTCCAAGGTGAAAGAGTCGGAAGGACAGGTATGTGATAGTTGTGAGCAGATGGATCTGGATTCAAAACCCAACTATACTGCTTAGTGGAAATGTAGCTAGGGGCATCACTTCATTGTTGTAAGCCAACCTCTCTCCATTTTCATTCTGGGTGTTTGTGGTCAGCACTGAGTGAGGTTGGATCAAACATTAAGCCCATGTCTGACATAGGGCCTTCTCAATATACTGACAGCTAGTGGACATGAATTAAAGGAGCCATGATGTTGAGGGTGTCATGGCTTCCAGCCTGAGGCAAGCAGCAGTGGTGAACTGGAAATTCAAACAGATGTCCCTGGTAGGGGAGGGAAATAGGATGCAGGCAGACATGGGTATTGTTTATAGGAGACTTGTTACAAGGAGGGTAGGGTGGGTGGGCAGCTGGCCACTGTCATACCCCAGAACTACCCAGCACTGGTTAATTTATGGCTGACATTTCAGAAACTGTCAGGTTTTTGGAACAAGATATATGTCTTTTACACAGTGGCCTCTACTTACACAGTTTTGTCTTTGCTGGTCCTGCTCTGTCTTCTTTCTGAGGCTCCTCTATCTGATTCTCACAATGGACAAATGGGGTAAGTACCTCTCTGATTCTAGATGAACTCTGCCTTCGATGCTTGAAGCTTTTACATGCCATCTTTCAAAACTACAATGACTGCAGGAGATAGAAGCTTCTAATGACCTGCTCTCCTGTGGCAGATGTGATACAGGTCAGCAGACTGGGATGGAGTTGGGGCAGTTGGGTGCTGGGTCTCGGTTCTACCACTGGGCTCAGCCCTAGTATGTGCTATGAGAGCTGCTGCTCCTCTGTGAAGGTCAGAGGCAGAAGCAGTCTGGTCTGCACTTGATGCTTTGCTGTTTTTTTTTTTTTAAAGGTTAGAAACATCATTCGCAGCACCACAGGGTGGCCTCTATACAGTGTCTGATGTGAGAATCCTTTTCCAAGCCACTGCTAGGAATTTTGACAATGATGATGATGTTGGTATCCAGGCTCCCTTCCTACCTCACAAGTCAAGATGTCCTTGGCCTATTTACAGCATCCTGGGGCCTGTGGGGTCAACATCATTCTTTTTCTTCATCCTGCATCTGGATTTTTAACCTTGATGAATAATTTGTTGCTGTGTGGTCACATCTACTTGTGTAGCATGAATAAAGGTATTGATATATCTTGAAAGCCATAGCAGTGACATGGTGTGGGAGGAGGAGGTAAGATTTTTCACATCTGGAGCTATAAGATATGCAAAGATAGAGGCTCCAAGACACAGCCCAAAGGGTCTTGAGGCTGGAAGGATGGGCAGGTGTATCTGTAAGGGCTTATGAGGAGAGCTGTGGGAAGTCTGACTTATCTGAAGATGAGTCATCACTGTTTGGACCAGTCAGTGTGTCTCTCCCAAGCTCAGGAGTCAGGGGTCACTGCTGGAGGCCAAGATCCAGGAGGGGGTGTGCAGCAGAACTCAGGAAGTGTAGAGAGACACAAGAAGGTAGAATCTTGTCTTCGCCTATTTACCCTAATAACCTCTGCCATGGAAGCAGGGAGCTTTTTCCATGTTTCAGTTCCTTTAGTGCTACCATGACTCCAGAAGGTAACTTAAATTTAACCCAGGACTGAAGCTATTGGAGATTCAGTTGCCTACCAAGGCTGTATGTGGAGCCGTCCCAGTGGAGTATAAAATAGGGCTATTCTTTGGTTTCTTTTAACTTAAGCCTCTGCCAGGCTAAGGAAGAAGGCATTGTTTAGATGTGGATGATTTTTTTCAAGGCATCCTTTCCACATGACATTTGAAAGCTTGCTCATTTCTAGGGAATGGAATGATCCAGCTCCCCTGAAAAGAATTTAAGGCACCGGCCCTCAGCTTTGACTCAGTGACATAGGCAAAACCATTAAATCACATCATGGACTTGTCTACTTAGGTAAAATGGCCAGGCAGAGGGGGGTGGCACACAGATTGATAATGGTGGTCTGAAACCTCTTAGCCAAAAACTGGTCTCCTAGTTGAGCTATTAGGGATGACCAGTCCACCTCATTTTACTGCTCAGTGTAACCTCCTTACTCCATTTGGTAAACTGTAGTTTAATAGTAAGTGTCCACCCCTGGTCTGAATGACCCCTGCGTCAGGCCCCCGAACAAGCATCCTGACTTCCTTTTTCATCTTTGATATAGCTGTATGAGACAGGTCCTTGTTTATAATAAGGATTTAACAATAGTAGATGAAATGAATGACCTATCTTCCAACACAAGGGAATGCCTTCTACATTCTTAGTTTGTGTAGTGAGGTTTTTGATCAAATGTATCCATGGCAACATACTTCACTAATAGAAGCACTGTACATGTTGGGCATAAAAGCCATGTCTTTTTTTTTTTTTTTAAGTGCTGTGATAGACTAATAACTGTTAGTTTGCAATCACAGACTACAAAAGAAATGATTGCATGAATGTCTGAGATTCCAGGTGTTAATTCAGTGGTACAAAATGTGTGTGTCCTTGCAGTTTGGTTTCCTAAGGCTTGGGAGCAGGTGTATGCTTGCTTTTGAATTCACTAGAATCAGATTCAAGACCTTCTCTAATTCTACAGACTCAAAGGAATAGATACTGTCTCCAAAGGTCATTCACCACAAGCCCCTGCCTTCAGTCAGGACAGGAGATAAAACGCCTGTGGACCATCTATCCTTTAAAAACCCGTCTCAAGGAGAACAGAGATGAGCCCTCTCTATGATGGCTGTGCTTCTCCGGAGGAAGAACCCTTACGGTCCTACTTTACATGATAACACACTCTCCCCTGCTGCACTGCATAACAGCTTCAATTTGCTCTGTCCTCAGCAAAGCTAGACACTGGTCTGCACCATGCATAGGATGCCCTTCAATACATGGAGTAAATCCACCTGGGCTCTCCTTTCCTGGCCCCAGGAAGCCCAGCTCCTTAAGCACATTCTCACAGACACTTTTGTAAGCCATTATCCTTGGCAAGCATTTTTGTCACTTTTAGTTGAAGCTTTTCCAATTCCTCCACATCCCACTTACTTTTTTTTCCCCCTTAAAATTAAACACCTGGGCTATTCAGAACTGACCACAACTCTAAGAACAGGGGTAGTCCAGACAGGATCTCAAAAACATGCTTTTTTTTTTTTTTTTTTAAGTAACAGCAGTATAGAATGTTGGTGTAGCATGGTTTTAGGCATCTCTATCTTCCAGCTCTTTCTCAGCAGAACTGCCTCCACCCTCTAAGAGCTGGGGTTAGAGGACTGTACCAGCACACTTAGTTTATATAGCACTGGGGGTCAGACCCAGGGCCTCATGCATACTAGCTAAGCTGTCTACCAACTTTATAACAAAGATTTATATATCTTAGAAGAGTTTTTTTTCAGAGCTGAGGACCGAACCCAGGGCCTTGTGCTTGCTAGGCAAGCACTCTACCACTGAGCTAAATCCCCAACCCCTCTTAGAAGATTTTTAAAGGAAAATAGCTTTAAGATTTCATTCTCTTGTGGTATAAGTTTTGCTAAAGGTGGTGACTATTGGCAGGCTGAACCTTGGAGTTGTGCAGTATAACCACCACTGGATGCTGGCTCACCGTGGAGCACAGGGTGTTTGTTGTCTTGGATTCTCACTTTGCACAGTTGCTTCAAGTTAATCTGAGATCAATGCAAACAGGCAACATCAACGGAAGAAATGTACCCATTTGTGCCTCGTATTCTAATTTTCAAACCCAGCAGGTTCAATTTACTTACAAAGGTTGGTCTAAGATAGAGTTCTCAGTGCAGAAAGGCAATTTAACCAAAACACTTTCCTCTAATTACACAGCACAGCTATTTGCATAAGTAACAAGTCTGGGGATTCAGGGACCTGAGAGAGTCAATGCTATTAGAGCCAAAGTTATATTTTTGATAATTTTAAAGAAAATAATAGCAAGTCAAGATCTGAAATGTTTCATCTGTCTAGAAGCAAATGACAGAAGGTTTAATCCTGTACTGTTCAAGTCAAGTGTGTGCTGCAGAGTCCTCTTAATGGGAGTAGTCAAACAGGGATCCCTTATCATCCACTGTGACCATTTCTGTAGGACAGGGTCTTAGTCATACTGAGTGAGGATAAAGGACAGTTTCTGTCAATCAAGGCAAGCAGTCCAGACATGATTTCCTCTGCCAATATGGAAAATGCTGCTTTTAAAGCTACTCTTGATCTCTTGGCTGCTGTAGAAAATGAAGTCATTTCTTAGGTTAATGGGCTCAGACCATCACAAAAAACAGTTTATCTTAAAATTCGCTAAGACATTTCCAACATATTTATATACTGTGACACTGTTGACTAGGGAGGAAAATAAATGCTCTTTGCAGAGATTTTCTTTTTAAGGAGACAAGCCAATCCCCTGAAGAGCTGGGCCTGCGAGACCTGAATCACGGCACCACAGGGGCAGCCAGTTTGTCACATTGGAAATAAGACATGCGTGCAAAACATAAAAGCAGGTGAACACAATCGAGGCTCCTCCTGCTGCAGCTTTACAGTTCGGGTGATTTAAAGCTTTGCAATAAAATGCTGCATGATGTTTGCCAATTTCCCTTCCACTAGAAAACAAGCCCCACAGGCTTGATGCCAACCCAGGAAGGAGATCTTGGTTTTGGGCTCTTGGTACCTGGCCATGGAGATAAAGAGAACAAGCATCCACAAGCATCTTGGAAGAGAAGTGGAAGAAGGTGACATCTTTCATGGCCTCCATGGGCTAGGCACACAAGAATTAAGGTCAGATTGTCATCAACTGTCCAGGAATAACCAAGGCCACGTGACAGCAGCAAAGAAGTTTCAACCTACCCAAGCGGCCAGACAATTCTTTAAAGGTATACCACTACATGGCAGCATTCCAAAGCCAGAGGTCAAGATGAAAAAGGACAGCTTAGACAGCGTGTTGCCAGGTTACTGTGGTGCAAAAGTGGCAGATGGGTTGATCTTAGGGAAGAAAAAAAAAAAAAAAGCCCTGCCAACTGGTGCAGAGAACATTAGCCTAGGAGAAGGATATCTCACTTTAGTGGAGACAACTCCAGCTGCTCCATTCATTACAGCCCCCAGGAAGGCCTGGCCTTGCTGTGAGGACGGCATAGGGCTTGGGGCTCTGTTTCCCCTGCGTGGACACACCACACAAGCATGCCTTCTCATTGTCATCACTGCAGGCAAGTTTTCTGTCAAGTGTCATGGGGTCACAGAGATAGGAATAGAAAGCAGGAGGGCCTCATATGTTTGAGGCCGGTCTGAATATGGAAAGATCTATAAAGGTCAGCATTGGCAAGATGGTAATAGGAGTGCTTTCCTCGCCACACCCCTGCTACAGAGGTGTCCTCACTGAGGTCTGTGAGTGCTGCACACAGCACACATGTGGCAGGTGAGCTCCGGAGCCCATTGTGTGGCTTACAAGAACTCTCAAGAAGAATGAGTCATGGGAATCACCGTTCAGATGGAAGCTCACAGCAATCCTCCTGCCTCAGTCTCTGAAAGTTGGAATTATAGGTGAACCCCTGTACCCGGTTTTTATTCCCACACCCTTCTGTGATGGGGAGATATCCAGAGCTTTGCATTTGTTAGGGAGTGCTCTTGTACTAGCTAAATCTCCAACCTCATTTCCTTTTTTATGCTTTAAAAAGTGTTTATGTGATACCTTTCCCAAGGTAAAGGCAGAAAGTTGGAACTCTGGGGCACGTGTTTCTGACTTGTCATATTGCATGGACCATTGCTGTGGTTTCTAACTGGAGCGTGACTTTCTTTCGATATCTTGTAACAGACTGTGAAGATGGTCTTCACAGAGAACTCAGAGGTGACTTTAGCTTCCAGAGCTGGACCCCTGAGCAAGGTCCCTACTTTTCTATCCTTTGTTTCCTCTTCTATAATAGTCACAAAACCACGGGACACTCTGATAGGTCTAGAGAGGACCAGTAGAGACAACATGTACATGTTCTGTGTAAGCCACCAAGGTCTGTGAAGTGTTAGCTGTGGTACTGAAATAGTCACTGGTGGCCTGTGAGATAGACCAGCATGTAAAGGGGCTTGCCACATAAGACTGATAATCCAAGTCAGATTCCCAGAACCCATGGAGGAAGTAGAGCACTGACTCCTAAAAGATGTCCTCATATCTACACACACACACACACACACACACACACACACACACACACACACACACACACAATTTGCTCTTGCTATAGAGCACTAAAGTCCTCTTGGGCCAACGAGGGAATATAAAGCAGGATGGAAACCTGGCATCTCTGTCTTCATTCTGTGTCTACCCTTTAGCTAAAGGCACAGAGGTAGCCTTTCCTCTCGAGTCCCCTTGAATTCTAGGAAGAACAAACCTAGAAGGACACTGCCCTCCCCCGCAATCCCCGTAAGAGGCCTATTCTTACCAAGGGCGAGGCTGCAGCCTCAGGGACAGACACACTCACAGTTGAACAGTCTGTGGTACCATCCCTAGACAGACCGCCTTGCAAGGATGGTCTAAAGATGAGCAGGACCACATACTGGCCAGGACTGCTTAGTTATGCATACCTCTTGTCCCCTGCTTAAACTTAAACTTCATGTTAGTACCTTTGAGATGGATTTGGGGTCCCTCTGTTCATCTTTCTGATGTGCTCATACTGATTGCATCTTCTTTCTGCCTTTCCCCATTACGGTCTCTCTGATTGGCATACTGGGGATAGGTAGCCGAGTCTGGACTGTGGGGACTGCTGGAGGCTGGCCTTTTGTCTTAAAGCCTCTGGGAGTGGTCCAGTGACTAGAATCCCAGTTGTTAACTACTTAGAGAAGAGCCCAGGTCCTCCCTGCCAGCGTCTCTGTCTGTTCATTGGCTCTGGCCCAGTTCTGAGGTTCTCTGTGCTTCTACTACAGCTGCTGATCTGTTTCTCCTCTGAGTTCCCATGCTGTGGGCCGCTCTGATGTGTTTTATATCGCCGGGAAGAGAACACCTAGGAATCATAGTCATCTCAAAGCAGATGTGGTTCTTGGTTTTATCTTGGGTCTGTCTTCTCATAAATGGCTTCTCAGTCAACACACGACAGAAGGAATGTGTGGCTGAAACAGCGAGAGCATAGAAGTGGATCTGTGAGGAAGGTCTGAGAGGGGAGATCCTTTTTTCTTTTTTCAGCAATGGAGAAATATTGACCCATCTGGACTCGGCACACCTGGGTCAGATGAGAGGTGGCCATTGTCATCCTGAGAGACAGCGGTTACACAGGGCTTTGGCTGCATGATAGGCCACACCACAGAAGCCTGGCACTGGGGTTCTGAACAGTGCAGAAAGGGTGCAGTTCTATTCCAGGGGGTGAGGGAGGCTCTGGCAGAAGAGGTGAAGGAGGAAGGGCTTGAAATCAGAGCAATAGGAGGCTCAGGTAATTTGAAGATGTGCATAGGCAGATGTCAATGTAAGGGACAAGGGAGGAAAAGGTGAGTGAAGTTCCAGGGTTGTGCATCTGTCATTATGGCCAAGCCACAGCAGGGGATGGCTGGAGGAGGAGACTGAAGTTTTCTCAGGTACCTGACGTGGTGAGGCTTAGAGGCTGAGGCTCTGGGAGCCAATTATGAAGAGGCTACATCCAGTGGCAGGACACTCAGTTATTAGGGACAAAATGAAGACTTTGTTACCATGGCAGCCAGTCACAGGCAAAATGGGGACAGGACATGCACCCACAATTCAGCTAGCTCCTTAGTATCTTTCCCATAGAGGTGACCATGAGGCTTCTCAGCCTCCCATGTTCCTAAGGCCCAGGGTGCTCTGTGATTTGAGCTAGGATGCTCAATTAATTGCCCATGGAGAGAGGGGCCTGCAGACATCACCACCACAATCCTGCAGAGGGGCAATGCCACACATAGTTTATTTCCTCATGAAGAGGGTTCAGTAGGGGTGCTATAGCCTGTCCCAGGCCAGCCTCTCAATTGTGCCTCTAAGTGTAAATGAACCTTGCTGATGTATCCCCTTTATATTGGCATGTCTTTTCTCCTCTGCACTCATGGAACCTCTATGGTATGCAAGGTACTGAGGAGAGAAATATTATAAGGAAATATTAATGCTCAAAAATTATAGGTATTACCAACTTCTTAAAAATAGGAACAAAAATGACCCATAATATCACCATATTAAACCGTTATATTATCTTTATTCTGGATTCCCATGTGCACGCGTTCTTATAGAGTTATACTCATAAATGTGGTTTTGTGTGGCTTATTCTTATATGGCTATATTGCCTTTAGAAATTATTCTTATTTTTTCAGACCTAGGTGTGGGATTCTTAGGCTATGAGAAATTGGATTTTAGCAGTTCAAGGAGAGAACCATTTAGAATGAGGAGCAAATGCTATTACTCTGCTTCTGTTTTGTTTGAAGGAATATTTTATTCTACTACTGTAATAACCAAGGCAATTTCTCTTGAGCAGGTATTTGAGTATTGAAGAAAAATGAAATTAAAGAGGACACTGGCATCCTCAGTGCTCCTCAGTGTCTAATAACCATCACCCTCAAACCTGGTGACACTTCCATCTCCACACCACAGGTTCTTCTGCTGGGACTCGGGTCAGTGGACACTTACGTGGCTAACATGCATTACCCCAAACAGCAAGATGCTTGAGAAAGAGAGAAAAGGGAGCTCGTGGCATTTCAGATGTGTAGACAAGAACCAGTCTTCACAAAGGACATGCCTCTCCCCACAAGACTGAAATTCAAAAGTACGGAACTCTTCTCAGTAACTGAAAAGCTCTGAGTGCAATTATTAAACATTGCTAAGATCAAAGCTCATGCCTGCAATCCCAGTACTTGAGGGGCTGAGTCAGAGGGGAGTCATGAGTTTGAGGACAGCCTGGGGTACAGAGTGATATCATGTTTCAAAAGACACAAATCTAAACATAATAGACCAACCATCAAGCCAGCTGTTGGAAGCCTCTTGCTGTGATTCTGTACACGTAGTGTGGGACTGATATTACTATTATTATTATAGTATTATGTCCTAACAACCTTAAGAGATGGAACTGGGCCATTACTAGTGTTTCAGAGGCATTATTTTGAGAAGTAAAGAGCTGGAGTGTGACCCTTGAACAGATAATCATTCCAGTGCATATATTTATTATGAAATTGATGCTTTCAGTAAGTTGTTTCTTCCTCTAGGTAATCTCTCTAAAATGTCTTGTTGAATCTACAGGTTGAAATTTTTTCTAGCTAGTAATACACATCATATACTTTATCTCTATGTTTATATATAGAGATAATATACAGAATGTTCTTGCATTCATAGCAAGTATGAGTGACTGTGAAGTACACACAGTATTAGACTATTTAGGAAAAGCTTGATGCAGCACAAATGAATCTCTCTGCATCATAGGGTAAAATAATCAGTGCCTGTTTTTATCTGGAAAGCACATGGCCATCATCAGTCTTTGATGGGCAAAGACAAGTCTATTTGGGCAATGTTTGGTGGCATAGATGTATCTGCTTAGATCCATTCATGTTAAACAATCTTTATGGATCTGGGAGCAATGAGACTCTAGAATCACCAACATTGGTCATCCCTACAGTAACTTCACAGAGAATCAAAACCAGGGAGTCTTTAGGTTTCCTGAAATTCTGCTTTGGAATAACCTTACTACACAGACACAAAGGGAAATCAAGATTTGAGGCAGGAGCTACAACAACCTATATGGGATAAAATGTTATAAAATGGGCTAGGTCTGGTGGTTCAGGCACAAATATTGGATACTTAGGGAAACTGAAACAGGAAAATTGCAAGTTCAAGGGGGGCCCTGGCAACATTGTAAGATCCTATCTCGAAATAATTACAAAACAATAAAGGAAAAAGAGAGTTGGGGACTTATATCAACGGTAAAGTACTTGACTACAATAAGCATGAGTGAGACTCTGGATTGGATCTCTAGCACCACACAGAACTAAGCAAGTACAAAGCTGGCGTACAGTGTGTGGCAAGTCCATTTGCTGACTTTGGTCTTGGACTCCAGCTATGCACAGTGCAGTTCTCCCAGAGGAGAGGAGGCGAAAGCCACTTCCATCTTTACAACTTCCTGTGCAACTACACCACAGTGGCCTGAGTAAGAATGTCCCACATAGGCTCATATATTTGCATGTGCAGTCACCAGGGAGTGGAACAGTTTGAAAGGATTACTAGGATTAGGATGCCCTTGTTGGAGGGAGTGTATCACTAGAGTGGGGCTTGTGGTCTCAAAAGCCCATACCAAGCCCAGTGTCTCCCTCTTTGTCTCCAAACAGGATGTAGCTCTCAACTACTTCTCCAGCACCATACCTGCTGCCGTCTTTCCTGCCATGATAATAATGGACTAAAATTATGAATCTGTAAGCAAGCCCCAAACAAATGCTTTCTTTTATAAGAGTTGCCTTGGTCATGGTGTCTCTCCACAGCAATACAACAGTGACTGAGGCATGCACTTATTTCAGAATATAAAGCAAAACGTGAACAAGATAAAAGGCTTGAAGATTCCCACTGGGAGAGGTGTGCCTTCAGGTTAGAAGGAGTTCTGACTTCTAGAAAGCTGTGCGTGCATTTGATACCCAGACACCTTCTAGTCAAAGCACACCTCCCTGGAAAGTTTGGAAAGCAGGGGGTGAATGGATGGGATGAAGGGCGGGGGTCAATTCAGCATGCTTAGTAGATTCAATGTGTTGAGCCCTAGGAGGGAAGGCTGTGGATCAGAAAGTGTAAGATAGGACTCATGAGGTTCTCACCAGTGGTATCCTTAGAATAATATATGCACATAATGTTATTTTCTTTTGTTTTGAGACAGGCTCACTACGGAGCCCAAGCTTTGCCAAACTTCCAAGCCTCTCGCCCCTGCCTTTGCGGTAGTAGGATTACAGGATGTGCCACCACACCCAACTCTGCCCATCTTTTTCTGTGTTCTTTTGCAATTTAGACAAGGTTAACCTCCCTGGTGTACTTGAGATGGTTTCACTTCCACGCAAGATAATCCATGAGGTTAGCAATCACCTATGTGAATGACTCTGTCCTTACGGTACCTTGGGGACCTAGAAGAACAGCAGTGGCCTTCAATGTGCTCTCTGGAGCAGGGTTTGGGAGTCAGAAGTGAATAATAAAAGAGAAATATCCCCAGAGCTGATTTCATCTCTCTCTAAAGCTAAGTGGCAGGCGATGTCAAAAGGGAGGAAATGATGTAAGAGTGGGCAGAGGAAGGTTATAGTCTCACCTCAGGACTGCTAGTTTGTCTGAGATTGCTGTAGGCAGGTATACAGTCAACATGGCCACATGTCAGGGGCCTTGGTGATGCTCTCAGTATAGAAATAGAGCCCCCTCAACATTCTTAGCTTCTGTATGTGTTCAAATCTTTAAAAGGGATCAGTTTTTTAATCTGGAACATTCCATGAGGAGGCAAAAGAGCGAGGCCATATCCAAAAGTAGTAGTTAATAGCTAAATGTCAACAGGGAAAATTAGGCTCAAGTTTCTGGAAATACTTAGTCCTGAGTCTAATTTAACCATTGACTCAGATGACATCTTTGAAGGCAGGCTTATGAATTTACAGATGGGTTTTCACATTGCTTTGGGTATTGTAAAAGAATACAGTACATATGAGAAAGCTGGAACCATGACAACACTGGTCTTCTCAAGCAATGTGGTGGAGACATTCCATATCCAGACTACCGAAGCTCCACAGAGTCAACCCTGCAGATGAGCACCATATGCCTGATACAGGGCCAGGGTCCATCACCGCTTGTTGACATCAGTGCAAGGATCAGATAGACATGGAAAAGGATACTGGGTATTATTACTAGCTTTGTGGTGGTTCCCAGTCTCTCTCTCTATGTCTGTCCTTGCACTAAACCTTGAACTGAAATATGTTTGTCTTCCCCACCATCTCAACGTTGCAAGAAGCCGCAAGGAATGGCACTCAGCAGAGCATGTCAGAGCTGAGCCTTAGCTGGGTTAATGAAGCAGGAAGGCTCCAGTTCCTGACGATGATGAACAAGAGAGTGAGAGACAGGGTCCATACACAAGCAATTTATTATTCATTTGCCTAAATATATTCATTTTTCACTGCGGAAGAACGTTGCTTTCCATTTCAAAGACTTTGTTACTGATCCATCTTTGCAGGGCTGACAAATTACCAAAAGCCGGATGAAATTATGATAGAAATTTCTTTGTGATAGAGCCCCGGAAAAACCATGCTGAAATTCAATTGTGCAGAACTGCATGTCAAGGAGGTGGCAGTTGCCCTGGGGAGGCTTGCTTTCTTCTTGAGAATCAAACATTCCGTTTTAATGTATGAGCGAAAATCCTGGATCAACTCTGCCCTCATAGACATGAGATGTCCTCATGTGTGTGGTAAGTGTCTCGGCAGTCCAGGACTTTTCCATGATTGTGGGCCAGTGATATTTTGTCACCTATGTCACTAACTTGGCAAGATGCGATGACCGAGGAGTGTCCCTCTGTTTTCGGCTGCATCCCCTTTTGGATATATCTCTGTCTCCCTGTCTCTGTCTCACCTTCCCTTTCTTCTCTCTTTTATTTATTTCTGTTCCTTAAATTTACCTTTTTTGCTGTTGGAGATTGAATCCTGGGCATCACACATGCCAAGCAAATGCCCCACCTAAGCTACATCCTCAGGCTGCTTTTTACTTTCGTGCTCTTAAGCTAGGGCCTCACTAAATGGCCCTAACTGGACCCTGAAATCACCCTGAAGCCCAGACGGGGCTTGGGCTGGAAATCCTGCTTCAGCCTCCTGAGTACCTAGGATTATAGGCCCCAGCCACCATCTGGCTGGTTGTCACTTCCATCTTTGGGCCCCAGCAGCTCTTCCCATGAGAGCCTGGGTGAGTTCTTCCTGCTTATGGGATTACTTCCAGACAAGCATCAGCATTCCATGATGAACGGAAGCTTGGTGACCAGACGATGCTCTTGGTTAGAATTAGTTATTGAATGCTCAGTTTATTGGAAAAGACAGGCTAGCTGAGCCCGCTGAACTTTCCAAGTTTCATTTAGAACAAAGCTTTCTTGGAGCTGGCAGAAGAGACATGGAGAGCAAGTATTGACATAATATATATATATATATATATATATATATATATATATATATATATATATATATATATATATATATATAAAATTGACATATATTATATATAATGTTTTTTTGAGAAGTATTTTTTTAAATACAAAGTTTAGTTGGTTTGAAATTTAATATATTTAACCAAATGCTGCTGAATTCTGCTGCCTCCCAAGGGCATTAGAAAAATCCATTAATCGTGTGTTTGTTGTTGTCACAATGTTTATTCTCCAGCTTGGGCTGTGTGAAGAGCTGTCTCCCCATGAGAGAGCCCTGTCAGGCTAGGGAAGACAGAGGAGAGGGCTGATGGATATGTGCATCCGTGTTGACAAGTGGAGAGGACAAGTGGGAAGAGGGATCAGTAAGATTTTCCATTAAATCAAGAAAAACACAACTTGCCCCTAACATCACCTCTGATGGCTTCCTAGACCAGCTGCTTCCCCGACACCCTACTGAGGAACAAATTGCTTTCCTAGCAGGACATTTGGACACTCCTGCATTAATAGATATGGATCCCAGCATGCCAAGCCAAGCGAGAAGGCAATTTAATATGAACAACACTGTCATCTCAATTTAGGACAACAGCTAGGATGCCCTACAGGGCATTGCAACAGCTTCTGGAAGTGCACACCATAAGACATTCACACTGTCTTAAGGCTATCGAAAGCTGGTATTTCTAGTAAACAGTCGGACCAAGGATAATGGAAAAGGCACCACAAAAACAGTGGCAGCATCATCCTATCCGGCAGCATCAGTTTCAGTTGCTGTGGAGAATGGAGGCTGAGTGGAGACTATCTCCTTTCTCCCCATGCCCATCACAGGACACAGACTTGCAGCCCACTGTCCCCTGATAGACAAAGGCTAACTCTAAGTGAGAGACAGAGCAGACTTAGGTCTGAGGGTATTTCATAACCGAGCAGGGACTTTAGGTTTCCAGTTTCAAACTTAATTGTCTACCTTAGCTGCTAAGCAAGACAAAAACAATTGGCTACCTTTGAAATTTACATCTCAATGCTAGGCTGAATAAAAAAATGCTTTTGCAAAATTCTGAATGCTTTATATGCTGGTGTGTACTTTAATAATAGTTTCTATTTTATTTTCTTTGCAATAAAGATGTGTAGAACCCAACACATGTATTATTCTAAGATCATTTATGTTAAAATATTATTGTTGACAAGGATTCCCATGATAAATCAGCTGCATGAGGAACTTTCAAAAACTGTAAATACATTTGTATAGAATATGGATTTTTTGAAGTATCTACTGACCCATCTATATTTAAGTCATTAAAGGTTTCTTAATAACCACATTGGATTAAGGATTCTTAAATAGATTAAGAAGACATATATGTATATGTCTGGTGGGTTAAATGAGAAATGTGCCCCACAGGCTTAGGTATTGACACTTGGCCTCCAGTTGGTGGCGCTGTTTAGGGAGGCAGTGCAGCCTTGCTGGGGGAACTACATCATTGGGGGTGGGCTTTGAGAGATTAGAGCTGCAGGTCAGCCCACTTCCAGTTTGCTCTCTGTTTTGTGTTTGTGGTTGGAGGTGTGACCTCTCAGCACCCTGCCCCTACTACTACGCCTGCCTCCTGCCATGACAAACTGTATCCCTTGGGAACTATAAGCAAACAAACCCTTCCCTGAGTTGAATTTCATCACAGCAACAGAAACAGAACGAATACAATATGGAATAAAAATAAAATCATATTTCCTTGACAAAATACATGTACACACACACACACACACACACACACACACACACACACACATCTGTGATGAGTCACATGAATTGCCATTCTTACCATAGAGTCATTTTTCAGTAGACATATTATGACAATGCCTCCTCTAGTCATCACCACAGAACTAGCTATGCGATGAGGCATGGGGTCACTAATACTGCCCTGTATCTGTGTGTCCCCACTGCTAGGGTATGGAAAAGGCATTTCTCCATTTTTATGTCTTCAATGAGGTGACAAAGTTTAAAAATGGATTCTGCAGACATTAAATATTTATTATACAGTATGCTTTTCTCTTTCCCCCCCTTCTTTTGAAATCTTTGTGTGCATGTGTAGGTGAACACGGTACATTCAAATGTGTGTGAGCACATGTAGGCATGCACATGCATGTGTGGAGGTCAGAGAACAAACTCAGGTGTCCTTAGGCAGGGTCTCCTTTGTTGCCCACGACTGTCCTGCAAAGTCCTGGAGCTTCTCCTGTCTCTGCCTCCTGTGTGGCCATAGGAGCACTGGGATTCTAGAAATGTGCTACTGTACATGACTTCACATGGGTCCTGGGGATTCGAACTCAGGTCCTTACACTTGTGCAGCAAGTGCTTTACCCACTGGGCCACCTCCCGAATGGCCTCTCTCTTCTGTTTTTCTTTCACAAATACAATTTCTATCCAGACAGTTTTTGTTAATTTCTTTAACTATTAATAATAATAATAATAATAATAATAATAATAATAATAATTTTCACAGAGTGAGTTGTGTTCAGTCTCCCCGACAAATTCCCAAACATGGGAAGTATGAACCCCTAATGTGACCATTCTGTGAGGCTCCTTTGCCCTCCATAGTTGTAAATTCCCCCTACCCCAGGTTGTGTTTTAAAGAGATATGAATTCCTAGACATACACCAACATTTATAAAAGGAACAGTTGTGAAGGTTATCACCATCATCACCATCATTATCATCACCATCATCATTTTTTCATACAAAACCCTTTATTTTCACTATTGTCTGTCAGTGAAAAGACATGGTAAATAATAGTCATTTTGTGCATTATGTGTTACTGTACTTCTAAAAGCATGCTGGGACTACCTAGGAGATGGCCCTCTGGGACCACCTGGTCTTGTCTCTAGCACCTACAGGATGCCCAGCACACACCAGGTACTTCTTCCCTAACAGACAGACGGTTCAGAACTCAGTGTTCTCCAGGAGAAAGCCTTGCTTTGTGGATCTATCAGAGGGTGTCTTAAAACCATCTTTAGTCTCAGCAGCGGCGGTGACAGCTCAACCAGGACTAATCTGAAGGTTTGGAATTCCAGATGGAATACTGTGCTCACAACTGAGCTTCCCCAGACAACCGCAGCCCTCTCTGTTCACACATGCTGTGACACACCAGGTACCAAACAGAAGCACTAGCTCCAGGAAAGTGAAGACGTGCATCTTCAAAGGACCCCTGAAGATCCAGGGTTTTCAAGACTATAGCTTCACCTATTATCAGTGTACAAGCATAATGAGAGTCTCCCTCTTGGATGGGAACCTTCTGCTCTCCTTCCAGATGAGGGGGCGTAGCAGAATGGAGCCTGTCAGGCTGGAGGAACTGGCTGTGGTCCCCACGTCTCTTTGATGTAAGGGATTCACAGGAGGTTTGATGGGAAATTCAAAAGTGTGTTTTTCTTAAAAACACACATATTTCAAAACATCAAATGTGTTTGTTTTGGTTTGATTTTCTTTCTCTTCTGCCCAGGTAAATGATGTTTCAATCCCTAAATGTGAAATAAGACTTTAGAATCACAACATTTGTGTGTGTGTGTGTGTGTGTGTGTGTGTGTGTGTGTGTGTGTGTGTAGTAAGGTCATTCTTTAAAGACAAGATGACTGGGGCTAGAGATTCAGCTCAGTGGGTAAGAGCACTTGCTCCTCTTGTAGAGGTCCTGGGACAGGTTCCCGCATACACATGGTGGCTCACAACTGTCGCAACCCCAGGTCCAGAGTATCCAACACCTTCCGCTGGCCTCTGTGAGTACTGCATCATGTGGTTGGGCCACTTTCATGCAGGTAAATCATTAACACACTTTTTTTTTTTTTAAATAGTGGCAAGATGATTATAAGCCTTGTGCGCGTGCGTGGACACACACACACACACACAATCACTCTGCAAGATCTGAGGCCTGAGTGGGTGTCTGAGCCCAACATGACCTTCCTCTGGATCTAGGGTGAAGGTCCCCCTCTCACAGGACCTGCAGACATTCTTCCCATAGACTGGTCATCCAGCCAGAGGACAGCTTCAAGCAGGACTCCGTGCATCCCAATTTCTACTTTGTTCTCTAACTCCTACAAGATGAGGACCAACAGGCCAGGAGCTGGGAGCTGACCTGGGGTTCTGCATGGCTGCTCCTCTTCCGTGGGCAGTCTAGTGGAACTAGACCATGATGCCCAAAGCCAGGTTTTCCTCCCAAAAGATTACAAGGAGGCAAACATGTTAAAATCAGTGACAGGACCCATGGTCCTTGTGGCATCTGGAAGGGTAAAACTGCCGGAAAGGAGGAGAGGGTGGTGTGCACCCGCTCCTGGCTTGTGCTCTTGGGGTCCATGAACCAGCATGTTTTCCTCACATTGATGAGTGACTTCCCTGCTCAAGTCCCGGCCGAGGACATCTGAGCACTGGAGATGTTTCCTTCTGTGTGTGGGAGGGAATCCAACCAGGTTTGTTACAGACACCTTAGGAAACCTGCCCCTTGTGCAATTGTGGTGCCTTCTTAACAGGAGAGCAGAGTTCCTCTTCCTCCGTGGAGGGAACACTGACAGATTATTGACTGGCGTGAGACCCAGTCACAGGACTCCAACCTCATGTGTGAACAGGTTCCCAGGTAAGTGCTCTCTTCCTGGTGCCTTAGACCTCAACATTTCCCCTCCTTCCACGTTAATGTTATTGTTCTTCCTGTCAGACCCACACACAGAGATGAAGTGACTTGCCCAGGTCCACATAGATACAAAAGGACACACCTTTAACTAAAGATGAGTAAGTCCATGTTGTGTGTGTGGGGTGTTATTTATTTAGAGAGAGAGAGTGTGTGTGTGTGTGTGTGTGTGTGTGTGTGTGTGTGTGTGTGTGTATGACATACAGTAAAGGCAAGGCTAATAAAAATTGAACCAATTAATAAATGATGCCCATTTCACTGCATTGCTTTGAGACATCAGCACCAAGAGCTAAGTATTTACCAGTTTTAACAGGTTTGGGAATGTTTGTATGTTTTCAGATCATCTCATTCTAAACCATATTTAAAATGCCCATGTTACCCACTCTCACAAAAGAAGACAGCAAAAGACATCAGGGTAGATCATTGATCATCTCTGAGATTTCCAGACATTGAAGCACAATAAGAATGGCAAATTATATTATTCATCCCCTTAGACCATTCTTTCATAATCATTGGATATCTACTATAATCTCTGTGGAAAGTGCCAGAAGGATAGCTAAACATGTCCCAAATCTTGAGGAACCCAGACAAGGACCAACTCAGTATATATTGTTCTGCTTCCAATGCTAGGTAGGATCATAGTCTCATCAACATATGCTCACAAGCACAGTTGGTCCCTGTATTAACATTTGAGGAATGTCAGCCTAGATTTGGAAAAGGCATCCTAAGTTCATGCAAAGTTCCACTTTGTTTCTGAGGCACACCTGTTTACAAAATGGTCCATATTCCCATCCTGGCTTTATAAAGTTCTCCTATCGATACATAGGGTCTTACATGCCATTCTCTGAAGACAGATAGTCTTGTGATATGGCTAGAATAATGGGGTAAAACTGATACATTGTAGCTCAGGGAACCTTGCCCACCTCTGCCCTCTTGGATTCCAGTCCCTACCATGAGGATCAGGTTGCCCTGCAGCAAGGGCCTCATGTGACAGATGAGATAGGCTTCTTGTCCCAGCTAGTCTGCCACTAGCCCACCCACTGACTGACTGGCTAGGAACAACGGAGGTAATCCCTGACCAAATCAGCAGGGGTAGAGTGTCTACCTGTACCATAGACTTGGAAGTATAAAGAGTTTGATTTCTTTATGTTGTTGAGGTTTTGTGAGTCATATCTGCAGAGTGACTGGGGAGAGAGGTAGTGAGTATAGCATCCAAGTCAAGAAAAGCTTCCATCTGTGTGTGGAAGACCATGGAGCATCATAAGCTGCTTCCTGGTAGCTGGGCTTGAGATAAAGCCATACCTATAGGGATGGTTATTTTTAAGTGGTCTCTTAGGAAGGGTGTGGTCAGTGGGATAATGGTCCCTCAAGAGATACTGGTGCATTTATTCTCAGAACCCAAGGATACAGTGGTACCTAACATAGTGAAAGGAATATCCAGATAGGACTAGAGCTGTAGACTTCAGGATGGAGAGACCGGTCTGTATTTGGGTGAAGCCAATGTAAGTCCACAGATTGTTCACAGAAGAAACTCCTTCCTGCCTGGAGGGGTTGAGGGGGATAGCAGGAAAGGGCAGGGAGAGGGAACCTTGCTGGCCTTGTACATGGAGGAAGGGCTCACAAGATGGAAGACATTTATTAGAAGCTAGAAAAGGAATTCTTTATAGAACCTTGAAAACGGACACAGCCCTGCCCATACCCCAGTTTTAGCCCATTTAGAGCCATTTAAATTTCTAGCCCACCTAAATGTTATAATAACAAGTTTGGGATAGCTTAAGTCTTCAAGTTTGTAAGAATTTTACAGCAATACCAAGAAATAAATATAAGTCATATTTTTAAAGTATGGTTTTTGAGCTTAAGAACAAAGTTATATTATTAGTGAGGCAATGGATACAACTGAAGATAATCATATCAAGTGAATTAAACCAAACTCAGAAACACTTATATCTTGTTGTCTCTCACTCATGGGTCTGAGGTTTTCAGTGGATACAGAGAGTCATGTATGTACATGCAATGGTTAGTGTCGTGAACTTGATAGAGGGTAGGGTCGCCTGGGAGACAGTCCATTGGGAATGTCTGTGGGGATCATCTTGATTGCAGTAAGTAGGCTGGGAAGACCTGTACAGTGTGGGAGGGGCTGTTCCTTCAGTGGGACCCTGGGTGGACTGGATAGACACAGGGAACTGAGCAGCATGCATGAATTCATCACTCTCTAGTGCAGAAGCTGCATGCGGATGCTCCATGCTCCTGCACTCCTGACTTGCCCACTGTGCTGGCCTGGGGGCCGACACAAAGCCTGTCCTCCCTTCGATAGAGTGTTTCATTGCAGCCATAGGAAGAGAGCATCACACAACACAGAGGACATGAAAGTGGAGGCAAAACCGTCTGGCAGGGACGTCCAACCTGTTGACATCACGATAGAGCACTGTCATCTGCAAGTCCACTAGGCTGCAGTCTCAGCCATCTTGGGAGGTGGGTAGCCAGCAGGTGACAGGGTGTACATGCCTGGTATGAGCGTAAGGGGGATAAATGAGATGGGATGAAGGGGAGAAAAGTGAAGGTGGGGGCTTCTGGGGGGATATGCTCAATATTCAATATATGCTTATGTGAAAATGTCCTTATGTAACATAATTATCATACACAATGAAAACATTCATTTTGTAATAAAAAGCAGCTTTAGATTTCAAACGGACAGAAGAGTCTAACCTGATATTCTCCATTAAAAACCTGCCTTCCCAGTACGTCACCCAATCCTGGTGGTTGCATGGTGACAGAACACAGGTTTGGAGATTACCTGAACATGAAACTAAAACTGTGCCTCACTGCTGACAGACAAGGCTGTTTGGCATGGAGAGCACCTCACCTTAGGGACTGGATTCTAGAGGCCTGGTAACGACAGCCTGACACTCTAAGGAATGACACAAAGCGTCAGGCAATTGGAAATGGGGGAAAGGGCATGCTAAGTTACTTTGGCTGTAATGCATAATGAACGGCTTCTCCAGCAGCTGGAATCCTTTAGGTTTTGAGTGGCATCTGTCGATAAACAAATGTCTTGTCATCTGACATAATTTTATCAATATAAGCTCCTGCTTTCTGATTGGTACTTCTGGCTTGAACTGGCTAAGCTGCTGATTCACTCTGCAGATCTGGAGTCTTCCCATCCGTCTGGACTACTTCTGATGCTGTGTAGTCACAGTGACTGTTGAATTCTGTCTTCATTTTAAGTTTAAGATGGTTTAAGTCTAATCCTTTCCTACTAAAAGGAACCCTTGATTTCATGTTGGAAATTAAGGAGCAAACCAGACTCCAAAGTTATTAAAAATGTCCCTCAAGGCTTTTACCATTGATTCTGCATCAGTTTCAGATAGTGTGGGGGCGCTTCTGGCTACTGTGCTGTGAGCTTCAGCAAACGCTGAGTTTACAATGAGCAAGCATGGGGTGTATGTGAAGTGTCTCCAGAGAAGGCCTGACAAGGAGGCTGGGCGCTGAGCAGTCCTAGGAAGACAGGAAAGGCAAGGACGGCACCACAAGGAAAAGCAAATCGGAAAGCTGTATTCCTTGAAGGCCTGCTAAATGAATTCCAGCCCCACGAAGCTCCCTAATTGTTCCCATTCTTCAAAACTTTGTATATGCTTCAGTCACAGAAGCTGCAGTTTGAATTACCTGAATGTGTTTCTGAAAGATTAACCAGAGATGCAAGAGAGATTACAGGAAGAATTCAGTGACTGCTTCAGAAGGCAACAGTGTGAAATATGTTGGTAATATCATCCCTTGTAGACAGTGAACCAGGGAGATAGTTTTTTCCTATAATATCAGAGAGAAGCAAAAGGATCAGAAAGTAAACAGGAAAAGTTTAGACTATCAGGAAAGATAAAGAGTTAGTTGGTTTTCAAAACCTGAATGTTATAAGAACAAAGAAGGAGCTCCCATGTGGACTCAATGTTTCAGCACTTGGGATCTTTGAAGGCTATATGTTATTTAAACTGTTACATTCAGGGGCTGGAGAACTGGCTGAGGAGCTGCACTGGCTATTCTTGTAGAGGACCCAGGTTTAATTGCCAGTACCCACACAACAGCTCACAATCATTTGTAGTTCCAATCTCAGGGTATCCAACATCCAGTTTGGTTTCTGTATGAGCTGCATCCATGTGATACACAGACATACACCCAAGCAAACCACTCATGCACATAAAGTAATAACTTTGGAATAATTATTATATCCAATGCATATTAGACATGCAACTATTTGTGTTATACCCAAAGATTCTAAAAATGTATTGACTGTTACTTGTCTATCAAGTATCAACATATGTAACTGATAAAAATAGGATTTTAAATTGACTCAAGGTGAGTCAATTTGATGATATCTCAGATGATGCTGTTGATACATGCATAAAATGTGCTCTAGTTATATTGATGGCCCAAATATATAGAATATACAACACAACTCTGAAGATGAAATGACAGACAGATGTTTGTTGTCCATTACCCAAGGCAGCCCACAAATACAACTTAGTATCATGTCCTTCAGTGTCCCCTGCTTGACGATCTGATAATCATATAACACAGATATACTTACAGGTCATCTTCTCTCTAGCCTCCCCCATAAAAAAAGCCAACCTCACACGTGCTCTTGGCATGGTCTGTTTCATGACATCAATATGAAGTTCGTGAGCAGAGTTGGAAAAAGATGTTGTGATGGCCAGTATCAGTTGTCAAGTTGACTACAACCACAGTCAACTAAAACCCAAGATGCTAGGCACTTCTGTGAGGGATTTTCTTAATCAGAATATTTGAGGCAGGAAGACACATCTTAAGTCTGAGCCATACCTTGTGGTGGCAGTCTGGATAAAAGGCCATGGGAGATGGAAACTTCTGTTTTTGGTCTCCTTGCCCTCAGTCTTACCTACAAGTTAATCCATGCTGTTGCTGAGACATCCCATTACCAATATTAGAACCAGTGTCTGTGAGATTCCAACCTAAACTGAAGATCAGCAGCTCTTCAGGAAACCTCTAGAACCCCAGTGTCAGATTGGGATTACCAACACATCAGCATTGTGGATTAACAACTACCAGATTCTTGGCCTTTCCACTGTGAGATAGCTGTTGTTGGACTAGCTAGACCATAGCCTGTGATCCAGTCTAATAAATACACACATATATATATATATATATATATATATATATATATATATATATATATACATATATATATACATACACATATATATATGTGTGTGTGTGTATACATATATATTACATATCTCTCTTTCATATATATCTATATCTTATATTTATTTATTCTATTATTTCTGTTCCTTTTGAGAACCTTAACTAACACAGTTGAGCATAAGTGGCTTCTAGGAACTGGTTCTGCTAGCTCCAGAGTCCAGCACATGTATGTACAACATATGTATACGTACACACATTCAGCAAATTTCAGTCACTTGCTGCGCTGAACTAGATTCTTAAACAATTGCATCTTATTTATGCCACCAAGTTTCTTGATTACAAAGTAAAATAGTCAATAGGTCTCTTATAATCTTCCTCTTCTTTCTGTCCTGTTAACAAATTCTTTATTGGCTATAATATTTAGAAATTCTAAAATATAATTAGAAATGATAATAATATAATTAGAAATTCTCAAATATAACTGCAACATGGGCCATATTGCCACAGGCCCTGCTATAAATTTGGTTTATTATTTAAACACTTACAGATATGTATAAATATCAAGTATGATTTTAAAACCATATTTGTGTTCTTTTGTGTGATTTACACATTGTTTAGATAACTCCACTGACAGGGATACCCTTTCTGAATTTGCCAGCTGGTAGGGGCCATACCCATATGGAGAGAGATGCCTTTGAATTCACAGCAAGATGTTACCTGCTGGCCAAGTCCTACATCCATCTGATGCCTGCCTAAGGCATACTGGGAGACACAAATAGTGTATTAGTCAGGGTTCTCTAGAGTAACAGAACTTATAGAATGAATCTCTCTATAGATATAGAAAGAAGATTTATTAGAATGACTTTTAGGCTGTGGTCCAGCTAACCCAACAATGATGGCTATGAATGAAAAGTTCAAAAATCCAGTAGTTGTTCAGTCCATGGGGCTGATTATTTCAGCTAGTCTTCAATATATGCCAGGAGTCTGAAGAAGTAGGTTCTAATGTCAATGAAGAAATAGATTTGCTAGTGAGTGAAAGCAAGCAGGAAAAGAACAAAAGCTTCTGTCTTCCATGTCCTCATATAGGCTTTTAGCAGAAGGTGTGGCCTGAATTAGAAGTGGGTTTTCCCAGCTCAAAAGATTCAGATTTAAGGTTGTTGTCTTCCTATCTCAAAGATCTGGATTAGAAGCAACTCTTCCCACTTCAAATCAAGCAAAGATCTCTCATAGGTATGCCCTCTATTTTTGGGTTTTAGTTAATTCCAGATATAGTAAAGTTGGCAACCAAGAATGGCCGTTGCAAAGGGCATCCCTTAAAATCTGCTTAGAGGAGGCCAGGATGCTGCAAACTCAGGAGCCTGAAGCAGTCTCTTCCCTTCATGGTCTATTGCTTTCTCTCAGGCCAAGTCATTGCTATACAGAGTGTCTGCCTCTCATCTTCTCAGGGAGGTCTCCCTCCCACAGTAGAAGTACCCTTTTTGCCTGTGCCATGAATGAGGACCAGAGATCTTGGGGGGGGGATATCCTGCACAGAAAGCCTTTTCTTTAGGCCAGCTTAGGTTACTCAGGACACTGTGGTCCCCTTAACATAATGCTGTTTTAAAACATTTCCTTTTCTCTGAGTCCCCCAAGACTCAGAATTAACTTGAATAAATTCTCCTAATCTGAGTCAGTGTTTTAGAAAGCTTTTAATACTCTAAATCACTTTGTACATATTAACAGCTTAACACTCACTTGTGATGGGGAAATTTACCTAGATACATGCATAGAATATGACTGTTCCAGGAATCTTTTGGGACAGGGGCTTTTATCTGTGACATGGCAAGGCGATTTAGCAACTCATGAAATGAGGATTTTATTCTACTAGGTATTTTCTAGTTGCCCCCTTTAATTTATTAATTACAAATATCTCTCGTGTTGGCACAGCTGTGGGAATGCACTGAGGCCTCCGGTCCCCTCCAGGAGCTATTTATTATTGCCCCAAAGCTCATTACATGGAAGATAGGTGGGCTTCTGAACACTATAGAGGAGGCCCGTATTCTGGGAGTCTCCAAATATAGTATTGGGTATTCCATTGACAGCAGGAACAAGATAGGAACCCCAAAGCTCAAATTGAGGCAAGGTCCCAAGAGCACAGCAGAGAAAAGGGGCCTCTCAAGCCATATCCACTAGTTGCATTCAAATAGGGTTCCACTGGCCCCAGGGCAACCAACATATCTGAAGTCTGTGAGACTTGGAGAACACCACATGAGAAGTTGCTACATGATATATTGGATTGAGACTTCATCAAGGGTTGAGGTTAGATACTGAATAACTTCCTGTCAGCCACAGTAATTAATTGCCGCCTCAGGAGATAGTGTAATTACCTCCTAAGTAGAGATAGCTGTTTGTCATGAATGATTAGGTGAAGCCCTACATGAAAGTAGAAGGCTGGAGATGATTCTTGCAAATTAAGCCAAAACTGAGGGAAAAAAACCAACCAAAAAACCCAAACCAAAACAAAGAACCCAAACAAATAAGGCCTTTCTTACAACCCCATTCTGTGTGCCAAACAACAAAGGTGTCCTTTTGTTTACTTCATTCTTTATAAGGCAGGAACTCTATTTTGTGTTATCTGAATTATTATTTCTATGTGCACATGAACAGCATAATTAGAATAACTGTAGTTTGGGGTCTGCTACTCGGAACAGCTATTGCACCTTGAACTTAGCTTAATGGCCAAGAAGTGGTGCCTGGAATAGCTGTTGTGGGACACATGCACCTGTCTATAGAGTGCATTCTGGGTCTCTGTCCACAACCTAAAGTGCCTTCCTATTCCAATTAAACACAAGCCTGTAAGGTGAGAGCTGATTTGGTGAGCAATGTAAGGTAAAACTGGAATGAAAATGAAAAGACAAGCCAGGGCAGCTGGCTGCTAGCTGTGGCTGACTGCTAGCCCTCTCTCTACCTGCCTGAGCCAGCACCGCCACGAGCACCTTCACAGGCTTGGTAAGCTGAAGCCCTTGCGAGCTGGTCTGCTCAGGTTATAGCAGCATGAGCAAGTGGCAATGCTGAGGGTCACCGGGACAGACAAGACCTCATTGTGCAGTTGAGGAAACTGAGGCAGGAGAGAGCTTGGGTAGCTCCCTTATGAGCACAAAACACTGGGATGGAGAGATACTGGATTCCTTTCATCCCTGCCCCCCCCCCACCCCCCATGTATGTGAGTATGATTCCCTTGCCTCGGTCACCATGCTGGAGTGCTAGGAATCCATACCAGGGCTTTGCACATGCTAGGCAAGCAATCTACCTATTCATTCCATCCTCAACCTCAGGGTTCTTATTAAACTAACACTTAACTCTTTGTCTTCCTTTCTTCTTTTTTTCTTTTTTGTTTTTCTTTTCTTTTTCTGTTTTTTTGAGACAGAGTTTCTCTGTGTAGCTCTGGCTGTCCTGGAACTTGCTCTGTTCAGGGTGGCCTCAAACTCACAGAGATCCACCCACCTCTGCCTTCTGGGTGCTGGGATTAAAGGTGTGGGCCACCACTACCCAGCCTCTTAAGACTTTTCAAGTAACAAATTATCTAAACTTAGGTTCTCAGCTAAACAGTGTCTACTTTTATAAACCAGCTTAGTTTAAAATGAGCTTGCTTTGAAAGAGCCTATTTAATGCATACATTGTTTTCTGAAACAAGCAAGCAAGCAAGCAAGCAAACAAAGAAACAAAGCACAAACCACCAAAGAGGTAAAAAAGAGTATTTATAAAACACAGACGCAGCTGACTTTTATCCCTAGCTGGAAATCTCTACATGGGTTAAATGTTCTTTAATAAATTTGCTGTGTATGGAAAGCAGATATTTCATCGTTTATATTTTGATGACAGAAGCAAAGATCATTTGGTAATAATTAATACTAATCCCCCCCAGGACTGTCTCCTTTTGCATGGGATAGAAACACAATAACACAGGAACATTAACTTGCTTCCCTGGAGCAACCAAACAGCATCAAGAGCAGCAGAGGCATCTTGCCCCCTGAAAAATTCCCATTAGTTTTACGCTGCCTTGGCCTCTTAGCCAGCATTTTTATTGGCCTTAGAGTATGTAAGTCAGGACTCTTGCTGTCCCTTACTCGGTGTCTCTGGGGCAGGGAGTCTCAGGTAGCCTTCTGTTCCAGCTTCAAGAATACTAGTTTCAGGTTAGCATTCAGTTTTCTAGAAAGACAGTTAGGTTTGTGTGGGCTGCAGAAGACCTTCAGAGAACAGGCTGTCAGATCATGCAAAGACCATGAGGAAAATTCCAGGAGCAGGAAGATGGGGCTAGGCTTTAGCTATCACAGGAGATGTGGTGGATGTAGGAACTGATGTGACAGTGTTTACCTGAAAACCAAAGAGGAGCGGCAGCAGGGTCTGCTGCAGGGGAGCTGTGTCTCACTGGGAAAGGCCCTGGAAGGAGCAATGGAGAGGGCAGAGCAGATGGCAATCTGGCCAGTTCCCACCATTGTGAGAGGCTGCTCACATTGCCTGCCTGCCTGCCCTGCATGCAGGGAATGGAATACTCCTCCTTTGGAGAAGAGACAGGGAGAAGTCATATCATCCTTGAGGAGGAACTTACAATGTCAAGTAAGTAGACTACAGGGTCCTACAGTTCAGTCTTGGGTAATATCTTAGGGTTTCAATTGCTGAGATAAAGTACCATGACCCAAAGCAACCCCCGAGCAGGATATATTTCACCTTACAGCTTCTAAGTCCATCACTGTGGGAAACCAGGGCAGGAACCTGAAGGCAGTTTTGGGAAGACATCACATACAATGGGCTGGGCCCTCCCACGTCAATCATCAATGGAGAAAAATGCACCACAGACTTTCCCACAGGTCAATCTGATGAGAGCATTTTCTCAGTAGAGTTTCCCTTTTCCAAAATGACTCTAGATTGTGTTAGGTTGTCATGGAGATATTCAATACTAGTAATCCAGGATCCAGGAGCCAGAGGAAAGGAGAGACTGAAAGAGAGCAGCTCTGAAGAGTGTTCTAGAACTTTCAGTGGATCCCACTATTGGGGATAAGCAGAAAAACATTTATAAACCATCAGAAATATAGAAAATGCAGTAAGTTGACAAAATATATGCTAAAGGCTTTTCACAGAAAAGGAGTTTTGATAAGATTTGGGGAAGCTTTGCCCTACTTTCCTTGAAGTTTAAAATCTCTATCAAGACTTACTTTGGTAAATATACAAAGTTCTCTTCTCAGGAAACCTAGACCTTGAGGTTTGGTGTTTTCACCTTAGCTAAACAGCAACTTGGAAGAGGAGATGGGGGATGTTCAAGGGCACTATGCTAGAGTCTCTCAGAGGTCTTCTGGGAACACAAATGTCTGTTATATGCCTCTTGACCATGTGCTCCTTGAGACCAAGAATGTGGGTGCCACTATGTCCTAGCAGAGAAGGTGACACACACTCTCTACTCCATGTCATCTGTCACCATCTCTCAAACATTGTTAAAAATCCTCTGCACAGAATACTTGAATGACTTTGCCTGTGGAGATGTTTCCCCTTGAGATGGGATCTCACTGTGTAGCCCAGGTGGGTATAACTGTGTAGCCCAGGTGGCCCTCAAATTTCCAATCCTCTTGTCTCAGCCTCCCAAGTGCCAGGATTATAGGTGTGTCTAGCCAGTTAGGGGACTTTTACACATAAAATCCTTGTCTTCCTGTTCTCTGTTTTAATGAGGGAGGTCTTTCACGGAGCCAAGGCTCACTGATTCAGCTACTGTACCTAGCCATCTTGTCCAGCGACCATCCCCCTCCCCACCGTCTCCATCTCACAGGCAGCCATACTCGCTTGACTTCTATGTGGGTGCTGGGGACCAGAACTCTGTTCCTCAGGCCTGTTCAGCAAGCATTTCACCCACAAAAATGTTTGACATGTTTAATATTGAGGAAACAAAAAGGAATACTTGCTGTTTAGGAATTCTAAATGTAAAGCATTTATTTTTAGAAAAGCAAAAGCAGTAACTTGTCTGGTGTAAAGAGAACTGGCCAGTAAGTACTGTGCAGCACATTGTCTACAAAACAAACACAAAGTGGGTGCAGATTCATTCAAGTTCTAAATTAACTTTAAAACAAAAGGATAATCTCAATTTCCCACATCCGGGATATTTGTTTTAGATGCAAACAAATATTACAAAACTAAGATTCTCAAATGATTCCTTAAAAGACTAATATGTAGAAAAGGGATCAGTAGACACTTCTGGTTGGTAAGTTGTTAGGAGTATCAAATGTTGATTTGAGATCATGTTGGTGAGTCTCAGTGTCTTCCACAGTTGTGTGAAATGCTTTCATCTGAAAGGTCTGACCCTGGCACTTCAGTCCTTCTCTGGTCTCCAGAGGAGCATGCAGGGCCCTACCTCTCCTCTTCTTCTTAGCTAGTGGTCACACTCCCTGGTCATAGCTACCCTCAGTCTCCCATTAGGATGCTCTAGCCATGTTTTCTGGAGTCTCCTGGTTTGTACTCTTAACTCTGTGGTAGAGAGTCTTCTGCATGAAATATTATTATTCTTATAGTTCCTTTACCCCCTAGAGTGCCAGTATCCTCCTTTGTGGTACAATGCTCTATATAATGACATGTGTGTTGGAACACTGGTAGATAATGAGCAGATATAAATAAACAGATCATAACCTTTGCTCATCCTGCGAGGAACCTCACAGACAATGGCAGGGTAACAGTATGCATACAAGCAATATGATGAGCATAACATGGGCATGTTCGTGGTGATGTGGGGTGAGGCTGAGCAGGCCCAGACTGCTCTGGATTCCTGTGATCTCGTCCAGTACAATCATGTGTTGCTATGTGAATATGACATCTTATGCACATGTGTCCTGTCTTCCCCCTTTTCTTGTCCACTGTGGTTATGTGGCCATATTGTCCAGCTCAATGCTACACACACAGGCGACAGGCAATTAATGCAAACAGAATGCATAAATGATTTCCCCTGCAAGAGTTATTGATTTATTTTAAATATATTAAGTGATATACTGAAAGTTTCCCCAGTGACTATTTCTGATTAGACTAGTGTAGAAGCTGAAAACAGCAGAGTCCCCACTGACTGCAGAAGAAGAAAAGATGAACTCCTAAGACTTCTGTCAGAAAGTAAATCAGACATGCTACTCTTCCAAGTGGGACATGAGATAGCATATGCAATATGCAACTCTAGAAGCTTTAATCCTGGGCATGCATGGTTCTGTCTGGCTGAGCGGCACAGCTGCATGAGAAATGGGAACAAAAGGAGCAGCAAATGAAGATGTCAGTTCCATTGAAGAATCTTCTAGAACTGTGGCTCTGCTCCCAGTCTATGGCAATACTGGATGATATTCTATCTACACAAATCCATAAGATTACTGAAAAGACACCTTAGTGTGAGGGGCAAACACAGCTTAAGGGTAAGATTGGGAGCTGGAGGGCAAACATTTCATGCCCGAGAACACAGAGAACAAAATGCATGTTTATGTGAGGAGAGACACTGCATGTATTGCTTAGCAAATACTCAGTTCTGTTAGAAATGAGAAAGATGTACCATCCCACATGTAAGTTTTTTTTTTTTCCTGTATGAAAATATTAAAAACACCGGAGACTGGAAATAAGTACAGAGAACTGAGGAAAAAAAGAGAACAGATGGACATCAGTCCCTGCAATGTCCATCTGCCCTTGTGGGTTTGGGAAAAATCTCAGCCAGGCACATGGTAAGGCCATTTCTACTGTCTCTGTGGCGCCCCACATGGCCATGCACCCAGTCCTTCTTCAGTGGGATCTAACGACATTGTTGACTTCTGGATATGATTAAAAACGGGGGTGTCCCCCTTTCTCCTTGTTCCTAGCTGGCAAGTGAGCTTGGCAACTACAGACTTGAAGCAGTGCTGCCGTCCCAGCCTCGACTCTTAGGAGTGAGAAGTAAACTTCAGTCTGCTTGAGGCAACGCTCTTTCTGCGGGTCTCCTCTCAAACTATGGAAACAGAACATAGGTTCATTTAGCCAGAGGGGAACAAAGAGAAACTTTTTATGACTGTTATAGCAACAATGGGCTAAAAAATTATTATTGGCTACAACCTCAAGATGGTTTATAAGTTACTAAAAAGTCCTTGTCCAATAACTCTTTCTTTGTGGTTCTTAGCAAATTAAGTCCTCCATCCCTTAAGAGACAGTAAAGGTGCAGGGGAGCTGGCTTAGTTGCTCAAGCATTTGTGTATACATGAGGTTGAATGCAGTGGACCTGGGTTTGATCCTCAGCATGCATGGTAAGTCTCATGTAGTGCTACACTCTTATAGTCCCAGGACTTGAGAGGTGGAGACAGACAATTCCCAGGCCATGTTGGCCATCCTAGTTTAATGAGCAAGCCCTAGGCCCCACAGACAAACAATATCTCCAAAACAAGGTCATCTGGCTTAAATGGAGAAGACACATACTCTCCTCCACATCAGGTGGCTTGAGCACTGATTTCCACAGTCCTGTATTCAGGGAGAGAAAGGCCTAGACCTCCTCAGACCCACTATAGCAAGGATCCTGGGGCTTATGTGTTCCTATTAGATTACTCTGAGTTCCTTTCTCACTGAGGAATGGGGTCAGTTGTCCAAAAGATGAACACCCATCAAAAAGGGGCTGGGTGGGGCAATGGACATCTCCAGGGAAGGCAAAATTTGCCTCCAGCCTGCTGGAGCCCATGTGGATTCTGTCACTGACCCACGCTAAGTAAACCTGGTTGGGCTGGTCACCAGGCATGGTGGAGTGGGGGGATGGGAAGTGGGGGAGGTGGCAGGCCAGTGTGGGCTGGGAAGGTAAGTGGACATTCCTGTTGCTGGTTTCCCTAAGTTTCCGGGATAACTGTGCCCCTGCTGGCATCTGATTATATATCAATCAATGTTGTTTAAAATGGGTGCTCAGAAAATTAGAAGCCTCCCAAGTAAGTGGTTTGTTTAAGTCCTGATCGTTATGAAGGTTTGGTGCCTTGGGAGAGTCCTACAGAACAGCCTCTGGTTTCTTTAGAGCAAACTGAAAGGACACTTGAAGCCTCAAAACAATTTTGAGACCTTTTTTTTTTTTTTTTTTTTTACAAAATCTGTTAATATTTAGTATGTGAAGAGGTTTCCCTTTAGCCCATCATGGGAAGTGGATTCCTGGGTCAATAGATTCAGGGTAACAGAGATCCTATCTCTTTAATGCTATCTTTCTACTCCAGCTGTTCTTATTGATTAAATACTTCTGCACCTTACAGGGGCTCAATGCTGCCTATACAAAGGGTCTTTCAGAAGCTTGCTTTGATTTGACTTATTTCTTTCCAAGTGGCAGCCATCTCCTGAACACAGCCTTTGCTATCATCTCCCTGTTTGCATGGAAAGCTGCTTGTGGGAATGGTCTAAAGATTGGTAAATAAATAACTGTTGATCTCGCGTCTGAGAGGCATCCATCCAGGGTACTTTACATTCTTTAGAGATTCAACAAGTGATGTCACATCTCATTTCTGTATGAGACTGACTTAGACAGTGATTGGGCTTGGAGGCTTTTGTCTTAATAACTCTTCCAAATGACTGGGCTGTGACAGTGTGAAGGCCTGCCTACATGAAGAAGCATATTTCATATTCTTAGAGGTGGGATACAAAACTTCTATCTTGTAATTTGGTGAAGAATTCTTTAGGGAAGAGGACATAGCTCGGTTTGTAGTGCACTTGCCTAGCAAATGACACTCTGTGGCACTGTATAAACAGGGCACGGCAGTGCGTACCTGTCATCCCAGCACTTGGGAGAATGAAGTGGGAGGACCAAAACCAAGGTGATCATCCACTACACCGCAAGTTCAAGACTAACCTGGCTTATATAAGACCATCTAAAAACAAACAAACAAACACCCCTGAAATTCTTTAGTGTTTATGACAGTCTATTGTCAGAGTAGACCATCTATGTAGGTAGCTATAGGAATAGTTAAGGCAGGATGTCTGAGGACAGGCCTGTCATTTTAACACTAATACCTGAAAAGAACTAGAAAAAATAATTTGGTTGATATCAAATTCCTGGACTTTCTGTGAGTGCTGCACAATAACCAATATGGCTTTCCAGAGAAGAACTTGTGTCAGGGAGCAGTTCCATCTTCTTCCTAAAGACTGTGGAGGATGGTGGGAGGTGGGAGCAGTGGCATCCTGGACCAGCTCCTGTTTCTACAGAGAAAAAGGAGAAAACCCGCTTTCTGTGTGGAAGCTTGACAAATGACTTCCTGGAGAGTATCAGGGGTTGTGCCTCCCTCAGAACCAACTCCTTCCTTCGTGATTCTTCGAGGCCAGTTCATGAGCAGGAGGAGGGCGACTGAGTATATTCATTTGTGTGTATGTGTGTGTGTGTGTGTGGGTGGGTGGGTGTTTCACCCCACGGGCTTGTAGTCTTCCTTGATTTTTAAATTTTCTCTTTACAAAATGAATCCACAGAACAGGCCTAAAAGTAACGAGCCCCACTGCTTCTTAGTCCAGTCAGGATATAACTTCCACACAGACGAGTGGACCAGAGGCTGGTCCAGTAGGCTCCGGTGTCTGCACCCGAGAGGCCTCTGATAAGATCTTCACTCTGGCTGAGGGGCAGTAGTAACCTTGGAGGAACCAGCTGGCAGGGTCCTTGGCTCCAGTGAAGGGCAAAGTAGAGAGGAAGGCCAGTAGCCACATGGCTGCCACAGTTCCTGGAGCAGATCACCACACCCTAAGACTCAGGGCGAAGGACAAAACTATGTTCACTTTCAGGAGTCTGTGGATGGAGTGTTTCCAATGGAATGTCTGTCTTGTGAGAAAAAGCGCTCTCCTTGGTGCTGAAGTGCTCACCCAGACTCGGGACCACGTGGTGGTGTCTGGTGTGACACCAGAAGTGGGGTTGACTGCAGTTACTAGGTGCTGACTTGGGGTTCTTATTTGGTCTGAGAAGGGAGACTGCATGGCTTTGCTGTTCTGGTGCAATGGCACACTGGGTTTGGGGCACCACAGAAGCCAATCCCCAGCCTGTGAAAGGACAGCTAGATACACAAGACCCAGTGAAATAATGCCGTGAAACTGGAGGTTCATGAGAGCCGGCCAACATGGGTTACTTAGTGGGTCCGCAGCCAGTTTGGGTTACAGGGTAAGACCTTGCCTTAAAATAACAGCGAGAATGTAATGCCTGGAGTTTAGACATGTGTAAAGTAGCATTGGGCTATAGTTTCCTATAATCTAGGAATTACTTATACTATTTAAGAATGACATAAAAACCTTGAAATTCATTTGTTTGCAACAGGCTGCTCAATCCTTCTGATGACATCTTTCACAGAGCTTATTTTCAGGATGTAAATTAAATCTCCAGGCAGACTTCATTCCCATTTTTCTTCACTATGTCATTCAATTAAACTGGTATGACAGGAAGGTGTGCTTGATGCAGATTACCAGCTTGAAGGAATGCTGGGCTGGGCCATCTGCATGCCTTGCTCATGCTGAGGACAGTGGCTAGGCTTGTGGATGTGGTCTTCATATCTCAGCCTCTGCCAGTAAAAAGTAACTCCCCTCTCCTCTCCCCTGCCCCATAAAACCCAAAGGAAACACTCTTTCAGGATTGTAGTGGGTCTACTTGATGCAATGACTTGTCAGGCTGCCCTTGCCTATCTGTGATTTTCCTTCTCTTTTTAAAACTTACAATTGGCATGACAATTGTATATAGTGTGCTGTTGCTGTGTGATAACTCTGTGTGTCTTGTGTAATGATCAAGTCAGGGTAGGGAGCCTTCACATCCCTGAAACTGATCATTTCCTTGTGTTCAGAGGCTATGAACTCCTTCCTCTCTTTTAGTTTGCTACAAAACAGATAATCACTTATGAACTGCAGTCATTCTAGTGTGCTGTAGAACATTGCTTATATCATCATTATCATCAGTGTGTGTATACAGAGTGTATGTGTTCGAGTGTGTTGTGTGTGTGTGGAGGGTTGTGTGGTACACTTGCACCATGGCATTTGAGCAGAAGTCCTAGAACAACTTTCAGGAGGAGTTGGCCTTCTGTTGTGGGATAACGCTCTTGTACACTGTAAAGATTTGTCACTTGAATTGGTTTAATAAAATGTTGATTGGCCAGTAGCCAGGCAGGAAGTGTAGGTGGGGCAAACAGACTAGGAGAATTCTGGGAAGAGGAAGGGCGGAGTCAGGAGTCGCCAGCCAGACACAGAGGAAGCAAGATGAGAATACTAAACTGAGAAAAGGTACCAAGTCACATGGCTAAACACAGACAAGAATTATGGATTAATTTAAGTGTAAGAGATAGTCAGTAATAAGCCTGAGCTAATGGCTAAGGAATTATAATTAATATAAACTTGTAAGGGGTAATTTGGAAAGTGGCTGCTGGGTATTTGGGAGTTGTTGGTGGAACAGAAACTTCTGCTTACAGCTTTTACTCTTTCTGCTTTAGGTTCTGAGGTTAGCACACAGGTCATCAGGCAGGCCAAGTGCTCCTATCCACTGAGCTATCTCTCAGGCCCCATTGCCTATATTTTTACACATAATATTACTAAGTTCTCTTAGTATATAGTTCAGATGTTAAATTAAGGAAAATCGTAGCTCATACTCTCAGACAGTAGTCTTTTATGTTACAAAAGAGTGAAATGTTCTAATGACATGCTTGGAAACCTGTGTTAGAGAAGGCTTTTAGCTGCAAATAAAAACCTTGTTTTCCATACCCAAACAACCACTTTCAATGGTTAATAACAATCCAGACAATATTTTATGATTCTATGAGCACTGATTATTATTTTTTACTTTTTTTCACTTAATTTGATGTCAACATCACAGGTTGGACTTGATCCGCACGCGCTCATGCACAGAAACAGACACACACACACACACACACACACACACACACAAAAAAAAAAAAACCAAAAAAACAAAAAAAAAAAAAAACACAGGAGATCCTCAAAAATACTGATGTTAAGAGAAGTAGAAGGATGTGATTCCACTTACATGAAATTCCCAGAGTGTGTTAATTCAAAGAGACAGAAAGGAGGCCAGAAAACGGTCAGGGGCTGGAGGGGTGAACAGCCTGCTTAGATGTGCTTCCATTTGGGATGAGGAGACATTGGAGTAGAGAGCTGCTGGGTGTGGGCAACACTGCAAATGTTTTCAGTGCTATTGGCTGCAGCATTTCCATGATTGGATAGAAATTTTTGTCATATATATATATATATATATATATATATATATATATATATATATATATATATATATATATATGAAGGAGAGAGCAAAGGATTCTGCTCTGATGATCACATCCCGTAATTCTGGTATATGAGATACCAAGTTGAGATGAGAAACAGAGAGACATGGATGAGCCAGGATGAGCATCAGGACCAGGAGGTCATTTTGCAGAGTCACATAAGGGGAAAACAAATAAGCTGATGCAGGGGAAGGAAGGATGGAGGATGTGGCCAGATGAACAGGTAGGAGGGCCCAGCTCTCTTGGGCTTTGGTGTCTAGGAGGGAGGCTAATGGAAAACAGAGCAGGAGAAAAGTCAGGGAGAATGCAGTGGGCTTCTGCCAACAGAAGATGTTAGAAAAAGGGACTAAAAATATAATTCAATGAGATGGAGTGCAGCTGCCTGTGTCCCCAAGAACCCCTGGGCTGGAAAGGTGAGAGAACCTAGCACTTAGAATTCTGGCATGGGGCAAAACTCAGACCCACATTTTGCAAGAAGGCTTGGGAAGATTTCTGGCTGGTTGGACTCAAGTTATAACAGTGTGATCTTTCTTCTTGCTGTGCAGAAGTGATTTGTTCAAATGTGAAAAAAAACCCCTAATATCTAAATAGTACAGTGATGGTCACACTATCTGACACAGTGTTTTATGAGATATATATCCACCATAAGAAAATATTCTGATCCTCACAAATTATCTAATCCTATGAAAAGTTAGACTATGCCATTCATTTAATAGACTTTTTGACAATGAGTTACTTACCACACATAATCATAAAACACATCTTATCTTCCCTAATTGATCTTAAACCCATAAAATATGTCAACAGAAGCTTTAGAATTAAAAGGGATTTTACTATAAAAATACACTCTCAGAAATGCAATTGAGCCCCGAGGCAGGACCAGCAACAAGTTTTCATGATTAGTGCAACTCTATCACCATTAAAATGGGTTCTCTCTGCAGCAGATAGACGTGATTACACAACCGGCCCCAGTGCAGAGGATAAGTGACCATGGAGCTCCAAATGGGGCATCTATAACATTATCCCCACGCCCAAGGTTCAAGGAACATAATGGATGGAGAGATGAAAAATGTAAGGGGTAGAGGACCAGGGTGGTAGTTTCAAATGTCTTCTGGGTATGACCAGGACAGTGCACCTATGAACTCAGACAGGGTTTTAGTGCCTGTCCTGGATCACGCTCTGTAGACCAGGCTGGCCTTGAACTCACAGAGATCCACCTAGCTCTGCCTCCTGAGTACTGGGATTAAAGGTGTGTGTCACCACCACCCAGCACACCCATGAACTCTTAACAGCTATAGTTGCCTGCACAAGACCACACAGGTCAACAACCCAGCAAGGATGCAGGGAAAGGCTCACAAGTCCCCATCTCTATTGAGGAGTTACAGATTATCAATGACTCCCAAGGGATGGTCAGCTTTCTTCAATGACAAGTTCCCTGATAGAGAGAACATGCCCAAATGGTCACCTCTATATCCATATAATCAACATTAATTAGATTCAATAGGCATATATAGATACACACACATATGCATGCATGCAATAATAAAATCATATTTTTTAAACATAATTTAAACATGAATTAGAGATGGGGATGTGAGAGATACATGGGGAAAGTTGGAGGTGGGAGGAAATGGCAGATATAATTAAAATGCATTGTGCACATATGAAATTCTGAAGAAAAAGTACCAAAAATACAAGTGAGACAAACATAGCATATGATTTGAAAATCATTTATCAGTTCTCCACTATGAGGAAAACACACCGGCCCACTGTCTTTGAAGCTGAGATCTCACAAGCTCATTATAGTTAGTGGTATGCCACTTAGCACTCTGCATTAAAAACATGAAAGGAATGATTTGAATCTCAAGTTGTTTCATGAAACACCTGTCTTGGAAAATGCAGCACACGGAAGGCGGGTTCTGGGCTATGGAGCTGGGTGGATGCACCCAGAGCATTCCACTGGTACAAAAACTACATGCTTGTGTATCACAAACTTCTAATCCTACAGAAAGTGACTTTCTTTGCTCCAGCTTGACTCAAGTCTGATAGTTACATGAGCATACCTCCATCTATGTGCTATAGTTATGTGATCATATGTCTGTCTATGCTCTATTGCTCCATTTCCAGTCAAGAAAGGAAAGCAAAATGGAGTAGCCTTGGTTCTGGGACACACAAGGTAGAAAGGGATGCTACAGTTGGAACAGGTGTCAGAAGGTGGACCAGGCTGGCCTTGAACTTCTGCTCCTGACGTCTCCATCTCCCAAGCCCTGGGATTGCAGACAGGTGCCACCACCACCACCTTTTGGTGGCACCGGTACTTCAGCTTCATGCATGTTAGGCAAGCACTCTGCCCACAGGGCTACAACCCCAGCTAAGATGAACTTTTGAATGAGGGCAAATTTATAGTTCCCAGAGACATCAGTGACAGCATGGGTTGGTGAACTGTACAGTGTGTCCCCTCCACCAAACACGCTCAGAACCTGAGGTTACACCTGGTCTGGAACTTACCAGACAGTTTGGCTCTGATCTAAACTACTCAGAGCTCCTGGCAAATGAAGCAGTGCCCTATTCCTCTCCTTGTTTAAATATTAAACACTGAGAGACCCCTTTGCTGAACCCATGTTCTCTGTGTTGCAATCCTAACAGGCACCAAAGAAAAGTAAATTTGGTTGCCACCTGCTGAATTTACTGTTAGCTGGCTCTTGCACTCCATCCCTGTTCATCATCGCCTCACGTCAGCCCCAACAATCCACATTGTGTGACTGATCCTTGGTTTGCAAAATGCACCCCGTCCCCATCTCCCTTTGCTGTTCCAATTGGCCTCTGTCTCCTGAGTGCTGGGATTCCAGGCACACAACACCACACCTGGCCTGTTCTACCTTCTTGTACTCCAAATTTCTCTTGTTAAGCACAACTGCAGAGGTCAAATTGTTTAGAGTCAAGATGGGAAACTTAGGGATTGCCAACGCTACCTCCTGGGACAGTTATCCTACCCTTTCTCTAGGCCAGCACCGTCCAGTAGAATTTTCTTCAGTGACCAAAATAGGCTGCATCTATATTGTTCAATACAGTTGCTATCTGTACCATGTGACCACTGAGCACTCAGAATGGGGCTCCTGTCAGGATGTGAACTGTTGATTGTACCTCACTTTGATGTATAGAGCATCATATGTGCACGTTGAACAACATAGCCCTGGAAAGAGGTCAAAACCTTTCTTCCTAGGCTGAGCATGGCAAACATGGCTCTGCAGGCCTGGCCCTTCTCCCGTTCCCTCTGCCTTGCTCAACGGTTAGGTTGCATTCCTAAAGCTAGCCACCAGTGTCTATTTCCTTATTTGGCTACTAACTCCTCTTGAGGCTGACCACCAAGGTCCAGTTACCAAAGTATTGAAGTTTAGCAATCAAAATGGTGATCCTAATTAACATGCCCAATCAAAATTAACCAACTCATCCTAGCATGAGGTTTCCCTTTTTCCCTTTATAAACTGCCATTTGCCTCTGGGTCACTTCTGTCTCCTCTCCATGGAGAGGCAGTCTCTCTGTCCCTCTGAGGCAAATATCCCTTCTTCCCCTCTCCCTTGTTCCTTGTCCTCCATCTCCTGTCTTTGTCTCCTATTCTCCGCCCCTTGTCCCTCTGGGGCAAATAAATCTCCTTTGTGCTGAGAACTTGGTCTTGGGGTGTCTTGTGCCTATTTTTGTCCTTTAAAGCAACATCAAAATAAACCCACAAATTCAACAGTGTCTTAGTGGAGTCTATTGTGGACTGCCTTAAGCTCTCTGGGGCTTCGCGCAGAGCTAGACCAAGGGTCTTCATTCGAATTGTGACCACACTGAGTAGCTAACATGTTAACTGAGTCTTAACATTTGGAAAGGATAAAATGATTTTATACTTGTGTTAGCTCTTGGTTGCTGTGATAAAATGCATGATAAAGAGAAGTCTAATCGAAGAAAGGGTTTTAATTTCACTGTGTTGTGGCTTTCTGTCCATAGCTGCATGACCACATCCATTCTGGACACTGAGTGGAGAGAAGCAGCTTACCTCAGGGTGGTGGGGGGGTGGAGGGAATGGTTGAGGGAAAGAGAGGGAAGAGGGTTGGCCTAGGAATAAATTAATCCCTTTCAAAAGGATACCTCAAGGGACTATCTTCCTGCAACCAGTCTCTGCTTCTCAGACCCCATTCAGGTAAGAAGTCATCTACTGATGTGGTTTGTGCCCTTCCACCCAGTCACTCTCAGCAGAAACCCTAGCTGGGCCCCGAGCCTTCAGCATGGGAGCTTTACAGAAGGTAATTCATATTCACACAGAATAATACTTTCCTTTATTTAAACAAAAACGGACTAGAGACAAGTAGATTGGCCAGATCTGTGCTGGATTATAAGTATACTCTTCAAATCACAATTTCGAGGAATGTTTGTCAATTGACAAACACTTTGCAGACGAACGGTATTCGGGAACTGGCTGGTACATTTGTGAACAGTTTCTTTAATTAAAACAAACACTCTCCAAAGCTTTCTTTCTATCTTTGCACTCCAAGCTGTCTTGCAGGCACAAAGTCTAGCAAGACTTACTTCCAATCTGCAAATGAGCCAATCTTAGCGTTGAAATTAGATTTTTGGACACATGTCAAATAAACAAGGAATGCATGTTTTTTTGACATTTCCTAGCATTGATTTTGTTTCAAAAGTCCTTTTTGATGAGAAATGTTTTATAGATTAAAAATTAACATATCAGCATGGAATGGTTCTACTTGTGGTGATTATGGCAAGGGAGGTACAGCAGAGCTGGGGGTTTCATGTTCATGGCCTATGTTTAGTCATCCTAAAGGATGCTCAGCTTATCTGGTGTCTCCTTGAATACATCATAATGTCAGCTACATACATTTGGAGTCCAGATTTTAATCCCAGTTCTTTAAGAAAGAACAAATCCAATATAGTTGACAAAATATTTCATTATGATTTATGTATTTTCATAAAATTAAACTACGATTTTCTTAAAGAGAACCAGAGGAAATCAGGCATGTTTGTACATGTCTGTGGTCCTAGTGAGGATTTCTTTGGTTCCATACTGAGTTGAAGGCCAACTTGGGCTATATGAGAGCCTGTCTCCCAATCCAAGCTGCACCAGAATGAAAACAGACAGAAGGAAGAGTGAAGGGAACAGCCCCCTTTGTCCTTACATTAGTAAACATTGGCGTCTGCTTGCTTTCATTTCTAAATGCAACATATTGATAAAGGGCTCTCTATCTCATTGGCTAATTTAAGTTTTAATTCAATCAGAAGTTCAATCTTTGCATATTCACACACTCCTTTCCTATATAAAGACTGAAAACAAGGGTCATACTGTCATCTCACTGAAATCCCCGATAACACATTTAGTGCTACTGGTATTGAGTAGTTCAGAATCACCATTTTCAACCTAGATACAACATAGGCATACTTCCTTTTTTTAGGAAGCTAAGTTTGATGAGGCCTTTACAACCTGAGCCTTCACACTGTTCAGACCCGTTCTGAGGAATGCGGTTCATGAAGGTGTCCTTGGTTAAGAGTATTCAGGAGGGCCCATGTAGATGAGGGTCCAAGGCACACACTCCACTGCTCCCCTGGAACCCAGATTTCTGCCACGTAGGCAGATTTGCTAAAGTAAGGGGATTGTTGAGTGTCTAAAGAAACTCCCTCTCCTTTCCTTAGCAGAATACGGTTTTAAAAGTTTCCTGTTTTTATTGGATTTCTTTTCAGTTGTTATTAGAACTTGTCCCTGGATTTCTAATTTAAAATGGAAAATTGTTCTTTCAAATCCAAGTATTATTAAGAAAAAATATCTCCCAGATATAATCCAGTCCACGTTAACACCAAACAAGACAAACACGTTTGACTTATTGGGAACTCAGGAGGTTTCGCTCTCACGGCTTTCTTCATGCAGGTCAGTGAGACAGTGTATTTCATATTTTGTCACTATTTCCAGTATTAAACATGTAAACATTTTGCATGGGAGCCATAAACATTAGTGAGGTAGTTTGATTGCAGGAATTCTGTAGAAAATCAATTAATGCTTTGACGAGTCATGGTCAAAATATGATCAAAGGCTTAGATGGGAATAAGATCATGTTATTTGACCCCCAAATATATACTTTGTTGGGTTCTGGCAATGTAAAACGATTCTGTGCTTGGTAAAAACTAAAATCTCAGTGCCCCTGAGAGTAAGAGATGTCATAAGTCAGCACGCACAAGCTCTGCTTGGCTGGGAAGGCAGCCTTTGATAGGTGACTTCTATAGTACTTCCACATTCCTCATCGATTTTCTGTGGATTTCTACACATGGCATTATATCCTAGGAGCGTATTAAAACACCGTGTTATGAAAGTATGTGAAGACACTTAAACACTTTCTGAAGATATCTTTGTGCAGCTAGGTAAGCAATTTTAATACTGAGGTAGATGATTGGAAAACAATTGCAATATTCCTATTCTGCATTACTGAGCCACTCATTCATTTACTCCATGCATATAGAACCTCAAACACATGATTTTACTGTGGAGAAGAATGTAATATCAGGACAGAAATATGGAACCAAATAAGCAGCGCAGTATTTCAACTTGAATCCTAGGAAGTGGTACCTTCTCTCAAATCATTCTTTACCTTAGTAATGAATCTGCCATGAACCATCACAGAACTGCCAGGCTATTGCCAGATGGACCTAGACTACCACATATTGTGGGATATTTGATCACACTGTAAAACCCGAGACCGTGCTAATAAAATCAACCATGGATCAGGGGGTGGGGCCAGCAACTAGTTGACAGGAATTAGCTCAGAGAGTATGGAGAAGCCAGGAAGACAGATAGGCATGCACAGGAAGGAGTAGGGAGGGGCTTGGAGTTTCATGGTCTTTTTGGTTTTGGATGGCTGGAGGGATATTCTCTTGCTGGGTCTCTGGCTGAAAAGGAAGCTCAGCTGGTTGCTTCTCGGCCTCTCTGAGCTAGCAGGTTTCACCCCAACATCTGATTCCTGAGGAGTCTTTATTGGTAAATAGAACGATAGAGACTTGGTTAAAAACTAAATTTGGGGGCAGCAGCAGCAGCAGAGCTGGTGCCAGTGGGACTGGAGATGCCCCTAGGCCACGGCCTGAGTGGTGGGACACTGATTGTGGGCCACAGGGCTGCACATGGTAGTTAAAATATCAGTAGGTTGAGGTGCAGCTGCTAAGCCAATGAAAAACAAGAATCACTTGCACAGAAAACCTTGTTATCCTGTGTTAGGTAATGCCCACTGCTGCTTGGCATCTGGTGAACTCAGTGACAGAAGGCAGAAAGGGTCAGGGGATCTCGTTTTCCAGTGGACATGGATGAGTGTTTGAACAACAGAACCTTCCATACTAATCTTACCACCTGTGTTGGAGAAACGCAAGTCAATCAGAACACCCGAGTCTAGTTTCTTCCGATGTCATGGGCACGCCCAGGTCCAGGCACACCTTGGGGTCACATGACTAGTTGGTTAACATCACTGCTAGCCTGGAGCTCAATGCACAGGTGGTGTGGCTGTGAAAATGGGGCTGTGGCATGTTGTGATGCATCTCTACTTCATTTGCAAGTTCCACATCTCCAACCACAGTGTAAACAAATGATACCATTCCCAAGAGTTAATCAGGGAAAGAAACGTTTTCAAGGGTAAAATAATGGGTCTAGGATGCAGATCTCTGCTGTGGATAGGACTTGATTCAGGGTAGATTCTAGACTCTGTGGAAGTCTGGACCAGATGAATATCTGTAAGCAATTTTCCTCGAATACCAAGTCTTTTAGGTAAGTGTTCAGTGGACATTGATGAAGCCTTTGATGATTATCTTCATTACTTTTCTATTGCTGTGAAGAGACACCTTGGCCAGGATAACTTACAAAAGAAAGCATTTAAAATTGAGGGCTTGCTTAGCTTCAGAGAACCCATTTCGACTGGGTTAATGTCCTTTTGGGAAAGTTGGGGATCTGAAGCAAAGAGGGAAGATGAAGTCAATCTGTGTCTGCCAAGAAGCTAAAAGCATGGGGACCAATGGAAACTGGGGGGAATGGACAGACTACAGTATTTGGGGGGAGAGAGGGGAGGGAGAGGGAAGAACAGAGGGGAGGGAGATGCAGCCTTTGTAAGCTTATTTTTCCTTTGTTCTCTTTTCAACTTCAAATTACAAGTGAAAGTAGTTTAAAGTACACTGGTGAGTTCTTTGATAGTGTCTTTCATGATAGGGCCAAGTTCTCCATCTTTTGAGGGGAGGACGGATCTCCTGGGTAGACTCAAGTGGAAGTGATGGTCAGGGACTTAGGGGAGTAGATCCCAAACAGGTCCTCTTTGCTCTCTTATGCGGATCACATGCTCAGAGAAACGTTGGCTGCTGTCTTGAAGACAAACAACCAAGAACAGGGCCCTGTGGTGAGGGGCCATACCTTCCCGCCACAGCCAAGAAGGAACTGAGGACTTTTTTGCTTCCAGATGTGAACTGAATAGCCGTCCTACTGACAGAACTTCCTGCGTTAGTTAAGCTCTTGGACAGATGTTCCCATCTGGATTGCAACCTCATGGGACACCCTGAAGCAGAACCACCCAGCCAAACCTTTCATTGGTGACTCCTGGCCCTTAGGAGCGCTGGGACATAATAAATGTCAGAAGAAATTGATGAGGTTTTAGGCCGTTTGTTATGTAACATGAGCGAATGACTACAACCCCAAAATTCTACTCCAACAACAAAACAGAACAAGTAAAATGAAAACAAAACTCGTATTGCTCAGAATTCCTAAGGCCAAAGGGATACCTGAATGTCGCCACTTTCTTTGAGGTAGTTTGTCCCCAAACTCAGGTAATCCACAGATGCTGGAGCCACTCAAACGATCTCTAAAGCAATTTCCCGGGCCAGTGAGAGAGCTCAGTGTGTAAAGGCACTTGCCACCAAGTCTAAGACTGCGGGTGTACAAACCCCTCCCCCCCAACCCCAACTCACAATTGAAGGAGAAAACTGACTCCCACAGTTTGTCCTCAGATTTCCACACATGCATCCACCCAATAATTAAATACATCTAATAACATTTTTAGAAAGTAATTCTTCACTGTTTGGAGTTTAAATACATACTCATGACATCATACTGGATAAAAGAAAACAAAAACCCAACCCAATTATAATATGAATGTTTCCAAAATAGAAAATGACTGAAATCCTTCAAAGTTCTCAAAGGAAAGTAAGAGACAATGTAAAAACCAAATCAAAGAGATTGTCCACCTCATGAAAAATATTAAAATTCAGCTTTATAGACAGAAACAACATTAGGACAACAGCAGACAGACAGAGTCAGCCATCTGTCTAGAAGGGTTGTAACTCACTTGAAAAGAAAATACTTGACAGGATTCTGATCCCCCAATGTGGCAGCCAGCTTAGGCCACTGGCAATCGTGTAGACTGTGCAGTGATGGAGACTACGGCTGGACGGTGTGATTTGCGTTATATGCTTTGGTTTGCACGAGGACATTGCTTACTATCATTCTCATGCAACTATGATTATTAACCCAGAGCTGCCTTTCGTTTGCTTGTCCTCCCTTCAAGCACCATGGCATCTTACTCCTCTTTCAACTTCTACTTTCTCCGTTGCACAGCCCTAGCTTTGTGAGCCACAGCAGAGAACACACAGCGAGCTTCACTGAGCGCAACAGATGCTAACACATGAACAAATGCCTTAACCAAAAGTTAGGCCTGGTGCTAGGACTCTGCTAACCACAGCCTCTTCGAGAAACTGTGTCATGAATCTGCAATCTAAAAGAAATGTTTCCCGTCGAAATTCACTAGCATCTAATAAGAGAGCACACATTTCTTTTTTACCCAGTCTGTTTGAGATTTAATACCAGCATTAGCATTCATTTATCCCTTGGACCTGTAATTTAGTGAGCGTTTGGAGACTGGAATAGCCTCCCTTCCCCTTGACAGACACAGGCAAGGGTGGGACCTGCTCAGCTCTGCTTTGACGTCTCAGAGCATTCTTTCCTCATTCTGCTTCCCTACAGGCATCTTCCGCATGGCTTATTTCATTTCAAAATGCTTTTACACCACAGTTGCATTTTGGGTTTTTCTGTACTAATCATTTAATTTCTGGAAACTCCAAAGCAAACAGGGTCTCTCAACAGCCTGGATGGGAAACTCACTTCCTCCTTCACTTTTGCTTTGTATAACTGAGGAGACTTTCTCACCCCTGCATCAGCTGGACATCACAAGGAAAGTGTAAAGGTCAGGCATGGGGGTTCAGCACATCTTAGAATATGCACCCCAATAAACATAGTCCTCCTACACAGGAATGAAAAAAAATTTTGTTGTTTTTCTGTACATCAGTTCAAATATGTTTGAGCCCAAAAGGAAAATTCGAAACAGTCTTAGCACATCCACAAAAGCTAAGGAGCATACTACCAGGCACCCCTGGGTGTGGTCAGTACTCACCCCACAGCCCAGGCCGTTGCCTCCTTCACAGGTGACTTTCCTCTGGCCCTGTTCAGGCAGCAGCCCTGCTCCACAGCCAGGACGGGGGCACAGCACGCCCCCCATCTGCAGCACACACTCCTCGGCGCCATACTGCTGGTACCTATTGTACTGGAAGAAGTGGAGGGAGAGGTGAGCTTTGCAGAGTGACCCAGAGCTGTCTGAAATGAGTTATTTCTGCCCAAGCTCCCAGTCAATGAACTCTGACGTTGTGTTCTCAACTGGATTCAGTAAAGGATGCTCTATCATAGAGCATTCTCCTATCATTCTGTCTGGTTTCATGTCTACCAGCTTCATTAAAACACATAAAGCTGAGTTACCATGGCACACACACCATTTGCTCCAGTCCCACCAACACTATGGTTTCTTGAACTTCAACTCCAACCCCACCCTCAGCAGCCCCAAGACCTGCAGGAGAGAACTCAGGCCAGCCCCGAGGTGCAGCCAGAGCTTCCTGAGCAGGAGTGAAAGGTGACACAGACTTCCCCTGGACCAGGAGGAAGGTACAAACAGGTATGAGAGGGAAGATGGGTGGGGAAGGGACCCGGGGGAGGGAGAGAGCAGCCCTGGGGATAGCGCTTGATGAGAAAAGTGCGGGTCTCTGTGTATGTGCACACGTGTACATGTGTGTGTGCATAAGAAGTCACTCTTAGGTGACAGTAAGACTTCCGAAGATGTCCTTTCTCTTTTTCCACAGCCAGGCAAGGGCCTAGGTCTACAGTGCCAGGTCCTTCCTCTAGTTTGGGACAGTCTCCTGGCCTACCTACCCATTGTGGTTAGAGAGACACTCTCATGGGAGGGGTGGGGGACCCTGAAAACTCTGCCATTCTTTCCTTCTCTCTGTCATCCTGCAGCCCTGGGGGCACTTTAATCTGGCAGTCTGGAGACAGGTGAAATGTCCCCTCCCTACATGGGATCCTGGTCTTGGGGGTGTAACTCCGGAAGACCCAGATGACACCCACTTCGCTTCTGTCATGAACCCCCTTTGCAGCAGCAGAATGGGTGAGTAGGTTCACTGGGGTTCCTCCTTCACCTCTGCTGCCACTGCGTGTCCACCTGAGCCTTCAGGGTTCCTTCCTGGTCTGGGTTTGGGTGGGGACGACTGGGGTCCCTCTTCTCTTAGGTCATTCACTTAGCACCCTTTTGGGGTACCAGATTCTGAGGCCCCTTCTGTCAGAGCTCTAGGCTGTTCCCCCACGGAGACTGTAGTTCTCTGTTGCTGAGAAAAAACACAGATGAAAAGCAACTTGTGGAAGAAAGGGCTTGTCTGGCTTACGGGTCACACAGCCCATCATCTAGTGAAGCCAGATTCAAGCCAGAGCCTGGAGGCAGGAACTGAAACAGAGACCCATGGTGCTCACTGGCTTGCTTCCTCTGGCTTGCTTCCTCTGGCTTGTCCAACAACTTTTCACATATAGCTCTGGCCCACCTGCCTAGGGATGGCACCTCTCACAGTGGGCTGGGCGCTTTTACGTCAATTAGCAATTAAAAAAAATGCACCACTGACATGCCCACAGGCCAGTGGGACAGAGGCAGTTCCTCAATGGAGGCTCCTTCTTCCTAGGTGACTCTAGTTTGTGTCAAGTTGACAAAAACTAATCAGTGCTTGGTGCTGGTTAGATGGACTGCATGTTGCATCTGGGATGTTGCACTCCTGACTTCTTGTCTGAGCTCAGATCCCCGTAGTGGTGTCCCCAGCCGATGGAGGAGACCTGCCATGCCATGGGAACATGGCACTTCTAAGTTGCTGTTCTGACGTTATTGGGTCACTTCCGCATCCAGACTCAGATCACTGAAATGGATCTGCTAAGTTATTAACCGATTTATGCAGCCTTTGCCGAGAGTCAACCCTACATCTACCAGACACTCCCGAGAGTCCAATCTGAGGACGGAACACTGAACACAGCCAGCAGCTCTGTCCTTATCTGCAAGATGAGTACCAGACACTGGAAGATGAACATGTGCAGCATTTTGAGGGGTGATGAGTGAGGGGAACAGGAAAGAAAACATCACAGTTATAAGCAGTGGCTGGGAAAAGCCACATAGACAAAGCACACTTAGGCAGGTATCTGAAGGAGACATGAAAGTAAGCCTGTGGTTCCTTGGGAAATGAGTTCTGTAGACAGAACAGTGGATGGTACAAAGGTCCTGAGGCCACATCTACTTGGCTGGTTTGAGGAATGCTTTTGAGAACAGCGGGCCTGAGGCCAAGTGAGTCAGAGAATGTGAGAGATGGTGCAGGCAGAAGGGTCACGGGATCCAGGATGTTTGGGTCCCTGGTGGCTGTTGTCAGAACTCTGGCTGTTTCTCTAAATGATACCGGAATCCTTGGAGAGCTCTGAATAGAGGAGTGGTATGACTTGACTGATGTCTTAAAGGCATCTGTCTGACTGATACCCTCAAAATAGACTCTGAAGGGCACAAGGGATGCAGGAAGCAGAGATGCGTTGCCTGAGCTCTTTTTGGCAGTCAGTGTGAGGGATGATGTTGGCCTGAACCAGGGAGGTGGCATGGAGGTGGGATCAGCGGCTAAATCTGGATACACTGAAAGGTAGAAACTGTAGAATTTTCAGGCAGGTTGCTTGGCTGATTTGAGACACAAAGAGTAGTCAAGTTTGGGTGTGATAGATTTCTCTTAGAAGATGGGGAAGGAGGTAATATATTAGAATGAGGCATAGGTAGATGTGTGTGTGTGTGTGTGTGTGTGTGTGTGTGTGTGTGTGTGTGTGTGTGATGGGAGTACGAAAAAGCTATTGTTACTTCTACTACACTTATGTTCAATTCCATCATCTTATACACAAGTAAGTGGAAATGTTGTGTCGCTCAGTGAGGTGAATGACTTACTTAATTTAGAAGATATAGGTTGTGGCTCTAAATTTAAAGTGTGCCCAGAAAAGGTGTCTTCTCAATGATACAGTCTAAGAGGACATATAATAAGCAGGTTTTCATTGGAGAGGGCTCTCTGGAAACCATCCTAAGCTATGTAGTTATTAGTGTAGGAAATGAAGATATTTCATCGAGTGGTTTCATTCTTAACACCCCCCCCCAACACACACACACACACACACACACACACACACACACACACACACACACTCATCACACAGGCTTCAAAATAACTGGTGATATTCTCGTCATCTAAAAAACGCTTACTCAGCTCTCCATTTACTACAGTTTCACCAGGGGACAATGGCTTTTCCCTGGGACGTGTTGACCTATGTGCTGATAGCACACCAGAGAGTTAACTGACTCCCTTCACAGTTGTCTCAAATGCCAGTGGTGTATGCAAAGCTAGGCTCCTCTTTCTACTCATCATCTAAAAAGTGTGACTGTTATTTTACTTCCGATTAACTCAAGAGCACTTGATAAACAATTACTTTTCTAAGGGAACGCAAATGCTTCAACATGTGTCTGTGGTTTCTAGTGATTAAAAATTACACATAGGATTTGAATGCACCTATTGAAGGCATATTTGTCTCTGTGTGTGCATTGTTGCATGAGTACAGAAGCCAGAGGACACTGGGTGGCTTGATCTATCATGCTCCATTTTATTTGCTTGAGACAGGGTCTCTTACTGAGCCTGGAGCTTACCAGGTTGGCTAGGTGGCGTGGCTAGCTAGGCTGCTCAGCCTGTGTGTCTCCTTTACCTGCTGGTCTCCCTCACCCCCATGCCTGATGTTACAGATACTTCTAGACCCACTCAGGTTTTAAGTGGGTTTGGGGGATCTAAACTCAGGTCTATATCTTACTCAGCAACGCTCTTGCCCACCAAACCATCTCTCCAGCCTGGCATATGTATACACTACACTATGATATTTATAAGAAAAAGTTTTGACCTAGAACTAATAATGTGATAGTATTTGAAGGAAGCTAATGCCCCAAGGAAATAGTTTAGACATGCAATTAGCAAATAGCCTTGTTTAGTTTCTTTCAAAATACGACCCACATTTCCACAGACTCCTTTTAGCCTCTCATGGGCATGACAAACAAATTTTACTGGGAGTACGCTGCTTTAAACTTCATAAAGAGTAGAGACAAATTAGTGCTAAGTGGAGCAGAATATCTATATTTACCTCAGTGTAAAATTCACACAATTGTGGTAGGTAATTGATAAATGGATTCTAATGGCAAAACCAACTATTCTTCAACACTCCTTGCATTATTTCCATGGGGGTATTTTTACTTTCCAATGTGGGATACCACTATCTAAATAGACCTAATTTGGAGGAATGTCATTACCTGGTAACAGACTAGGCCTAAGAAAATCAGTTTTGAGGTAAGCTCAAAGGCAACGAATCAGCCCCAAATCATTTACTGTTGGCCCTTGGAATACATTTGTGTATTTGTGTGTGTGTGTGTACTAATGTTACAATGTCAAACCGTTAACTGAAGCTTTGGTTATAACCAGTCTGCAGATGTTTAGATAGGATTTCATGAAGTGGATAACTCAAGGTAACTAGTATCTGACTTTTCTTGTGAAAACACCTGGAGACAAACAGCTGAGGTGGGAAGGGTGTGTGTTGATTCACAGCTGGAAGCACAGTCCCTTACTCTGGGGAGGTCAAGCGGCAGGAGCTTGAAGCAGCTATCACAGTGTATCCACAGTCAGGAAGAACAGAGCACTGAACATGTGTGCTCAGCCCAGGGAGTGGTGCTGCCCACAGTGGGCACAGCTTCTCGACTCAGCTAACCTAATCAAGATAACCCCCAACAGGCATGTCTAGAGGCCTTTCCCCAGTGATCTCAAGTTGACAATTGAGATTAACTATCGTGTCTAAAATGATTTATGTTCTTTATATAATATTTGCAAAAGCTTTTTGAAATTGTTTCAAGAAAGCATATGACTTTTTACCCAAGGAAAATAACAAAATATTTGCCTGTAGTTTATAGAAATAGAGTGAGAAGTGCATTGTTAGAATGCCTTACCTCAGTAAGGTCTTAGCTCATTGTTATGCTTTATACCTTATTTGTGGAGTAAATTGTTCCATCTTTATCTGTGCATTCTCATAGGTTCTCTTAAAAACAAAATAAAAACAAAATACGCATTTGATAGTACCAGACTCTTTCAGGTTTCAACAATATTACATTTTAGGATTCTAAATAATGAGTCATAGGATAATATCATGAAATGGACACTGGATTTTGTTGGCTTGAAGGCAGTTAGAAGAGTTGTATTGAGCACATTATCATTCCGAAAGAGGCAGAGGTCACAAGTTCAAGCCCCATGGGGGTCAGTAATCTTCCCATGCTAAATCCGTGGAAGAACATGGGTGATGGCCTGAGGGGTCAGGACAGGAAGGAACTGTGCTTATGCAGTCTCCCATCTTCTGTTTCTCTCTCAGGCTTAATTTGTATGCTTTCATGGGGAAAGAAAGCAAGAAAGAATCTAAATTTTTAAAAGTCAGAGAAATGTTAAGTACAGGGAAAGGAGGCTGAAACCAAGATTGGGGAGAGCCGGCAGATGTTCTGTGAGAATGAGTCAGGGCCTGTCAGCCAGCCAGGAGCTGCCTGCCCCCAGGCAACTGCTTGGAGCAAGGAAGAAGATTGTTTTTATGTTACGCTGGTGTTTTTCAGAGCATCCTTTTGGGGGCACTCAGGTGCAGCTGTTGGGCCTCTCTTGCCTTCCAGCATCAATTCTGGTGTTTGCTAATTCTCAGCTGTAGCTATGGGGGTTCCTTCGGGGATGGGTGAGTGTGGTACTTCTCACTCAGGATCACTGAGAGAGGTGAAGAGCTGCTGTTTGGGAATGGGTGCTCTGTGCCTGCCACACACCGGTGCCAGCTCTTTGGTACTTGCTGGACCCTTCCCCAGGGAAGTGATCGGTAAAGCTTGGGGTCACTTGGACACACAGTCTGAATTCCACACTGGTAGTACATGGGCATTCAACACTAGAACTCAGGCTAGGACTAAAGATGGTTCATTCCTCAATAACAACCTGCCTCCATTTCCTACCTTTCTTCCTTTTGGCGAAAAGAAAACCAAAAACCTTTGGCTCACTATTCTTTAGTCATCTATTACAAACTAACAAAAATCCATTTATTATTTACTTGTCTGGATTAAAAATATCAAAAACAGCCACAGAAAAGACCAATAACTTTTGCTAAAATATTTCCCCTTGCTATGCAGAGGATGTCATATTTTTTTTCACACGCATGATTAGAATGGCTTTCTATTTTTATTTTTTTAAGCACTCCTAAAATTGTCTGTAATCTCTTTCTTATTTTTTTTCTCATTTACAGGTTGTTAGTCTGGGAGAGTTGGTGGTGGTCTCAGGTCTCAGTGGCAGCTCCTGTCACCTGCTGCTCCTGTTCTCTCTGCTGGTAATATTCTTTGCATCCTTGGACATCTGTCAGCTGCTGATGAAGTGAATTGGCTGAAGAAAGGACTGGACCTTGTTCACTGCATAGAAAAAGCGATCATTAGGATGGCAGAATCAAATGCAAGGAGGAAGCGCCTCAGTCTCCACCGGAAACATGAGTGGGGTGACAGACGGAATCCTGGGTTGTAATTTAGGCAGCGTCTTCGGATGCTTGAAGTGAGATGGTGCCGAGAATTTGTATCTCTACTTCTGGGGGTGGTGGGGTCTTCGGGGAGGAGTTGGAAACCAGCTAACTTCTTTGTCTCTTCTGTACACTGTTAAACACAGCAGGGTATCTTCAGGGAAGGCAAGGCTAGGCAGGCAGGGAGAATGCAAGATCTCCTCCTCCCAAGAGCTGTAGCTGATGTGAGTTGTTGAGACTGCAAGCAGGAGCTCCGTGCCCTGCCTCGATGGGCACCGCCCCAGCACTGCTGTCTTTTATGCCCACAATGTTTGCCTTTTCCTCTATTCCCAGAGGGAAAGCTTGGGGCAGTATTTAGTGGGCAAATCTAAGTCCCACTCTACAGAGAAGCAGGATTTGGCTATAATTTGGCTGACCCCACCTTCCTTCCTCTGTCTCCCTGGGCACGTTCTCCAGTTGAGGATGGTCACAGCTCTCTCTCGCCTTGTTTAAGAATGAGTGTCTTCATCCAGTGCTGAAGCAGGTCTGAGGTTCTAGGTGGCTCTGAGGGAGGTAGGAGGAAGCACCAGGGAGTCGTTGGTTTACGGGCTTTGGGTAAGGCTGTGGGGGAGACACTGAAATGGGTTCATTCCAAGGGAACATTTATTTAAAGAACCCATTGGAACTTGAGCAACTCAGAGTTTTTTAATAGTGATTTTTTTGGCTTGTACTAGATGGTTTCATCTCTATAGTGACCTATCATTGGATGTGAGCCAGGCTGGACCATGAAGGGGACCTTCTGACACTTCCACAGTGAGGGGTGCTGGGTAGATCAGGGGAGCACGTTTTCCTGCAGAGATCAGCAGACGGCATGTGCCGCACTCCCCGCATGGTACCCTGCTGAGGTCTGGCCTTTGGTCTGTGTCCTGTGTATTCACTAGCTCCTCCCCTCTCTCCTTGCTCTTTTCTTGGGTTCCTGATCCATGAGAAAAAACTGTCCTGTGTAGTCAGCCTCTTACAACACTTCCTCCTTCCTCAACTTACCCAAACCTCTCTACAGACACCCTGAGAAATGTCTGGGTAACATCATTCTTTCTGTAAGCAGGGAAAACCAGGTGCTGAGACCACACGATCTCCATGAGAATATGGTGACACACATTAACATGAAGGTTCCATTTGGTCACCCACTGTAAGCTGCCTAGAGCACACAGGAGAGCCAGAGAGTGCCCCGAGTTCCCGGGAACCATTCTCCTGGGGAAACAGACTTGCTTCTTGTCCAGAGCCTCATCCCAGCATGTGTTGTGGCTGTCAGTCTTGTGTTTCATCAGAATGTCATTGCCACCAATTAACATGCCCTGTTTATGTCAGTCACTGAGGAGGTCCAGAATTGCATACCATCTCTTCTTAGTGACCCTGAACCTTCCACAAGGAAGACCTTGCACCTTTCCTTCCACCAGCTGTCTTCGTTAGGGTTCCTGTTGCTACGAAGAGACACTATGCCCACAGCAACTCTTATAAAAGAAAACATCTCACTGAGGTGGCTGCTTACAGCTCAGAGTTTCAATCCATTATCTTCTTGATAGGGAGCAGGATGGCAGGCAGGCAGGCAGATGTGGTGCTGGAGAAGTAGCTGAGAGTCCGACATCTTGCAGGCAACAGGAAGTTGACTGAGACACTGGGCTGTATCCTGAGCATGGGAAACTTCAAAGCCTGCCCCACAGTGATATGCTTCCCCCAACCAGGCCACACCTGCTCTAACAAGGCCACACCTCCTAATAGTGCCACTCTCTAGGAGATTATGGGGGCCAATGACATTCAAACTACACCACCACCACCGCATCTTTCAGCTGCCCCAGCCTCTGAGACTCCTGCCCCATGTCTCAAGACTCATGGGAGGACTCCAGTCCCTTCTCCATGACTGCCGTTGACTTTATCATATTTCTCTGTATCTCCTGTTATTGACACTGGATGGCAAGGGCCCAAGGATACTGGTTCTCCTCTTTTCCTTCTAACCCATCAGCGTTCATTCCAGGCCACCAGGCCACATACACTCTGCCCTGCCACTCTTTTCACCACTAGCCCCTGGCTTCTCCCTCTCACCCCAGTTCTCCAGTGGTGGGCTATTGCCATTACCCTCTGAATTCTCTCTAGCGGAGCTTAGTGTCTATGTGATAAAACTTCTCATCCAATGACAACCTCACTCATTCTGTCCTCATCCTAACCTAGCACGCAGCACCCCTGGATCTCTGGCTTTGTCATATCCCATCAGGCTCCTCCTTCCACACCCTGTATCCTATACTCATTCTTTAGTCAGTAACTATTTTTGTAGTCAGCCCGTCCAGCACCCAAAGCCCAGTGTGGTGTCTAGGCAATAGCTCCTCTATGTCTCTCTTCCCTCCCCTTTCCCACCTTTCTGCTCCTCTAGATGAATTCTCAGAGGAAGGTGTTAGAATCCCCTCCCTGGATTCACGCTCCTGTTTCCTGATCACCCTGTAAGGAATGTGCGCTCTCTTGCCTTCATTCTCCTACTTTAATTTTGGATTTCTCTAGGACAGTGGCCATCACCACACATGATATATACTGAACATGTCTATGTATATATGAGAGCTTATTTTTTCCAATCTAAAGTGATGCTGATGGCAATTTCTTTTTTACACTTTTTTACTGTCACCTAGAATGATTCATAGCACACAGTAGGTGCTCAGTATTGTCTTCTTTCCTATTTTCCCTTTTATGAAAGGAAAGAAGGAATGAAGTTTGGTTTTCTAGGACATAGACATCAATATTACAGTGATGTACTATGTTGCCATAACTAATCAGGGTAATATTAATTTTGATTATTGCTTGATTAAATTCTAGGAGAATGCAAAGTGGTCCAACTTGCATGCAAATCTAAGAAGATTATTACAGTTGGCTTCTTTCCCTATTAATTACGCAGTGTGTCTGAAACAAATATGGAAACAATTTGCAAATATTGGTGGGAGTTAGAGAGAAGACTCCGTCATCTGAACAGAAGCACTTGGGGTAGCAATTAGTTCTTTCAGGAAGTCTCAAGTTCTCAACTCTGGTGCTATGAGGTTACCATGGAGATGTATATATGGAGGAGCCAGGTAACAAGTGCCTGCAATGAAGGAAGACTGATTTAGCTTGGACTTGGATTAGCATTTATATCTGTGATTCTAGAAACTTACAATGTAAGGAATTGAGGAAGCAGGCATACTCTAACTTTTCAACAAGGTTGATTCCAACTGCTTATCCTTCCCAGATCCTTTCTGATTTTAATCTTACATTGGTAACAGGCAATCATTCTTTGCCATACACACATACTGTGATAGTGGATCTCACTGTCAACTTGGTGAGAACTAGAATCACCTTGGAGATGGGCCTTTGGGCATGCCTGTGAGGGATTGATTATCTTTGTCACAAACATTGAATTGGGAAGACACACCAACTGTGGGTGGCACCACTCCCTAGGCCGGGATCCCATCTGTGTGAGTGGAGAAACAGCTGAACATCAGGAAACACTCATCCCCCATCCCTGCCCTGACTGTGGATGTGAAGTGAGCAGCTGCTTCTGCCCCTTCATCTCACCTCCTTTCACCCTTGAACTGAGCGAATAAACCCTTTGTCTCTTAAGTTGACTTCTCCATGGTATTTTATCATAGCAACAAGAAAAGAAACTTAGATTCCTAACAAACAAAGACGCAACCCCAGAACTCATCTGCAAAACCGAGTCACGGCAATTCCATTTACCTGTTGGGCGGTCAGGGCTGGCAAGGAGTGAAAACCACCAGCGGAGTGCCAGGTCACCCAGCACACTGCCAATTGTTTAGTGCTAGTATTGCAAGGACAATTTAACACCAAGATGAACCACTGTCATAGACTCTGGAATTTCATAGAAAGATCAGGAGAGGTACAGTTGTCCTTGATTTCCACTGGGGATTAGTTTCAGTATTCTCGCTTCACTGGACACAAAACATTGGGGGTACTCAAGTCATTTTCTTATATAGAGTGGTGTAACAATATTTACATATAATGTATACACTGCCCCTAGTGGACTTCAGATCATTCTCAGATTACTAATAATGTCCAATATAAAGCAAATTATATATATATATATATATATATTCTACTGTATTTACAAAATTTGTACTAACTTTTATTCTCATGTTTTTGTGATGATTTATGTGTATATACATATGTTATTTTGTGTGTGTGGGTGCACACACATGCCATAGTGCATACATGGAGGTCAAAGGAGAGACAACCTTGAGTATCAGTTCTCACATCCACCTTGTTTGGGACAGGGTCCCTGTGTAGCACATGGCTGTGGTAGCTAGCTTAGGGGGGTTCCCCTGTCCTGTTATAGGGACATAGGGATTAGCTATTGTGACTGGCTTTACATGGGTCCTGGAGACTCAGACTCAGGTCACACTTGCCTGGTACGTGGGTTTATCCTCTGAGCTCTCTCCCTAGTCTCTTTGCTGGTGATTCATCCCCAAATATTTTCAATCTGTGGTTAGCTGAATCTACAGATGTGAACCCAGGGATACAGAAAGCCAATTTTATTTTAAGCAGTCAAAAGTATAAGAATACGCGCGTGTGCGCACCATTCTTTGGATGTCATACATTCCTGCATGTAGAAAGTAGCTGCTCTGAAGTATGAGTAACAGACTGGGTACACAGGAGCCTGCATACCCACTCACAGATGTATCAGGAATGTCTGTGCCTATTGATCCCTCAGGCGTAATTCATCTCTGCATTTGTTTGTTTGTACATCTGCCACTTTGCAGGGCCTGCTTACTGCTCCAGTCTTGAGATGAAATGCACTGGCAGGGAGCAGATGTACCAATTAATAACCTGTCAGGTCTGATGGATAGAAAAGGGGGAAGTGTCCTCACGTGTATCTCTGGCATGGCTTTCTTCCCTATTTCAGGGTGCTGTGGGTCATGAGACACATGTTGCCTCCCCAGGGAGGGTCCAAACTGTCTCATTAGCGTCTATCTTTCACCACACTGAGATGCGGCCTTTGAAAGTCTGACTCACCTGCTCTTCTCCAAGAATCCTGAAGTGATGGAGCTCTTTAATCAGGGAGTTGGGACAGCCAGCTGTGGGAGAGGAGAATTAATCACAAAAGTGTCACTGTCAACTCTGTGCACTAGTTCCTTTCTTATGTGCTGCTGTGACTGCCAGCAGATGATGCTGATGTTGACGAAGACACAAACGCGCACCTGAAAACACATCACCAACCGCAAAGGAGCCAGACCATCAAAGCAGCGTTGGCCGCTGCTTGGGCTCAGACTGTAACTCTTTGGGAAAGGCCTGCATGTCACTCCAGCCAGATTTGTCTCCTGGAATGAAGATTATGACCTGGCCTGAGGATATCATGGTCCTCTGGCACTTGTAAGTGTGCCCTGATATAGAGCTTGGAGTCTGTGGGGCTGGGAGGGGAAAGCCAGTGGCTGTGGGTTCTCACATGTTGACTAGGTGGTATTTCCCAGCCACTAGGGCCAGGGTTTTGCTCATTAAGACTTGGAGGAATGGAGGCTGGGCATCCTGTCTTCACAGGATTGCTGGAATGTATGAGACCGCCACTACCTGTTTTCCTAATCAATACTTGACTCTTCAGCTTTTGCATTATCTCCCTGTAGTCATAAAATGAAATAAATAAATTATATACTCACACTTACATTTATAGATGTATACATTTGTAAATGCTTAGTATCAGCTAAAACATGTTCTGTCCCTTCCTCCTCAATGGAATTATTCCACAGTGTTAGGTTGTAGTCATTCATAACATTAACTCCAGAAACAAAATTGATATTAAAAACCTGTTCCTCTGAGATAAGACCCCTGGATTGCATAAATTTACTGACATTTCCATTAAGGAAATTGGATCACACACAGAACCATCAGAGATGCACTGAGCTGATTCTCCTTCACTCAGCTCCAGTAAGTAAGAAGGGGGGGGGCTGAGGGGGCTTCCTGGGTGAGGGCTGGTTAAGAAAGGACACGATGTGCCTTCACGTAGGTGAAGTTGTCCTTTGCAAGAGTGTTAGAAGGTCGAACAGGATTACAGTGTAGGCTAGTGATGAGAGAGAGGTGTCTACACAGGGCTGAATATTGACACGAGATTTTAAAGGGATTTTGGTGTCATGATAACTGTGTCAACTTGACTGGCCCATGTGATACCTGGATAGGAGGCAAAATAGAATGTTTCGAGTGTTTGAGTTGGTGGCTTGAACATAGAAGATCTGCCCTCACCTATGTCAGTGAGCATCACACAACCCATCCAGGGAAATGAATGTAAGCAGTATGCAGGAAAGGATGCAGGGAAGGATGAAGCCTTTTGGACTGGACATGAACCTTTCCTTGCCCTCAGACCTCAGAGTGCCTGGTCTGTAGTCCTCTGACCTGGGGCTTGGATCAACCCTGCCCCTGCTCCTTTCACCCTTTGTTCTCAAAGTGAATCACACCACACCCTGGTGGTTCTCTGGCTTGGGAACCAGATTGAGATTTCTCAGCTCCCATGCCCACATGCACGAATCCCAGCACATCCTTTCCCATGTTTTTGTGATGGCCAATCTTCGTCATCAACTTGACTGGATCTTGAATTAGCTAAGACAAAAGCCACTGGGAAATTCTGTGAGGGACTTTCTCTATTAGGTTCTTTGTAGCAGGAAGGCCTACCCTGAATATAAAGAGTACCTTCTAGCTCAGATAAAAGGAGAAGGAAAAGGGAAGCTTTTGCTCTTTGCCTGCTTGCCCTCACTCTCGCTAGCAAGTTCATCTATCCTGTGGCTGCTGCATTCCTTCACTGGTGTTAGAATCCACTTCTTCAAGTTTCCAATGTGGACTGAAGATCAGTGACTCTTCAGCTCCACACTGGAAATACTGAGACACCAGCCTCATGGATTGAGCAAATCCCAGGTTCTCAGCCTCTCCAGTCATTGCTGGATTACTCTGACCACATCCTGTAAACCATGGTCATTTAATAAATCCTGTGTGTGTGTGTTTATGTATTCATTATACCAGTTCTGTCCTTTTAGAGAACCCTGACTAATACAGTGTCCTCACATATGTATCCTTACTGGTTCTGTTTTTCTGAGACCCCTGAGTAACATACCCTGGTCAGTTCCAATTCTGACATTCCATGGCCATGGTAAAGACTGGAACACATTTTGGTCTTAGATATTATAAAGCACATCATAGTGAGAAGGTGATTCATAAATAGTCCCTGAGGTGGCACAGGTAATTTTTGTTGTTGTTTAAGAAAATAAATGAGAGTCCTGAGGCAAATATTTTGTTGGCAAACATAAAAAATTAGTTGCCACTGTCATGTCCAATAGCATGCAGAAGGAGGTTTGGCTTCTTAGTTGGAGGCCACAGAGCCCTGCCAGTGAGGAGGGCTCTGCCTGAGAGGCTTGCTCATTTCCGGTTGCTGTTCTGATGAATATCTAAAGAATTTGTGAAGGAGGATGTGTCATTTGATTGGCACTGTAGCTGAGATGTGCTATGGAAATTCAGCCACATGCCAGTCTTCCTAGGTCAGATCTCTTTAGAAGCAAGGAGTGATGGTTTAGTTTCCCGAAACGATGATGGAAAGAGATGGGTAGAGCACAAGAGTTGCATCGTTGTTCAGGGTTTACAATTCCAGGGTCTCTGCTGAAGGAATGAGAAGTGCCTAAGACAGTGGTTCTCAACCTTCCTAATGCTGTGACCCTTTAATACAGTTCTTCATGCTGTGATGACCTCTGACCATAAAATTACTGCTGGTGCTACTTTATAACTGTCATTTTGCTACTCTTATGAATTGTAATGTAAATATTTGTGTTTTTTGAAGGTCTTTGGTAACTCCTGTAAAGGGGTCATTTGACCCCCTGCCCCAAAAGAGTCTCAACTCACAGCTTAGGTTGAAAGGGCTGTTAAACTGGGGATGGTACACAGTCCAGGGTGGTAGAGATGGAGGACCTGTACCAGTAACTCAGGAACCTGTTCAGGGTCAGTAAAACAGCAGCACCTGCCACATTAAATTAATAGTTGTGATGATATATTGTGTACCTCAATAAAGCTTGCCTGGGGTTTAGAGGACAAAGCCAGCCACTATATTAAACATTCAGGTCAGGTAGTGGTAGCACACATCTTCAATCCTCACATTCGGGAGGCAGAGAGATCTGTCCAGATCTCTGTAAGTTCAAGACCACACTGGGAACAGAGCCAGGCATGGTAGCACAGGCCTTTAATCCCAGCACTAGGAAGGAAGGAAGATGGCAGGGCACAGGAAGGTGTATAAGGCGTGAGTAAACAGGAAGTCTCTCTCTGGAGGCTGAGGATTTCAAAGAGGTAAGAACATGGCTGGCTTGTTCTGTCTCTCTGATCTTTCAGCTTGCACACCAATATCTGGATCTGTTTTTTTTTTTTTTTTCTACTAATAAGACCCTTTAAGATTTGTGTTACAAATAGCTTGCTTGCTCTGGTCTTACATTTTACATTTACATTTAATTTACAAGTTTTTATTTTGGCCTTTTAGTTACACAAGTGTAAGATATTTTATACCTTAGTTTATATCTAGGTATACCTAAAAATATATTATCATAACAATTATCTGTTCAATCTAAAAGTTTTGGGGTCCTTTTTCTCCTTTATCAGTGGTTGTTGACAACACTCAAAATCGAGGAGAAAAATGGTCTCAACTTATTTTTATGCCAGAGAAAACAAGAAACAGAATTGGAAATGAGCTCATCCTCAGAATTTATATTCTGGTACTCACGTAAGACAGGAGTAAAGGATTGATGTCAATGATAGCTCAGAGATAAACATCCTGAGCAGAAGATGACACAATTACCTTAAGCACCTGCAGGGTACCACAAACTAACAAACAAGGATGGGTGCAGCATATATTACCAAGTGGCTAGAGTCAAGGCGCTTGACACATGCATGGAGTGATACCCATCAGCTGCGCCCAACATGGGGACATACATACAGGAAGTGACGGACACAGACTGAGTTTAAAGGTGGAGCTTCAAACCCACAGAACTAGAAATATACAGTAGGTGCATGGAATGTGTCGGTGTAGGGCATATGAAATTTGTTGGATAAAATCATGCCAAGTTCTAACTAAAATAGCACAAGGAGAGGAAGTTTTGAAGGACAAGATGCATGCCCGATAGCAAGAAATACTCAGGGAGAATCTGCGAGACCTATAATCCTACACAAGGTCACCGTGAGCCTACAAAGGACACTCCTGCAGGGCTATGTGCTCATCAGCTGTCTGTCCATTATTGGTTATCCTTGTGACCAAGGATAAGTATCTGCTGTGAGTCTCTCCACTTTGCCTTCAAGTCTTTTCCTTACCTCAATCTCTTCTAATATGTTCATCAGTGATGGAATGTGTGCTCCCATTGCAATACTCTGCCAGTCCCAAACAAACTCATTAATTCATTTTTTTTCATGCTATTTTAGGTTAATGGGAAACAAAAAAATGGGAGGGAGTGGAAAGGGAAAAATGTGGGGTGGATTCTCAACACGATACTTTGTCATTCTCCTAACTATCCTTCTCAGCTCCTCAAAAGCCCAACTCACCCTTTTGTAATACGAATCTTAAAAGGTCTTACTAATAAAAAACAAAAATAAAAACAAAAACCCAGAGCCAGGTATTGGGGTGAAAACTGAAAGATCAGAGAGACAGAACAAGCCACAACCAACCTCACTTCACTAACTCCTCAGTTGACTCTTTTTCCTCAGACTGAAAGCTTCTGAGTCCTCACCCGAAAGGGATCTCAGCTGGAACTGCTGCTAAAAGCCTCTATCCTGGTCCTCACACCTTAAATACCTTCTGCTTCTTGCTACCACTTCCTGGGATTAAAGGTGTGTGTCTTTCCCAAGCAAGTCATAAGATCTGGAGTGCTGAGATTAAAGGTGTGTGCCTTTAAAGACTGGCTCTGCTCCCAGTGTGGCCTTGAATTTACAGAGATCCAGATAGATCTCTGCCTCCTGAGTGATAGGATTAAAGGTGTGTGCCACCACTATCTAGCCTCTGTGTCTAATCTAGTGGCTGGCTCTGTCCTCTGACCCCAGATAAGTTTTATTAGGTCACACAGTATATTGGGGGATACAATATATCACCACACTCTTTCTTCCCTCTTTCCCATTTCTTCTGTTCTGAGTTTGTTCAATTGCATATTCAAATATCTCTCCTTAGAAATTAAGCAAAAATACAGCCTTGAGGACAGTGACTACCCCCTTTCCTTTCATCTGATTTTCTGAGAAGAGTAGCTTGTAGACAGTGTCACCACTGGACACAGCAAATAGAGGGACACACTACAACAAGAAAATGTCTAAACTGGGGCTTCATACCTTCTGACCCAAGTTTTGGCCTGGCTGGAGTTCTGGTTCTTTACCACCTGCTTGCTTTTTGTAGATGTGTGGATGTGTAGCTGAATAAATACACTACTGGAAGCATCCGTTTATTTATCCTAATGTTTTCTTTGAGCTGCTCTTTTGAATGCACATAAAAGAAAGCAAGATACTCTGCAAACACAAGATGAAAAAAAAAAAAAGCAAGCAAGTACAATTATTGCTAATGCCATTAACACTGGTCCCATATCTAATGCTACTGATCTTAAGGCTTTTTCTTTCTTCAAAAAAGATGCAGCTATTGGAACAGTCACCATGCCCAGCTTCAAGAAGCCATTTTGGGGCTTCTTGTTTTCTAGTTCTGACATGGAAAGAGCTGGAAGCTACTGCTTCCGTCTTTACAAGAATAGTTCAGGAAAACTAAATGTCAAGCACTTTTCTTGGGCCCATGGGAAAACTGATATCATCGGGTAAGACACCTTTTACTATCTGGATAGACAGGTCAGGTATGCCAACCTGGGTCCTAAACCTATAGGGAGGATTAGCTGATCATTCTGTCTGTCCCTAGGGTGAAGTGTAGACTAGCTAGGGCTGAGAAACATCCTGGGGACTGATCCTTTATGGACTTTTCTGGTCTATACTCCCAGAAGTTTCTGAGGATCTCTCATGGCTCTCTATAACAAAGGTCTACTCTAAAGTAAAAAGGACCCAGGCATCCCTGTACCCCTAGCCTGCCTGTCTCTACTGGGGATTGGGGTGGGCAGTCACCAAGAGTAAAGGCTTCCTGGAAACAGAATCCTGCATCCATGAATAAGTTCTGGGTATCATTGCAGGGGCTATTTTGAAGGTCATAGTCCTAAGTAACAGCCCCTCTCAGAAACTGAAAGACAGACATGTAACTGGAGGATTCAATCTATTCCCCATTCACACCATATTACATTACTTACAGAATTCCAGTAGACTAACAGCGGGGTCTAGCTGCAAGAGCAGCGCTGCATGGAAAAGGAGGGCTTAAGACTCCTGGAGGTGGGCTGGGGACATAGCTCAGTGGTAGAGCACTTGCTAGCATGCAAGTGATCTTTGGTTCCATCCAGTTCCCTAACAAAAAGGTTAAAAGAAAAAAGACAAACAAAACAAACACACAACAGGATGCCAGAGGAATCTGAAACCTCTGCTGCTAGCAGGTATACCCTACACTAATCACAGCCTGAGTCTTCAGCAGTTTAACATACATCTCCCCACCAAAGGCCTAGATACCTCAGTTTGCAGTTCCCTAAATACCATGTCCATGTTTCAGTAAAAAGTTGAAGGCATGCTAAGAGAAAGAGGAAAAACCAACTAACCAACCAACCAACCAACCAACCAACCAACCAACCAACCAACAACAAAACCACAGCATGGAGAGACAAAGCAAACACAAAGACTGTCTTGGGTAGGACACTGATGATGGAGTTATCAGGCAGGGACTTTAAACAAAGATTAATACATCGAGTGCTAATGAAAAAGTGGACTGCACGCAAAAACCTATGACACAGCAAAGGTGGACAGACACCAAGGAGGAGTCAGGTACTGTGATGCAGGAAAGAAAACCTTTGATGGGCAGGAGTTTGAAGGACAGTCAAAAGAAACCTGCCACACTGAAATGCAAAGAAAAATGAGAACATCTGAAAGCCGTGAGAACCTCTCCAAATTCCACGAAGGCAGGAATGGCCATAAAGAGAAAACTATCTCCTTCAGATCAAGAGAGTGAGACCCTGGCCTGAGTGGAGACTTCACGTTCCAGCTGGGCAGGCCAATCACCCGGGTAAGGTGAGTGGTTAGGTCTCCACTCAACCCGGGTAAGGTGAGTGGTTAGGTCTCCACTCAGACCAGGGAGTCCACTCTCTTGACTCAAAGGAAATGATTTTCTCATAGGGGGCTTCCACTGCTGCCAGGACACAGAGATGTATATCATATCATTCTACAACCACAAAGAGAAGAGAGACACCGGCAGCAGAAACATTTCAAATGATGAGGAGAACTTGCCAGGATTGGTGACACACTCAATTTGTCACTTTTCTCATTTCTACAACAAAAAAACCGTGGAATGAGTGGTTTCTCTGGCTTCCTAGCCCCGAGGGTAGAGCCTGTTGTGGCGGGGAAGTCATGGCAGCAGGAATGTGGGGTCGTTGGTCGCATTGCATCCATTGTTGGGAGTCAGGGAACAGGGGGTGTTGATGCTCAGCTCACAGTCTCCTTTCCCTCAGTTATAACCCCAGCCTATGGCAAGCTGTCACCACAGTTAGGTGCAGTCTGCACGCCTTAATTAAGGGCGGAATACCTGGGGATGCACATGGCTATTGTTCAGTCCTTAGAGTCCTTTCTTTTCTAACTCTCAGTGTCAGCGGTGAGTTTTGTGAAAGGAGGCCAACAGCCAGTAGAATAATAATTTACGTGTATGCGATATAAAGAAGGATATAGCAAATATGGAGGGGGCTGCAGTGGTGTGAATGAGAACGACCTCTATAGGTTCATATATTTTAAAACTTGGTCCCCAGTTTTGGAAGAGTTAGAAGGTGTGGCCTTGATGGAGGAGTTATGTCACTGGGGTGCAGGCTTTAAGGTTTCAAAAGATTTGTGTCATTACTTGTCTCTCTCTGTCTGTCTCTCTGTCTGTCTGCCTCGTCAAGAGGTAAGTTCTCAGCTACTGCTCCAGCACCATGCCTGCCTGCTGCCATGGTCCCCCATATAATGGTCATGGACTCTAAGCCCCTCAGACTGTAAGTCCTAAATAAATTATTTCTTCTTTAAGTTTCCTTGATCCTGGTGTCTTATCACTGCATTAGAAAAGTAACCAAGGTAGGGGCTTTAGTTGGAAAAGGGGGAGGGAGGTCAATACAGAAGGAGAGGGAGGATAGAGGGACAAATTACACTAAGGGTGTTTGAAAAAGCCTTAGGGAAGCATATTGTTTTTACCTAAAATTGCATAATATATACATATATACTACATATACATACATACATGTATACATGTATATATAAACACACACATATATGTATATAAACAAATCAAGTATGACACTTGGGCTAGCATACTCTTCACCAGTACTAGGTGTGAGAAATCTTTGTTCCAGGGTAGCCCAAAAAACTATCAAAACAATTACTGTTGCACTTAGTTGCCTCCCAGAGAGGGAAGCTAAGTGCTTATTGTTGAAGATATCACACACTTAGGAAACAGATCTCAGATGATCTAAACTGGATGTGACCTGTAAGCCTCCTTCCTGAAAGTGTTATGCAAGCTGCCAAGGGAGGGTAGTAAATAACAGTTCTTGCCAGTTGTAATGCCTATGAACCACAACAATGACCAGCATGGGAAGATATTCCTAAAGGTGCAATAGTGGCAGTCATATGTTGGCAGTAACCAATGGCTGTCTCATTGTATTTAAAGCTTGCTCACCAGGAAGGAAACCATGCCTAGTACTGGAAACCTAGAGAACTACTCAGGGCTAGTCAAGTCATGGATCTTAGAGGGGAACCTATGACTTCTACTTTACTAGACCAGTATAATTCCTAATTCCTAAAGGAATCCTTATACCCACAGATAAGTGTAGCTCTTACCCTTCATCAAAGAAACTTTTCTTTGTAGAAGATAGAGACCATGACAGAAAGCCACAACTGGTCCAAATACAGTGAATAACTTTTGAATCTAAGGATCAGGGAACATCTCTGAAGAGGGTATGGAAAGATTGTAAGAGCCAGAGGAACAGGAAGTCCGGTGCAAGACTATGTCTCTTAGAAATAGGGAAGTCACATGCACAATACTTTGGCACTATGGCTGCCTAAATAAGACCTGAGTGAATACAATAGTCATGCTTATGTGGAAGGAGGCAATCTCACAGGGCTCCAAGCCTAGATGAAGAGTTATGAGCAACTAACAAATACTCAGAGCAGGAGAATTAGTCTTTCCTAGAGATGATTACCCCTAGTTATCTAATACCAAGTGGTCATTTCTGAAATCAAGTACACTCAAGCAACACTGAATGAATGGACTCAGCAAGTTATATTTACATATTTATGCATGTATGCATACACAGATACATATGTCAATAATAATAAAAAAGAGGTCCTGAATATCAGTTTGAGAGGGAATTAGGGGGAGACTTGGGGGCTTGGAGAGAGGGGACATGGGAGAAGTTACATGTGGAAAAGGGGGAAATGTAATTACATTTTAATTTAAAAAATTTAAAAAATCATATATGCTTAGGAAGATATGCTTATTATATATTTAAGTTCATCTTCTAACTGCCAACAAGAGCTTTGAAAGCACATGTCTTTATATGACTGACAAATCCAGGCCCAGGTGAAAGATAAAGAGTAAAAAGTCAATTTGCCCTGTCAGTCAATATTTTAATATCTCAGAAATGATTTCATATCACTAGGCAAGAGTTAGTATGTGTATCTGTATGTACATGTGTTGTATGTGTGCTTGTGCTGTGTGTGTGTCCACATATGTGTGCACACATTCTCATGGGCATGTCAAAGCAAAGGTAACCTCAGGAGCAACAGAGCTGTTGTCAGAATAGAGGCCTGAGGCCAGGCCTGGAGAGATGGTACCGACTGGAGTCACTGTGGTGGACAGTCACTCAGCCCATTGTTGAAATGTCAAAAGAGCTTTCCTAGTACAGCCACCAAACTGCCAGATGCAATCTGGTGATTCTGTTTATATCAGTGGCAACCAGATTGAAATTGTGGATTTCAGACTTGCTGGCATTTAATTGTTCAGTGATTAGAGACAGATTACGTAACACGCAGCAGTGTTCTGAAGAATGACAGATCTTGCCCTTGGACTGACCTCTCCTTCAGTATGGAATTACTGCTCTTGGCATCCCTGACAAACCACCCCAAAGATTGTTTCCATGATGAAAGGACTGGGGTCGGGGTGTCCTAACAAATTCTACTTTAGTAACAAAGTGTTCTTACGATTAGAAAGATTTTTTCTAGACACTAGATCTAGATGTGGAGTGACTGGTCAGATCCATTCTTTTTATGCAATCATTCCGCATCTCTTCCCTGGGACAAACATGCAATTTTCCTGAAATCATCTGGATAATATGCACACACTGGAAACACCAGATGCTCACATCCCTTTCCCTTCTCCGCCACTTAGGCTCGACCTTGGTGTACTCAGCAGTTCCAGTTGAAAGGTGGTGGCCAGGAAGTCTCCTATTGACTGTCTTGGTATTGGTTCATGTGTTTAGTGTGAGACACTGGAGCAGATGCTGGGGAGCCACCGTATCTGTGACCTCATGGAGCTTTATCCTGAGAGGTTTCAGAGAGTCATTTCTATGCCTTTGCATGGCCAAGCATCCCAGACCACGGCTCTTCCCCTTGCTGTGCTCACATTCACACTTTAATATTCCACAGCTGGTATCTGCCTGTCCTACCCATGAAGCATCCTGCCTTCCAGCCTGCTCTGAATTCTGAAGCTGATAGCCAGACCCACCCTAGAACAGACCTCTGTCTGTGGACACAGACTAGACTCACCCTAGAACAGACTTCTGTCTCTGGACACAGAATATGTCACCGCGGACTGTGCCTTAGATGAACAGTTTTGAGTTAGAGACAATTACAAAGCAGAAAACGGAGGAAGATTCCTTTCACACCTCTCTGTCTTACACAAGCTCTTGCTGGAGCCCCTCCCATCAGTTCAGACACAGCACCAGAAGAATCTGGAACAAACCCCATGCCACTCGTTTCTGCCTATATATGAAAATTCACCCTGTGCAGCTTCCCAGCTCTGGGAGCTCGAGACCACCCCCCTCTTGTCTCCTTGGGTCTCTGAGGTTTGCTGGTCTTTGTTGAAGAGATTATACTAGCCACGCTCAGTTTTCATTGAGGTTTCCCCCACAGGACGTGAAGGGATGTGTCAATAAACTCATTTTTCTCTTGCACGCCTGTCTTTTGTGAAGGGGACGTGTTGATTTGTGTGCTTTTGAGGGATGAGGTGTTTCTTCCCTGATAGCAGCCATGTTTTCTGTCTGAATATTCAAAAGTTCTAGATGAACAATTGAACTTGTTTGGCAAACACATCCGCTGGAGTGTGTGAAAGGTGGCCATGTTTTTTCTCTACCCCAGACTTCTTGCAGGCTGCTCCTCAGACCTGGGTCTCGACCCTCTTCCTGCTCCACTACTCTTACTTCCTACCCCGGCTCCCTTGACAGGCTTCTCACACACCTGTAGCTATGGGTCCAAATGGCTTTTGGCCTGGTCCATTCCCCACTCCTACCCAGCCCAGTCCGGCCACTGCTTTCAGGAAGGGAGAGCCGGGTAAGGATTGCAGGGTTGTCTGGGGTGAGATTAAGAAGGGCTGAGGTGCACTGGGCTTTGAGGAAGACTTGAGAGTAAAGGTCTGAGGGGCTCACAGCAGGGGCCTTTGTCCACTAGGTGCCTGCTTCAGGGGCCTGGACTGGTTGACTTTTCCATTAGCTTATAGAATCTCACATGAGTTAAATGCCCCTTTGGAAAAGTGCCTGTCTGGCCTTCATTCCTTCTGTCTTCTCAGTGCCCTTTGCTCTCTCCTCACCTCCCCCAGCTGCGGCTCTGCCTGCAGCCGCCTCTGCTGTCTGTCCTCCCGGTTCTCGCCAGTTACTGAACTGCTTGGCAGAGCCACTGTGCCCAGCCTGTCTCTGTCAATCAACGCAACACTGCATGGATGGTCAGCTGTCATGTTGACACAAGAAGCCCCAAGGCAGGCAAGCTTACTGGCCAATGAGACCCTCTGCATTCAGTCCTCGTGAGTCCGAGGTGGCTCCTTATGGTGTCTTTCGCTTTTGTTATAGTTGGTGGCTCCAGTTCACATCAGACTCATTGCTTTTCAGACTTCAGATTCCATCTTTCCTCACTTAACCAAGTTTAGACAGACTCTCTATCACTCTGAAATCTGCTTTTTTCCACTTTGATCCCTCCAGAGCGCCTCCCCATGACTCTGGGATTTCGCACACAGGTTCTTTGGAGGTCTGTCAGCCTTAGCACGTGTGTGCGCCCCCCCCCCCCCCACTAGACTCTCACTTTGTGGAAGCACAGTTTCTCCTCAGAGCATATGTTCTGAACACAATGCTTTGTTTTGCTCAGGGAAACTGGCGGAGGCACCAGGAAGCAATTCTTCTGCTGACACCATGCTCCTTCCTTGGTGGGGCCTGTTCTCCTGTTCTCTCTGCCTCTTTCCTCTTGACCTCTATCCAATTTTTTTCCTTTTTTCTTCAGAGACAGGGTTTCTCTGTAGTTTTGGTGCCTGTCCTGGATCTCGCTCTGTAGACCAGGCTGGCCTCAAACTCACAAGAGATCTGCCTGGCTCTGCCTCCCGAGTGCTGGGATTAAAGGCGTGCGCCACCGCCACCACCACCCAGACCTGGATCCAATCTTCAGGCCCATTTTGCTGTCCTTGGTTATCCTACTTGATTGTTCATCTCATGCTGGCTTGGCTGTCTCCATGCTCACACGAGCTCAGTGCTCTTTGGTTGTGGTTTTGACTGTTATTTGCCTCCAGAACCATTGCATCTGCTGAGTTCACTGCAGATAAAAATAAATTGCATGTATGGTATTAAAGCGAACTATGTTTTTATTTCCCTTCATGTCATACTAGGAACAGAACCTAAGACTCATACATGCCAAACAAGTACTGTCATGCTCAGTTATGTCTCTGTGGTGGTGGTGTGTTCCCCAAAATATTGTGCACCCTAATAAACTTATCTGGGGTCAGAGACAGAACAGCCACAATTTTAAACAAAGAGGTTAGGCAGTGGTAACACACATCTTTAATCCTAGCATTCCAGAGGCAGAAATTTGTCTGGATCTCTGTGAGTTCAAGGCCACAAGGGTACAGTCAAGCATGGGGACACAAGCCTTTAATCCCAGGGAGTGATGGCAGAAAGCTGTAAGGCGTGAGGACCAGAAACTAGAAGCATTTGGCTGGTTAAGCATTTGGCTAGTGAAGCTTTTAGGCTTTGAGCAACGCAGTTCAGCTGAGACCCATTCAGATGAGGACTCAGAGGCTTCCAGCCAGAGGAAACAGGATCTGTAGAGAAACTGTCGAGGTGAGAAGGCTGTGGCATGTTCTGCTTCTCTGATATTACAGCATTCACCCCAATAACTGTCCTCGGGTTTGATTTTATTAATAAGTACCTTTAAGATTCCTGCTACATGTCTCTAGTAAAAACAATTTTTAAGTGTTGAGATGGATTCTCACCAAGTTGTCCAGGCTGTCCTCGAACTCAATCTGTAGCCCAGGCCTTAAATTTGTGATCCTCCTGCCTCAGCTTTCTGAGTAGTCTCCTGAACTAGCTGAATTAGAGACTTTTTAAAAAAGAATATGAAGCTAGATTTCAATTAAAAAAAGTGGCACCTTTGAAACTCTTCCCTATTTCGGCACATAACTGTGACCCACATTCTTTCATTTCGTTCCTACACCACAACACCTTTAAGTCACCCAGCCTGGAAGCTCCTCTGTGGACTGACTGCAAAGTCTTCACCCATTCCCACAGAATCACTGATCACTTAAAAAAACAACAACCCAAGGAAGGAACAGAACCTGGAGGGATTAACCCAACCATAGCTCTTCAGAAAGCCTCTGCTGACTTTCCTCAATCACTGTGCTGGAAAGAAGGCTAAACTCTTTTGGAAAATACATTCCATTGAAAAGTTAAAGACTGTATGAGCCTTCAATCCCTACTCCCCCTCCCCTTTCATTTCCTCACAGATCATCACAGGAGCAATTGTGATATCCTCTGGGTTCGATGGAAAACCGTGTGCTCCCAGGCTTGGGATAAAAATGGAAATGGCACCGGCCACATGATACAAATAATCTACCATTTGCAGATCACTGCTGTGTGGCGTGGAATGCTTTGAGGATGAATTTCTCCCTTGGCTACAGCTTAGAATCCCTGGCGCAGGCTTGGCAATGACAGTTACCGTCTATTCTTCCCTTAAGGACCACTTTGAAAAGGAATCCAGCTAACAAGAAAATGACATGAAAAATAAGTGGCGATCTGAGGTGATCAAAGTCAACAAACTAGCATGGAGCATGCTGCATGGGTGGGTGGGGCAGGCTGCATGTGTAGGCCATATCGGGTACCTTGTAAATGCAGGTAGGTCAGGTTGATTAGGGTCTCCATGCACTTGGCTGAAACTGCCATCTCTGATTTAGTTGAGAGTGGGACTCAACAGAATATATAAAATTCACTGAGGTGTCTAGACGAAGCAGTTGCATTAAAAAGCAACAGGAGGACTATGCATAATCATATTTAAAGCATTGCTACTTTGGTCAATAAAGCCAAGCCTATCTTAATAGTTCTTCTCTGCTGATAGTTTCATGTTTACATTGAAAAGATTTATTCATTCCTTTTCAATAGCCAGCACTTGACAGATCTCAAGATCTACCCTAAACCAGTGAAGAGCCTTGGAGTAGACGCCTTTCACCGAGCATTTCATTCCTGGATATGCAAATGAGGGAAATGCATAGTTGCACATGAAAACGTTGCACTGCAACATTGTTTTGTAATAAGAGCAACCACAAAAGGAGATATTAGCAATATCTGTGAATAGAGGAGAAAACCATTCAGCAAACCCTATGCATCAGCCACTTAGTGCCAGCACTGCTAAAGGACCTGGATTATATCAGTGGGAAAAATGGAAATAGTCAGATGTTTCTGGTGGGAAGTGTGCTCTAAAGGAAAAAGAGACAAAGCAGGTCAGTGGACAGGAACACTGTCCTTGCAGTGCTGGGAACTGAACCCAGGGCTCATACACTGGGTAGATAGTACTGAGTTAGATCCCCGGAGCCTATAGGCACCTATGTAATGTAATTTTAGGAGATGACGAGCAAAATGTAGAAGAAAAAGTGAAATGCTTGTTCTAGGGACAAGTTCAGGGCAGGAGAAGGTATGCAAGTGTTCTTATTGAGGAGCTGGTGAGATGGCTCAGTGGTTAAGAGTTTTGCTGCTGCTTTTGCAAAGGACTCAAGTTTGGTTCCCAGCACCTGTGCCATGTGACTCAACTACATGTAACTCTAGCTCCAGGGCATCTGATGCCCTCTGCTGGACTCCACATGAACTCACACATGTAGCAATACTCATACACACATACACAGATACTCAGAAAAAAAGTCTTAGGAAACAGATTTCTTGTTGAGAAAATGACGTATAAGCAAAGGCTTTGGGGAAGAGAGTTAATATGAGTTAGAGTAAAATGTATCAAAATAGATAAATGTCAAAAACATAAAGTGGAGTAAACAAGCTGTAACAACCTATCCTTAACATTTCTCTGTGTGTAAAAAACTAAACACCATGGGTACCCACACTGTGAGAGCAGCATCATGTTGAGAGTGAAAACACCAGTTTAGAGTCCCTCAAATTCAGACAGAGGAGGAAGTAGAGTAGGGGAGTTGAAGCCTTCTGCCTTTCAAGTGTAACACAATTTTCAAAAGCAGAAGTAAAATGGTGAGCACAAAGCATCCATTCCCCTTACTTAGTACATGCACATAATGCATTCAATCCTAATAACAACACATGACAAGTGGGGCTTTATTATCCTCATTTTAATGTGGTGTGTGTGTGTGTGTGTGTGTGTGTGTGTGTGTGTGTGTGTGTGTGTGTCATGGTGCAGTGTAGGGGTCAGAGGACAACCCCGTCGAGTCAGTTACATGGACTCTAGGGACAATACTCAAATCAGCAGGTTTGTGGACCACTTTGCTAGTGGACCCAACCTGCCAGCCCTTTCACCTGGATGTTAAAGAGTATTAAGCAGAGAGTTATCAAAGACAATAGTGTAAACACATTATTTTCTATATCTAAGTGGGTGTTTGTAACTTCTCCTGACAATACAAAATTGTGCAGTTTTTATTATGAAAAATAACCCTTGAAAGGGTTCAGATTCAGGTGTATTAAGCACTGATGTTTGTGATTTCATAAGTGAAGGTATAATAAATCTAGAAAAATCCAATAAATTATAGCTCTGAGCATACTTTTAATCATTGAACTGTACGAGCATAAATTTAGTTTGAAGAAGGAGACCTTGTAGTGCAACCCCTGAGCACCAGGTATGGCTTATCTGGGTACCACAACCATGAACCTTTTTCAAAATAAGCTGACAGAAGCTATGAAATATTTATTAAACTTCTTGAAGCAATTCTTACCCAAAAAGCACAGATACCTCCTCTAGGGGTTCAAAGCAACATGTTCTAGGGCACATGTTGCTGACTTCATCATTCAGATGAGTATCATGCAGATTGATATTTTCTGGTTTTTCACAGCTGCTCTGTGAATCTAATGTCTTTGCATCACCTCCCCGTGGCTAGGAGATGACCTGTCTTCCAATGAGGCACTGAAGAAGAATCAGCCTCATGGATATAAAGACATAAGCACTAACTTTTCATTTCACAAATAAATAAATGTGACGGTTATCGGCGGGAGGTAAATCTGCCTAGAAACTCATTCAGATCTCTTTTGAACAACCTTTCAGTATGTGTCTACAATGCAAGAGGCCAGGGGCGATAGAGAAAGCAAAAATGAGCCAGGCAGGGATTCTGCCTTCCTGGAGATGGCTTGAAGAGATAACAGGCCTATCAACCAACCACCTAAATGCAGAGAGAAGCAAGAGAACAGAGCACAGTTAAATGGGAAACAAGAGGTATGGCTGGAATTAAAGGCCTGGAGGTGGAAGCTGGAGTGTCTGGGGGTACTGCACAGCTGTGGGTGCAGAGGAGAACTGGAGACACCCACATCCACACTGCCTTGCTGTAGCGGCTGAGAGCCAACACCACCGAGACCTAATTATTTGTTCCAGAAAAATTCTTCCCTGGAAGATAAGCTTGTAAAGCAATAAATAACCTTGCTGTTGGCTTAGAGAAATCCCTGCAAATAATTTAACCAGATGGTTTGCTCATCTTCGTAGCCATGTCTGAATAGGACGAGAGATGGCTCACCTGGGCAGTGGCTCACCTATCAGATGACAGCATCGTCACAGTCACCAAGAGTTCTTCCAACAACCTTGTCTCTCTCTGTCTGACAAACCCAAACTCAAGGCACAAATCTGCCCAGCAGGAGTCAGTTCTCAGGTCCCTTCATTGAAAGCTCTGCTTCCCTTCCCCAAGGTGCCCAGATTGCCAGGTCTCAAGGTCTTTTCCTCCACCTCTTCTTTATGTGACATTTGACTGGGTAGTGGTACAAATCTACTGAGTCAAATGCTTTTCCATGGTTATTCGGGAGTTGACAGGAGATACTGAGGACCAGGAAGAGAAGGCAGTCACAAAACAGCCAAGATACACATCTTTCTAATTTCTACATTTTTATGATGTCAACATTTTCTTAAGAATTTGAGAACATTGTTTTTGGAAGCTTGTCTTTCTCTTTGGAATTCTTTTGTTACTGACCAATCTCTGAATGGATAGTTCTGATTACCCATGTCTATAATAGGGTATTTCAAAGGAAATTACACACACACACACACACACACACACACACACACACGTGTGTATGTGTGTGTGTGTGTGTGTGTGTGTGTGTGTGTGTGTGTGTGTATGTATATGTTCATTTAATGGAATTTTTTAAACCATAAGCAATGATGCTATGTGGTTACATTGTTTGTAGGAAAATGGATATGACTAGAGATGATAATCTTGAAAGAATATGATAAAGACAGACATATACTTGTTTAGGAGGACCCTCAAGGGGACCAATGGGAGTGGATGGACAGAGAGGGTAGAGGGTATAAAAGAGAACACACTCAACATAAAAAAATACATGTATAAAAGCTTTAAAACTACAAGGGTATTCCACTATCCAGCATGTGTCATGGCCACAGAAGTTTCCTGTAAGAGTTTCCTGGTCCACATGATTTGTAGGTGTGCAAGTTGGTGAGGACTAGATACTGGATACTTCTGGAACTCTGCATTCTGCCTTAACATGCCTTAAAGTTAGACTTCCTCAAGTTTTATTTCAGTAATACCAGGTCTGGGGAGAAAAAAGGAGTGCTTAAAACTATTAAGTAATGACAATGATTAGATTTTATGACTTTATATAATTTTAAATGGGCTTCAAATAGAGGTGGGGTTATTCTGGGGAGGTAGCTCTGGTTGGCAGGGCTTGTCCAGCATGCATGAATTTCTTGCTTGATCCCCAGCACTGTGTAAACAGCATGGTAACATATGCTTGTAATCCCAGCACTCAGGAGGACCAGAAGCTGAAGCTTGTTCAGTGAGTTCAAGACCAGCCTGGGATACATGGGACTCCATCATAAAGCAAAACAGAACAGAGCCCTGAACAAATGCAGAAATAAAAAAGAGATGGATGAAAGAATTAGAGAATATAGAGGAATGTGAGAGGGGGACATAATCCAGTTTGAATCTTTACGAGTACTTAATGGTATTTTCTGTTTCTGATTTGTCTTATTTTAAATTTATTCTGGTAATTTCCCTTGTTACTTTAGTGCTATGCATTTTATTTCTTTTATTTATCTTAGTGTGGGCATAATTGCTTTCATTACTGGAGAGCATATTTCAAGTTCTTATAAAAATAAAACCCAACACTTTTGTAGACATTCTGAGTATTGCCACTTAGATTCATTACTGCTCGTACACAGTTCTGATACTTAGATGTTTTAAAGTGCTGGTGTGAGGTACATTTGAAAGAAATTAGATAAATAAAATAAAACCAAAATCCAATTGAAAGTACAAGCAACAGCTTTTATGGTGGGGAAAACACCACCAACAAAACCATCCCAATTAGCTTCAGCTACACTGGTGATTGCACTATGGTTTGATGGCCCAGATCCTAACATTTTTCACGTAAAAATTAGTAACCATTCTTTATCTTCATGTGCCGAAATGGCTAAATCAGAATAATTTCCTTCTGCCAGCAGACTTAGACCAATGAGTCCAAATGTGCTATTCATATTTTGAAAGACAGCACTCACACACATTCATATGGACACCATTAAAATGGAGGGACAATGGCATCCCAGTGCAGGTGACCCTGGGATCTTCTCATGTGCGACCCAAGTGATGGTACTATGGATCCTCTGGAGCAAGCCATATCCATCAACAGAGACAATACGTTACATTGGAAGAGGAATAAAAACAAGAATGATACACCAGACCTGGTGTGTACCAGTCTCAGGGCTGAGCCACCAGACCAAGCAACTAGATGGATTTGATTTATCGAATGTGTGGAAAGTGCTGTGTCTTCACCACCAATGATGAGTGAAAGCCAGAGGCAAAAACATCAAGTGACAAAGAAGAGGGAGTAATAGAATGGTCAAGGACTTGAGAATCAGCATGTGTCTGGTGGGGCCAGAGGGTGGGTGGGGCGTGTCTGAGGATCTTGGGGAGTAGGTGAGAATGTGCTCCATGGACCATAGGCACAGAAGCCAGCTTGAGTCTCTCAGAGCCAACACGAAAGAGCTCCCTTTTCTGCCTCGGGTTTTACTTTTGACCTTGTGGTCTTGGCATTGATGGAGCTGCTCTCAGCTGGGGAAACAGATGCCAAACAGCCAGTCAGTCTAGCAGCAGGAAGCAAGACTGATGCTCCACTGTACAGTCTCTGTGGTGAGACCTAGGGGTTCACTTCAGACACACAGTAAGTATGAATTTTTAGAAGATACATTTCCTCTTACACAGCTCACCATTAGCCACGCTATTTGATGACAATTGTTTGGAGACACCAGATATCAAAATATTCCATTCTTCATCTTTTTTTTCTACTCTGTATTTCTCAATACTATTCTTTTGAAGTAGGAATAGGGAGCAAACAGCATATTGGTAAGAGAAACAAATGAATTATCCAGGTATTTTTAATTGCACTGGAGTCACTCAATCCACCCATATTCATTTTCAGGTACTGTACTATATGCTGATACCACAGTGCGCCATGCAGGAAGTTCCCTATCTCTGTCATATTTATGCAAATGAGAAAGAGACAAGTAAGAAACAAAATGTCAAAGGCTGGAGTGCGAAACAAATCTTGGCATGTTGGCTTGGTACCTCTTTCCTTCCCGGAGTGAAAACCACACCATTGTCACCGTGTACCTCCTAGGTGGGTGTAAAACCCTCATGCTGCAGTGACGGTGCTCACCACGTGTAAGAGAACAACCTTGAATAGGCTGCCATGCATCTGCAAAAGCAAGTGCTTCAAGAATGGCCACTGCTGTTTTGACACTCCTTTGTCACACTGGGCTTTGGTGCCCAGTGCCCAGTTCTCCTTTCACCCCGGGCTTGGTCACTGGGAATTGCCTTCCTCAGCTGGCCTGAGGCCATCTCCCCACAAGGAGCTGCCAGCCACCTGGGGTCACAACAGTGCCTGAAGCTTGCCCTGAGTAACAGAAGTGTTCCTGGAGCCACCTGGCTGCTGGGACCGGTGAGGAGAGCAGGGACACACAGACCAGGCCCCACATGAGATCTGCTTCCTTTGTTTGTGGGCCTGCAATTTTGTAAACACCGTGAGTGACATCAGTCACGCTGATGATCAGTGATCCTGGGATCCTTGAGTCAGCTTTCGCTGTGGAGTCTCCAGTTATAACAAAGATGTTTGAGTTGTCTTTTCGGTACAGACAGCTGTTTGGTTCTACTACCCCACAACCTTGTTCCGCTGCCCATCATTCTGGCTTAACCTGGGGCCATTATTCTCCACCCTCTGGTATTGTTACTGCTCAGTAACCCCATGCCACTTCTGAACAGTCAAATGCTGATGGTGGCTGACATAAGAATGCTGTCTAATGTGTTCATGTGTTTAAAAACAAACAAGGGAAAGATTACCACACAACCGTTGAAGCATAGAGGGGAGGCACCCGTGCCAGGGATGGTCACATGGCCTACACTCTCTGAGTTTTCCTTGTTGTATAATATGATTTGGGGTTTTGTATTTTTTTGGGGGGGGTTAGTTTTAGAGCCTGGGTCTCACTCTGTAGCCTAGGCTAGCCCAGGCTTGCTTAGAACTTTCAGTAATCCTCTTGCCTCAGCCTCTCAAATGCTGGGATTGTAAGTGGGAACTACCACACATGACATTAGAAAACTTCTATAAATTATGAAAATCGAAATAAAAAATGAACCAGAGAAACAGAAAGAATTAAAAATTTTTGTGTTAAATTAATTGAAAGCAGCTCACACTGATGTCTCTGGTGAGAGGACACCCTGAGGTGGGTAAAGCACTATAGGAAAAAAAACAATCTCACACTGTCAACAGCAATCCTGCTTTTTGTAACTGCTGCTGTTCTGGGTGTCTGTCAATCTGTCCAGCAACCCAGGAAAGCTGTCAGTCAGTGTCGTTAGGAACAGACTCTGTCCTGAGAAAACTGATGACCGGGGGCTATGCGATGCCTACACCTGCCTTATTAGCATCAGGGTGAGACTCTCAAGCGCCTTTTGTTTAAGAACTGTCTTGGTCTATGAGGACTTCTGCAACCTTGTCAGAAGCTGTGCGGCCCCTAACAACAAAGACTCGAGAAGACACAGGCCTGAGATCAAGGTGACACTGGACGGTGTCTGACTAGAGTCCCCTTCCTGTTGTCTCAAGTGAAGGAAGGAGAGAGAGGCTGAGGGTTCTGTCCTAAGGGCTCATATTAATACTGCTAGGATGATGTCCAGGTTTCAGAATACGAATTTAGGGAAAAGGATAATCAGATCATGGCAAGAGAGATCTGTGTTTCTCCCTCCTACCACACGTATCCAAGCAGCAGAGGATGGCCTTGAACTTCTGATCTCTCTGCCTGCACCTCCCATGTACTGAGATTATACAGACATATGCCGCCACCACATCCAGGGTCTGGATGATGTCAAGCTGAAGATGGAACCTGGGGTTTCATGCACGTGATGCAAGCACTCGACTAGTGAACTCCATCTCCAGATCCTGAGGATTCTTAAAGAGTGGGTCAGAAGCCTGGGATGAGAACACTGAGGCTGTACCTGGAACATCATGTCACATGAGAAAGCAAGGAGGCTCTCAAAAATCCAAGGAAGTAACAGGGGGATGCAGAGCCAACACAAAGACTGAACCTTTGTGTAATTAAAGCGCAAAGGAAATACAGAGACTGATGCTCTCAGACAGGGATACCTAGATCATCCATAGCAGCACCAACTGGTAGTTCTAAAGGATTCTATAAGACCTACAGGATTTGGCTCAAAAAAGTCCAGACATTGAACAGCGGTTGAATCATGATGCCAATAAGGCTGATGCTGAGCAGCATGTATTAGGAGGCTCAACATCTGGAAACTCCATTATGTAGTGCAGAAATCTGGGGGAGACAAATGTTTATAGTGTCTGTCTAAGCAGGGGGCACCCTGCCCCCCTAATTCCTAGGAGATGCTTGGAGCTGCACAGAAGTGGTGGTCAGACTCCCCACAATTCTCAGGAAGTGCTCTCCCAGACCTCGGTCAGGCTCTGGAGCTGTGCAAACAGAACTCATCCTTTGGTATACTAAGCCCCTCCTTCCACTCTGCCCTTCACTTCTCTTAGCTTCAGACCCACTGCGAGCTGCCCACTCTGTGAGTTGGTGCTTCTTGGGCACTCAGGGGAAAGGATACATTTCAGGGAGAAGGCTGGTGAGCCAGGAACAGGTGAAGATACGTAAAGGGATGGGTTGGAAACATCTCTGGGGCTTCATTGGCACCCACGTCAGGGGACTTTGCTACCCTCCTGGTGGCACAGGCCGTGTGAGAGGTCTGGATTCTGGAGAAGATAGTTGTGTGGACTGAAAAGACTCTTAGGAGATTTCACTTTCCTTATCTACTTGTCTTGGTTGGTTTTCTATTGTTGTGTAAAACACTGTGACCAAGGCAACCTATAAAAGAAAGTGTTTAGTTTGGCTTACAGATTCGGAGGGTTAGGATTCATGATGGTGGAGCAAAGGAACAGCTGAGAGCTCACACCTTCACCCTTTACACAACCATAAGGCGGCGGGGTGGGGGTCGAGCACAGGCAGGCATGCATGCATGCATGCAGGCAAGCACACAGTCAGTCACTGGGAATGGCACATGAATCTTTTGAAACCCAAAAGCCCATTCCCAATCACACACCTCATCTAGCAAGGCCACATCTCCTAATCCTTCCCAGATAGTTCCAACAACTGAGCTTATTCAAATCTATGAGCCTATGGAGGCCCTTCTCATTCAAACCTCTGTACTACCCACCTCACAAGGCCGGGGAAGGGACAGAGGAGGCAAGTGACGGTCATGTGTATTTATCGGCTCATTCATCAACACTTACTCATCAGACAGGTAAAAAGACACTCACTAAGCAGTGTACTCCTCCTGGTGGTCTCAGCCTCACTCACTAGCTTATACTTAAACATGGGAGGAGGTTGAGACTCTTCCTGTGCTCATTCCCAGCATTCCTATACACCACTGAAAGGAATGAAGGTGATACTCCATTTGCATGATGGTATTCCCAGATGTAAGCACCACGTGAGTCCAGTGCTGCTGTCTTAGACCCCACTACAATTATTCCAGGCTGGGGGAAGTTAAACATTTATGCAGTGGGCCTCAGCTTGGGCCTGACCTGGAACTAAGATGGCAGATGACTTGAAGGCCAGTGAATGAATTCTAACCAATAATCTTCCTGACCAGATGCCCAGTTAAAAACTGTAAAGAGTAATTCTGTCTGGTAACAACATTCATGGATTTCTGGTTAATTCTGTGATGATAACCATGATGTACATGGGAACCTAGACATTCTGTCCCACTCTTATTTTCCAGGATATGTGGTTTCTCTGAGCATAGTGGGAGCAGGCCACATTTAATTCCTATTTGCAGCTTCATTAGATCCACTTAAAAATTCCAGGACAAATGAGGAAAAAATTACACAGGTATTTAATGAGGCAGCTGTTTATGACAAATAGAATTATGCTACTCTAAAAAGAGAATCTTTAAGATAAAATGCTCATCTTGGGAAAAGAAAGGAAGGAGAAAACTAGGTTAATAAGGATCAGAGGCACTGAGGTTGAGCAAGGAAGAGCGTGTTTTCTTACAAGTGTTGGTGACAGATTATCATTCCTAGAGGGCTTTTTCCTACTTCAGAAGAGTTGGAGGGTGTTCAAAGTTTACACCACGCCCTTCTTCCTCACCTTCCTCCTTTTTAAAATGTTTTCAAGAACGAAAACAACCCTTTCATGGCCATTACAAAATAAGAAAACAGTATTGGAAAGTAGGGATTAGTAATTCTACCATGCAGAAGTAGTCACACTAACACTTTTTGTGAATGACGTCCTGGTGACTCTCATACACACATATACATAGGCGTGTGCACACACAATTTTAAACCTTTGGCTTTATGTTATGTAACCCTGTTTGTTATTTTTCCTCCAAACAATAAACAATCTTTTTTTTTTTTATATCAAACAGCATAGATACGCCACCATTCTTAATGGTTGACACCTTTCCCATCCTATGGCAATATTTATTAACCAAACTCCAGATGATATCTGGGTCAGTGAGTCTCTTACATATGTGATTCTATAGCTCAGATGGTCTAAGGAGGCTATTCCCCCCTCCCCCCACCTCAGTGTGACATCCATGGCTAGAGTGGCAGCGTGTTGATGTTCTGATAACTTTACATGACAGTTAACTCTTGATTAGCAAGTTGATGAGGTAGTCACTCCTCTGGGTACATCTCTGAGGACACTTCTAGAGAAGTCTTGTTAATCCTGAAATTCATCAGAAAAACTAGTCCCACCATTTTGACCGAATTTATTTATTTATTTATTTATTTATTTATTTATTTATTTATTTAGGTTTTTCGAGACAGGGTTTCTCTGTGTAGCTTTGCGCCTTTCCTAGAACTCACTTGGTAGACCAGGCTGGCCTCGAACTTGTAGAGATCCACCTGCCTCTGCCTCCCGAGTGCTGGGATTAAAGGCCTGCGCCACCACTGCCCGGCTTTGACCGGCTTTGACCAAATTTAAAGCAAGCTTTTATTAAAATTTCAAATACTGACCAAGATGCAATTTGGTCAGGGCCATCACCTGGAAACTTTCCAGGTAAGTGGCCCTGAGACACTTGTTGGTGCGGCTTATATGGACAAAACCCATGGGCCACTGTGCTTTCCCATGAGGCTTTGTCATTTCCAAGAACTACAACTCCCAGAATGCCAGGAAGTTACCTGGTTCTTGGGCAGGTGGGGCTTACAGGTTAACTTCTGGTCTAACAGTTTAGCTGAGGTGGGGAGACTCACCCTGGATGTGGCTGACACCATTCCATGGGGTGGCCTCCTGGACTGAACAGAAAGGAGCAAGCGAGCTGAACGCCAGCACTCATCTCCTTCCTGACTGTGGAGATGGCATGATGAGCTGTCTCACATCCCTACTGCTATGCTTTCCTCATTATTATAAACTTTACATCCAAACTTTAGTCCCGAAACCTCTTCTCCCCCTAAATTCCTTTTTTTTTTTTTTTTTTTTTTTTAAAGTATTTTGACATAGCAGTGTGAAGAGTACCTAACATAACCTGCTAAGACACTTCAGAATTGATAACTTCAGACCTCCTGGAACAGTGAGACCTCTTCCCACCCTCCCTGACACCAGAGGCTGCAGCCTCCCTGGCCTTCCCCCATTGTGTGCTATTGGCCTCTTCTTCCCTGAGGGGAAGCTTGGCTCCCCCGCTCCATGCCAAGAGAAATGAGGACAGTTTTTTAAATTAATTAATTAATTAATTAATTGGTTTTTCTTTTACCTTAGTCACATCAAATAAGGACAGGTGGCAACCTTGTAGGCATGTAATTATGAAAAATGTCTGTGCTCAAGACAGCCTGTCTTTCTAGCTTCAAAGACACACAGGACACCTGAGCCCAACTTCTCCATTCTCAGCTGGTGACTCACAAAACAGTTACCTACATGGATGTGACGGTTCTGGGAAGCCAGAGACTAAACATTGTATAAGGAGGATAGAATCTACCCATTCAGACTAGCTAATTTAGTATTTATTTGTCCATTTCAACCCTTACATGCCAAGTTAGAAAAGTAAACTCAATGGCTGGGCTGTTAAGGAAAAAAGATCTTTTCACATACACCCTTTATACTTTGCAACCCAAGGTAAAAGGACATAATGTCTTGAATCCCATGGTTTATTGGGAGCAGTTTTCTTGCCCAGTAGAAAATGTACAATGAGTATCTGTTAAAGTATATTTGAGGTGAGCTGATGCCGGAGTCACAATTCTGTTCTGCACTTTGGGGGATCTACACCCAACCTTATTTAGGAACTCTCTCTCCAGTGGACATCCCAAGCCACCTGACTGAGCAAATGCTACTTAAAAAAATGCACCCAGCAACATCAGGGTGGGTCTCCTTGAAGTGATTTTCCCAGCGTATCAAAGTCACACTATCACACCGTGGAAATGAATTAAGTGGCAAGCCCCACTGCCGACAACATCTTATGTGTCATGGCCTCACTGCATCCAGGGTGCATGGCTTCAGACCCTCTGTGAAGACAAACCACAGCTCCTCTGTCCTTAGGAAGCCAGCCTACTTTGTTATTTAGAATGGGCCCCAGCAGGACAATTGAGATTCCCAGTCCATTTCTTCCCAGCACTATGTAGCCCCAGCTACTCTTGAATTTATGGCAATTCTCTTTACCAACTCATGGGATCACAGGGCTGAGCCACCACACTGGACACTTCCAATATATGAAATGCAAAGGGGAAAAAAAAGGGAGGAGGAGGAGGAAGGGAGAAAAGTGGCTTCTACATGGCCCATTTGACCTTACAGGTCCTCTTGGATGCTCCATGAAGTTCTGGCCTCCTGAGTCCTGAGCCAAAGTAACCAACCACAGCACGATGATCCCCATGTCTGGTCTGCTGTGCACACTGACATGCTCCACTTAATGATATCACCCTCCTCTTTTAAAGGCTGTAACATGAAGGTTATAGAAGGGGCCACTGGGCTAATTTTCACCTCACTAATCTTCAAAGGCCTTCCTTTTTTTCTTTTTCTTTTCTTTTTTTTTTTTTTCTGAGACAGGGTTTCTCTATGCAGTTTTGGTGCTTGGATATCGCGCTGTAGACCAGGCTGGCCTCAAACTCACAGAGATCCACCTGGCTCTGCCTCCTGACTCCTGGGATTAAAGGCATGCGCCACCACAGCCTGGCAGGCCTTCCTTTTTCTAGCTGATCTGTATCTGCACTCCTTTCTGAGTGTTAGGCAGGAGGCTCTAAGTGTGAGTTTTAACACTACATTGTCTTTCTCACTGTGTGATGGCACACAAGTCGGAATCTTGATTGTGCAAGTATTCCTCTATTATTTCATCTCCCTTTGGGTTAAGGCATAGGATTTCTATGAATAGGCAGAGACATCATTTACGCCCAGAGAAGAAAAGGAATTTTAATACTAATGATTATTTTTCTACTCACATGTTCTTCTTAATGTCTATGGGCTATTTCTGGACCAGGCCCTGGGATTAAACTTTTATGTTGTACTTTGAGAAAGCCAAGGGTGGACTTCAGTGCCACTAGCCTCTTGAACAGCTGTCACCAAGGACTGGCACGAACAGACTGTAAGGCCTCAGTGGAGACCACCACTGGCATCTTAACCTTGTGTGAGCATTCAGTAGCCCAGAGCATCATTTTTATTGGAAGCAACCTTACCATTGGAGAAGTGGGGGAAACCAGATCTTTTAATTTCTGAAACTATCTCTTGAAGCAGACACATAATGATACTCTAAAGTAACTTTATTGGCATCCTTATGTAATCTCTTGTTTTTCCACCTAAACATTAGTGGAAACTTGGGGGCTAGCCTACTGCTGTGTCTTGCTGCTTCTGTGTGAGCACTGGCTGCTGGACATCAGCCTCAAAAGAACCATTTCCTCAATAGGCTTCACAGAGATGCACCTCTGCTTGTCTTCCATCTAAACTTCACAAGAATGAAGTTTATGGAGCTATAAGTCTAGTCAGAATAAAGCCTTTAAGTGTTAGTCTATTTCGTGGTGTGTAAGTATCATTGATTTGTTAATCTGGAGTGGTTTTATAAACCGATTTGGATTAGTGTTTTTTGATAGCAGAAGCTGTTTTAAGGCCCTGGAATATTGCTAACTGTGGTGAGTACTGCAGTGAAAACTAGCCCATTGGCCCCACCTTCGCACACGGCAGCCTCTGAAAGTGGGTGGGGTATCTCCTTATCTGTAGCCTGCAGGTATGTATGAGAGGCCAGTCATGAGGATCCTTCTGCATGGGCTGGTCATTACGGCTCAGGATTCTGAAGGCCAACACTCCACAGAGTGTGGAACGGACTTTACAAGGACACATCCTCCAGTGAGCCATGTCCCAGGTCCTTAAGAGAGGCAAGCTGGCGTCATTCTCCAGGGACTTTTGTTTACATGAGGTGCTACTGGGGTAAATTCAGATTTGACTTGAGGAATTCCATTACTCTGGTTTAAAGGCTAATCATAAGTCCTCCTTTTCTCTCAAATCATCATATACCTAGCACACAGCAAAGCCATGCAGTTTCAACAGAAATGAGCTATGCGTATCTGTTCAGAGATGCACAAAATGGAGATCTGGTTCAAAAGAAAATAGATGCATGAAGAAGGAAGTTGTACCCTTAGGGGTTTTGTCTTTCCGGCAGTTTTCTTTAACAAAATCATCTTGGAAACTATGGGTGTCCATATAACACAACAGCACCAATGGCTCACTGGCCTCAGCAACAGTTAAAAACTACAAAACAGAATAAAGCTAAAGAGGAAATGCTCATGATGCTGAGTTAGGCTGAGATCTAGAAACACCAAAAGCAGGATTCACAAAACACAACCGGCAGGCAGGCTAGACGTCAGATAAGAACTTCTCTCAGAAAGATGCTCTGAAGAGGACAGGAGACAGACAGACCACAGACTGTGAGGAAACACCTGAAAACCAGACATCTCAGGAAGGACTTTTGTCAGAATGTGTCATTATTATCTCAAATATATTTTAATGAAAATATGATTAAGTCATTTCCTCCTCTTTTCTCTCTCCAACCCTTCCCATGTCCCTTCCCTCAAAATCATTCTGTGTCCTACATTTACTCTCCCTCAACTTGGTAGCCTCTTTTTCTTTGTTATACACACACACACACACACACACACACACACACACACACACACACAGACAGAGAGAGAGAGAGAGAGAGAGAGACAGACAGACAGACAGACACATGCGCGCGCGCGTGTGTGTGCGCGCGCGCGCGCACACACACACACACACAAAGATACACAAACATATAAATACAACCTGTGGAGTCTGTTTTGGTTGTGTGTGTGTATATGTTAGGACTGACCACACTGTATTGGATTTAGCTGCTTGCCATCATTATGCAAGGGTGGGGCCTTTGGGATCCCCCCCCCCCCTCGCGCTTCCATGTTGGAATGTCTATTGATATTATTATCATTCAGTTCTTGTTTAGTCTCCATTAAGGCCTTCTAATCTTTTCCTGCCAGTTCTTGGTGAGAACTGCTCCCAAGTCTTCAAGAGGCATATTGCACTGAAGTCTGCCCTTGGGATTTCTCAAAGTTCAACAGAAAATTTAAACCCGGGGCCTGATCCAGAAATAGCCTATAGGCATTAAGAAGAACATGTGAGTGGAGAAAAAAAATCATTATCAGTATTAAAATTCCCTTTCTTCTCTGGGTACAAGTGATGTGTCTCTGGCTATTCTCAGGAATCCTGTGCCTCAACACCAGGGGAGATGGGGTAATGGAATACTTGAATGATCAAGACTCAAAAAAGAAAAAAATACTGTTCTTCTTTGCATAAGGTGGTAACATGGGAATATAAATCAAAGTGAACTGGGGGTGTGGGCCTCGAGGCTCACAGACTAAAACCATATTGCTGTGCCCTGTGGGGGCTAATGGGGTTCTGAGTTTCCCAGTGATCCAAATGCAGCACACAAGCATGTCTGTGGAGTCAAACCACAGTAGTTCTGGAGAAACCCAGCCTTCTCTCGGTATAAGCCCATAATGCCAGCTTTAGCAAATAATAATGACATGGAAGATTGAGTTCCATATCAACTTGTAGATAAATTCAAGCTTTAGATGAATAACAAGTACAAACATTTTCCGATACTTACATTTACCTGAAATTCAGAAGCAGATAAGTGCCCTAGAGTCTGTCTTCAATGCAATCGGCTCCGAATCGAAATGTTTAGAATAGAAAGCCATATATGGCATCAGTTTAATATGCTGACTCCTTATGGAATGTCTAGAATGAGAACTAGGACAGTTCCCAGAAACTGAAGCTCCCACCATCAACACCGGGAACCAGCCTACTGTAAGCCATGAGTTAGATCACTGGGGTCGGGAGCAGTCCAGCTACAGAGGGCAGAGGGGACGGACACACCCTACCCTGCTGTGGCTGCTGTTCACTGCACATTAAAATACCTGCACTTCAGATACTCTGATCTCAATCCCTCTGAAGCCATCAGCCTCCATTGCAGCATGGACTTAGTCAATGGAAAAGCAGGTTCCCATTAGATAAATCTGAAGTATACATAAACAATATTTTTAAAAAAATTCCAGGAAGGATTATCTTTATTTCAATAGTAGCAGTTTTTTTTTTTTTTGTTTGTTTGTTTTGGTTGTTGTTTTGTTTTTTGAGACAAGGTTTCTCTGTGTAGCTTTGCGCCTTTTCTGGAACTCACTTGGTAGCCCAGGCTGGCCTCGAACTTACAAAGATCTGCCTGCCTCAGCCTCCCGAGTGTTGAGATTAAAGGCGTGCGCTACCACCACCCCGGTAATAGTAGCAGTTTAAGAGGAATTTTTTTAAGCATGCTACCTTGTGATCTTCTTGGTAGGTAGACCATTCATGGTCTCCAGTGATGTGGAACACAGGAAGAGAGAAGAAAGGACACACATAACCATCTAACCCGTGTTTGTAGTTGCTAGGGATTTTTTAACATATTAATAGCTGCCTGTGGATATTTCAGTCTACTTTTCAAATCCCAAGTTCTCTACTTGCCTTTCTTTGCTCATGTTTCCTATTGAATTTCCTTAAACTACAAGGGTAGTTTGTAGAGGATTAATTTCTGAAGATAGATTGTGATTTTGCTCATGTTCTATTTTCTATCTGAATCAATAAACACCCTAATCCCAGCTTTGCAGTGGGAAACCCTGCAGCCACATTTTGATCAAGTAATCAAAGTTGCCACCATTAGCAATGGGACAAGCCTGGATAAAGGATGCTGTCTTATTTCCTGAATATTCTTGACAAAAATGCATTGCTGAGGCTTAGAATGCAGGAAGACCAGAAAAAAACCAAACTGAAGGGCATTTAATACAATAATTGGATTCTAATTGTCAAAAATATCATTGCCTTTACTCTAGCAGTGTTCAAAGCAACTAAGGCATAAAATCAATCTGGTATCTAAAAACAAAGGAAGGCATAAAGAAAATTTAATTATCTATTTATGTATCTATGAATGCATGTATGGATGTATGTATCAACTATCTGTGTATCATCTATCTATATATTTACACACACAAATAAAATGGAAAAATTTCAAGCTATATAAAATGTGAAATTATGCTGTTTGCAAAAAAATGTATGCAACTGGTGATAATCATAATGAATGGATTGAGCTAGTCTCAGAAAGTCGGATACCATATGTCTTCTCACAGATGCAGCTCCTAGATTTCATATACATATAGAAAATCAAGTATAATTAGAAGACAGGAAACTAGAAATGAAACCTAACAGAACAAAGGGAATGAATGGGGGAGGGAGAAGGGAGGAAGGGAGTGTGGGGGAAATATGTCTAAATACATTATGTGCTTATAGGAAAATGTCATTATGAAACCTTGTGCTTTGCACAATGAATATACACCATGAAAACCAAAACAAACTGGAGAATGATGTCATTGCCATAGGGTGAAAGGAAAGACTAGAAGCCATCCATCCCCAAGGGGAGGAGGATGTGGAATGTGGCATCTGAATTCAACATATGAGCTGGAACAGTCTTCCCTCAGTACAGTACGTTTCATAAAGTCTGAGTAAGGTCTGTACATTAGATGAGAGGGTAGAGTCAATGCTAAGTTCCTAATTCTGATAATGGTACCATGGCTATAGAATCCATTGCCCCTGTAATGAAATCTATTCAGAAGTTTCTAGAAGGAGCTTGGCAGCAGTGCAGAAAGTGGCCCTGAGTGTGTGTGCCAATACACAGAAGAGACCAGAGGTCAGTGTCCAGATGGAAAGTCCTCCAGATTTTCTGAGGCCTGAAATACTGCCAAAATAAAGTGTTATAAGGAAGACCATTTCTTTTGGCAAAAAGTAGGCCAAGTTCAGAGAACAGCAGGCTTTGCTGTGCAGTCTCTTGGGCCTGAAGAAAAGGCCAGTGGGAGGTGACAGTTGGCATAAGCACTGGAATCTTCTGTCCCTGCAGTGGGACAAGACTGGCTCCCACAGCCTCTCTTCAGTGTGCCGTGCTGTCTGGGATAGTCTGAGATTCTGTGCCATTCACAGACAACCTGGACTATATCCAACAAAACCAGTGTACTACAGAGCAACAGTTCAAATGCCTAGTAATGAAGGCGTTGTTTTTTTTTTTTTTTTTTTTTTTTTTTTTGATTGCTCTGGAATCTAATTGAGTAGCATTACAAATGGATTCAAATGGCATGCTAACTCACCCATGTCAGTAATAACCCTGCCCTTCCTAGTCCATATTATTTTCCTCTAACTGTACAATATTCTAATGGAGAACAAAGAAAGAAAGAAATTTTACCTGACTCTGTAGGGAACAAGGTAACTCCATGTATTCTCCTAGGATATACAATTGTTTTGTACTTTGAGGTCCTGTTTTATGGCTATGGTATGGAGGATTATCGTGCATGTGTAGAAAGAAATGCCTCTTAAAGATTGAGAATATATATATATATATATATATATATATATATATATATATATATATAAATAATTTTTTGCTAAAAAAAAAAGCCAGTTGGTAATTTTGGTTATTTTTGACATTATCTTACAGAAAGTGCTACATACCTGCAGGTTTTTCATCCTTAGATTCATCTAATTATAGGTTGAAAATATGTGAAAAAGAGGAAAAACATGTCTGAATACACACAGACACTTTTTTTTTTTTATCTTTACATAAACACCACAGTATGCTGTCTATTTACACAGCATTTACAGTGTAGGAGGCATTATTAATCCATGGATGATTTTTTCAGTACGTGGGTAGAGATGTACAGATAATATGTAAATACTGCACCAATTCTACCAGGGCCTTGAACATCTTTAGAATTTAGTATCTTTGGGGGAGGTGCCCTCTTATCTCATCCCGGGTGGATACTGAAAGATGAATATGAGACCCACCTGTAACATAAAGAAACTAATACAGAATGAATATGAGTATCATTTAATACTGGCTACTCATGGTCAACAAATACAGATAGAGCAAGGACCAAATCCCAGGAATTATCTAGATATGAGAACTAAAGAGAGCCAAGGTAAAGCCCCAACAACTTGTATTTTATGAAATAACTGGGGAATCTCTGAAGGGGGAAGAGCCCCCTGCAGACAAAAGACCTAAGGAGAAAGATTCAGCCAGGAAGTCATTGGGTGGAGGAGACATGATATCAGCAAAGCCCTTACCGAGGAGGTCTGAGTAGGGTCAAGAGGCACACTGGGAAGATTTAGGGAGCCAGAATCAGAGTCCACAGAAGGGGAGGAGCTGGAGGCTGGGAGGGGGGGCGGTCTGCGTTTCAGGTAAAGTGGGAGAAAAGTCCAGAAAACTAAGGACCCTGCAAGGCATGCTAAGGGATTAAAGGTGAATTGGAGTGGGGAGTAGGAACTGGGAGGTAATGGATAACAGAGCAATTTGATAGCCTTCGTGTTTTAAACTTTCTACTTAGAAATAACTTAGCTTGACAAAAGACTTGGGCAGAGAGTGGAGAGAACACTAACAGCCTCTTTGCTCAGCTTCTCCCCGGGAAATTTCTCACACAACTCAAAGCCAGAAATATAATTAGTGCAGAAAAACAGATAGGAAAGGAGAAAATAAAGATAGAGGTACATTAGAAATGACAAACTCGAGAGGGGAAAACCAGTTCAAACCGGACAGCGGGAGGTCAGGAGGAAGGTGGGTGAGAGGAATGAACACAGGCTCTCTGCCCCGTTAAGGCAGAAAGGGCCGAGGCAGAAGAGGAAGAAGCTGAGATGCACCAGTGGTCGCTGCTGTGCTAACACCAGGACACGCAATGCCAGGGGAGCCTTACACTTACAAAGGCTGTGTGGGCACCATGTCGTAATTTTAACTATAGAACGGTGACAAAATAATTATATACAGTTTTCTATTCCGTGTCAGACAGAAAAGCACAAATTCTTCTACCCATGTATTATAGGAACATCAAAGAATATGTTCTGAGTGGCCAAATGCTGTAAAAACCTCAGAGACGCTTCCCCACAATCCTTTTACACAAAGAAGCTGAGATAGAACACTGCAGAGACCAGCCACGGCTCTTGAAAACATGTGAATTTCACACACACACACACACACACACACACACACACGCACGCACGCACGCACGCGCACACACACACATGCACACACGCACACGCACTCGCACACACACAGACACACACACACCCCTCCCCACCCCCCAGCCCCAGAGGAGCCATGGTACAGGAGGAAAGGTGATTTGGCTTGGCCAGGCTTCCTGCCGCCTGTCATTCTCTCCCCTCCCCCACGCTCTACCTTTCCCTCTTTCCACACAGTAAGGCTATGTGGCTACCTTCGGCTTCCTCAATCCTCATACCACGGACCCTTAGGTGACAGCATAGCCCAGGGTGCTGCTCAAGCTAAGAGTGGGGCCAGACGCACTGATCTTTCTACGTGCTTGGTTGGCCCAAACAGACATAGGTCAGCCCAGATTGGAGAAGCAAGGACATAGAAGCCAACCCCCTCTGTGTTTACTGATAATATTCTTCAGGGTTGGTCTATCTCAGGACAAGTTGGCTAACCTGGGAAAAGGGAGAAGGTGCTTAGCATAAAGAGGAAAATAGAAGAAGGGATATTATGGGCTGCTTAGACTTTGAAATAACACCCAGCAGATGCATTTGAAACACTTTAACAAATGTCATTGAGAGGTCAGCGGTGGGGGCAACTGAGGGGTCACACAGGCCAAGAGACTCTCAGACTTGGGGCTGAAGGAGAGGGACAAGGGGTCCTCAGTGCATGAGCAATGGCCACTAGCAATCAACTGCCATCTATAGGAACCTTGACATCCATGTCAGAGTTGGTGGCTGACTTCTGTCCTTTGACAAACCCATGGGAGGCTTAACTTCTGTTGCGGGGTGGGGGTGGGGGCTGGGGGGGAGGGGAGCAGTGGCCGCCTGGAGACAATTGTCACCAACAGAGAAGTCAGAGGTTGAGGAGAGGAGGGCACTGCACTGCCATGGTTGGGAGCGAAACCTAACTACAGTGGGACTGGAGGCTGCTGAACACTGAGTGTTGGCACCTGAGAGGCTAAGGCCCACGTGGCAGGGGGCTGCACCTGCCCCACGTTGTGGTAGACTACATAGAAAGCACCTGCGTAGATGCCAGCTTGCTCTCTCTGGGGCTTTTTGCCATGTTTCCCTTCATTTTCTTCAACTTGTCTCCTCCCTTCCTCCAGAGGGCCCTGAACTACCTTTAAGGAACACTTGGCACAAAACCCCTGTCAAATACTACCCCAGGATAATTCACCAGGATGACTTGAGACTTTAGCCATACATGGGTTTATTAAAACACCACCAGAGAAATCAGCTGCAAGAACTTAGCAGACATACCAAACAGGGGCAGGATATGATCCTCTCACTTGTACCCCTTAAAGACCTACACACCCATCACTAAGATGGCAACACCCCCCAACCTGTCATCGGACATGTGATGGTCTCAAGGACCAACCGGTGGAAGAAGACAGTCTCGGGGGGCTTCAGCTTGGCCTGGTCCTACTCAGCTGCCATCTATCCATCTTCCTGTTCTCCAGTTTGGATGTCCCATCCATTTATCTACTCATTCCAGCTCTGGACAGAGTGCTGCCTTTCACCTCATGGCTGGACTCAGTTCCAAACCCTCATTCTCAACTCCAGCAGCTTCTACACTGCAGCTGCTTCATATGTGTTTATTGTTCATCACACCATGCCTTATTCTCAACTACACCATGATGTGGAAAACAGTGCTTCTTCGGGGCATGGCTTGCCCAGGGAGAATCCATCTTAGAATCAACTTTTGAATCTGTTTTGAGGATGGAGGATGATTGCATTCCTGGGTGGACCCCAAAACATCACCATCTGTCTAGCACCACCCCCACAACACCGACTGATAAAACTTATTCCAGAGAATAACTTATTCCATCAGGGTAAATTGAAACTAAGGGGGAGCACAAGGTCATATTAAATTCATATCAGGGAAATTGGGCCCAAGAACCCACTGCATATACCAGACCAAGGAATGGATGTAATTCTTTCACCTGAACTCCAGAAGGTGGTTGATGTCTCACTCAGTGAGGGCAAGAGCCCCACAATGACCTAGCATCTGAGACCTGGCATGTATGTGAGAGATCTCATCAGGCAGAGAACTCTGCAGTGTCCTGGGGACCTGGGCTCAGCTTGGTCCATAGCTGTTGGCATGGCCCATTTGTCTGCTGTCTTCCTACCTACCTACTATCCTGTCTGGACCAGGAGCTGCTTCTTAGCAGTGGCTTCTTCCCTGTGGCTGGCGTTGGGTTCATTATCTCACCAATACAGAATCTACTTATGTTCTATCAGCCCACTTCCAAAGTCTCTTGACTAGGCTGTAGATTTTTTTATTCATCTGTAACACACACACACACACACACACACACACACACACACACACACAATGTACTTACTGAGTGAGAGTTAATATTAGCAATTACGATTGATATCAAAGAACTTATATTTGCCTCACCCAGATTACCATATTAAGTGAGACTGACAAGTGGTTGCCACTGAAACTGCTGCCTTCTAGACTGTTATTTGGTCAATCCTGACATTGTGGGAAGACAAAGCCATGTTTTCCCAGAAGCATCTCCCAACCAGCACAAAGCCTAGGCCCTTCACATGTGTTGAGTTCCCAAATCCCCTCGTTCCCTAGCCTCATATAAAACAGGCACAAAATGTCCTTATCTTTGAGTCTCAATTGAGTCTTGGGACTGCTGTTGCTGGAATTGAAGGCATTATTTTGGGGAGGAAACTGTGAGCTGTAAATAGACTTAGAATTCACATTTTGGCACAGTGAGGGCTTACTGAATAGAGATTCCTGGAGACCTGTGTTAAAGGATGATGAATGGGGAACATACCTTGGAATGAGAGCAAATCCTTCCTGGGGCATGTAGAGGCTGATCCGCTGGGGTCCTTCGCTTATGTTCTCAGGCTAATAACATCGGGCCTCACACTTCCCCTTAGGGAGGGATTGTTGCCTTTCAAGACTGAGTTCCTCTCTTTCCATCTCCTTCTCTTTGGAGATGAGATGGAGAAGACAGAAAGGTTACTCTACAAAAGCTGTGAGCTTCATGATACAAAGGTTCCTCTCTTGGGAGTAACTGCATCTGGGCTCACTGTGCAGTCCCTTGGGCACTGGTGCATGGGGAATGTGATCTTTCAAAGTTCTATGAGAAAAAAATGCTAACCTGTTTTCTGACCTCAGGCACACTCAGGATCTCTCTAATCACACACACAATCATGTACTCTCTCTCTGTCTCTGTGTCTCTGTCTCTCTCTCTCTCTCTCACACACACACACAATCACATGATGATAGAATGTAGAATTCAGTTCATGTGCTTTCTTGGTACTAAAGGGTAGCATGCTACAGTATCCATCAGAACCACAAAGGAGTCAGTAAACAGAACAACATCAACAAACCACGAAACAAGATTAAGAACCACTGTCTATGTGTCTCTGGAGCACAAATCTCTTGAGGACAAAACATTGTCTTCCTATCTGAAGGGCCTACCTAGCCCATAAAACTCTTTGCCTAATAAAACTCTCCCTCAAATGCTAAGTTGTGTTGTCCTGGATTAACGCTCTATCCTTGTGCTTTGGGTGAATGAAACAGACAACACTGAAATGTAAGTCTATATAGGAATAGATTCCCACAGGACAAAAACTGCATGTATCAGCATAAAATTCTGATGAAATTCTACATTAATGTATCCAATTGTCTGGTTGAATGGAAAGTAATTTTGCATATCAGTAAACTCTGAACTACAGAGACTGAGGGATCACAGAGGGTCATCTACCAAACACTCATTTTGCATTCAGGCATCTCTAGTGGAAGAGTTTTAATGTCTTTTTAAGAGTGAGAAGCCAGACTAAAAGCCAGTGTTATGAATCATCTGGATTCCATTGGAGATAGGATTTTTCATCATCTCATCTAGTTCATTTCTCCCTTTCTAAAGGGTTTGCTTTCTTTCTCCAGAGTGTAAGGTAGAGCACAGTGTGTGCTGCGTGTTGGCAAACAGTGTGGGAAGCAGATCTGTAAGCCCGTTGTTCCTTCTGCACTTGGCAGAAGAGCACAATTAACTTCCCATTAGCCATTCCAGGTTTTTGTTTTTGTTTTCTTTTCTAATTTGTCCTTCAAAACAAGTTGTTAAGCTTCTCCACGTATCTTAAAAATTTTGCTTGAATGTTTTGGAGGAAACATGGTAAAATGTTGACGCATGGGGACTGAAAAGAGACAGCAGGGTGGGTGGGACTCAAGCATTCTCACTTTGGGGTGCCCATGGGGACAGAGTTGAGACTGAGCGACGCAGGCTCTCCCATGCTCCACAGAAGACTCATGCGTGCTCCTTCAAGAACATACTGAAACTCTGTACCACTATCATTTCATCCACTGTGTGTAAGGCATGACTCGAATATAATCCCTTTCTTAACATGTGGTGCACTTTCTTTGGCAAGCTCTGGGCTGACTTCCTGGAGGTTGCCCAGAATCTGTCGCAATTGCTTCATTATTACTCTTCGCCCCTGGCACCGCTCTTCTGTTCTCAGTCATCCAGCAAGTGTTTGCTCATCCATGTCACACAGTACACTGTGGTAGTTAAATTATCTGGCAAGCATTTGGACGCAGTCTCTGCCCACATACCAAATTATCGAATCCAGATCCTACAATATCATATTAATCTTTTGTGTTAGGAGGTGACAAAGGAAATCAATCAATAAATCAATGTATTTATCTTGAGGCAGAGTCTTGCTATGCAGCCCAGGCTGTTTCATTTGTCTTAGGAGTGGCAGGGATTATGGGTATGCACCATCGTGCTCTTCAATAAAGTTATGATTTTAAAATATGGTAATAGTCAATGTTTAATTTTATTTGGAAATTTATTGTATATTGTGCTTATGTTAATGATCACTAAATTCCCCATCAGAGGATAGCAGTTAGAAAGTAGTTTCAAGTTCCTAGACAATATTAATGTACATCTCTGAAGCAACAATGTATTTTGTACATACTGAATAACCACATTCCTAGTTAAGAAAAACCACGTTTTTTCTTCCTCTGTTCATCTTTCTTCCCTCCCTTTCCTTCTTCAGCCCCTCTTTACCACTCTCTTCTCACCATTTATTATTAAAATGTTTAAGTCATTATTTTGCAGATCATGGTGGACACTAGAAAAGAATTCAGAATTACATGTTCCTAAGCACTTGGAGGATAGACCTAAATTAAACTTCTATTAAGAAGTAATTGCAGTTACCTTTGGGAATCATTCTTTTTCTCATTCATAATTTAGCAGAGTATTTCTTAATGAGAATTCAGTAGAAATTGACAGCAAAACCTTCCCAAACTATGTGAATCTTTTCTAAATCATAGTTAATTCAACTGTGACACACAGTTAATAATACAATTTAAGAATTTACCATCTGATATTATATTGACTTCATGGGTTTTCTTTTTATAGCTTAGCCCATTCAGACCGTCTTAACAACATTCCAGAGGCTGCACAGCACCACAGAAATTCATTGCTCGCTATTCTGAGAACTGGGAAATCTATGCTAAAGGCCCTAACAAATTCCATGTTAGGTTGGGGTTCACTTCCTAAGAGACAGTTTCTTATTGTGGCACCTTCACTTGGTGTAAGGGACATAGTGGCACACTGGAGCCCATTTCAAATGGAAATGATCTGGTCATGGACTCTATCCTCATGATCTACTCACTTATTCAGATCCCAGTTCTCAATACTACCACTTCAGAATTGGAGATTCCAACATATGAATTTTAGGGTGCACAAACAACAGAACTCACCATGCATTTTAAAGTTATTGTTTAAAACACAAATGTATTTGGTAGCCCTAAAAACTTTGATTTTGCCCATAGAGTGCTCACAATATCTTATTTAACTATTAAAGGGAACTAATTCAACCAAATCTGTTACACAGTCATACTATGTTTGGACCTAAATACTGGAAAAATCTGTCTATCTGCCCATTTGTCCATCTATCCATCCATCTAGTCACCCATAATCTCTCTCTCCTTCACCTATTGCTGTGGATATTGCTCTGTTTGGCCAGTGGCCAGGCAGGAAGTATAGGCGGGACAAGAGAGAAGAGAATTCTGGGAAGTGGAAGGCTGGGGGAGGAGAGACACTGCCAGCCACCGCCATGACAAAAAAGACATAAGGTACTGGTAAGCCACAAGCCACTTGGCAAAGTATAGATTAACAGAAATGGGTTAATTTAAGACAGAAGAAGTAGATAACAAGAAGCCTGCCACGGTCATACAGTTTGTAAACAATGTAAGTTTCTGTGTGTTTATTTGGTTGATTCTGAGTGTCTATGGGCCTGACTGGTGAGAGAGATTTGTCCTGACTGTGGGCCAGGCAGGAAAACTCTAACTACAAATGGCACCCAATGTGTTGGCAAGAGTTTCCACCTAAAACCTGACAAAAAAAGATTCTAAAATGGAAGTAAAAACAGCTTTCTAGTTGTCTCTCTCAAGTTAGTGGCAGCCTGCTGGTTTGAGCTACTATGGTGGGTTCCTAGCGTGTGTATGGCTGACCTGCAGTGTGGCGGGAATGAGGAGTCTACAAGCAGCACTTTACTCTGCTGCATGGTGGATTTAGCCTTTGCTAGTTTTTTTAAAAAAAAAAAAAAAAGGTTTCTGGGCTATGCACTGCTTTGATAGAACTGCTTCTAATAGTTGATGGTACATATGGCTCCAGACCCAGAGCTGGCAGTAAACTGTACCACCAACACTTTGGGAAGCTGAGGTGGGCAGAGCCAGCAGCCACAGCTGCATTTCAGTCTTACAAAGATGGATATTACACAGAGAATCTGGTTTATGTTGTCTTTGGGATTTTTAACTGCAGAAAAAGATTTGATTGTAAAAGCTGTTGAGTTAAACAAATATGTAAATTTTAAAGGTACCTTGACTTCAAAATTTGGATATAAGGATATGTTGTTTTGGAAGAGTCTCTGCTTTTGTTTCCACAGAAAGCCAGAGGCTGTGGATTTGTTCCAGATTAAGATACATCAGGTTTGATCAGCCAAGACCACCTGAAAGGTCTCCAATGACACAATGGCCCAGATGATCCAACATCCAGAATGGTTTCAAGGCAACTGGCTCAGAGGTTTACCCTCACAGACTACTCCATAATCCTAAAATTTTCTTTGTGTCCCCATAAGATACAGCGCCCCCCTCCAGCAGGAAGTAGTAAGAGAAACTATGCCCAAATTCCCAAAATTATCAAGCTGGCTTTGGAGATGGAATTGGCTCACTCCTTCTCTTAACCTAGGCATATTGCTAAAAGAAAAGGTTAAGAGATTCTTATGTCCCAAATCAGAAGAGCCCTCTGATGTGGGGCAGAGAAAAAAAACAATACTTTTATTTAAATCAGGTTGATTATAAATGTGATCTCTTAGCCAGGCGTTGGTGGCGCACGCTTTTAATCCCAGCACTCAGGAGGCAGAGCCAGGCGGATCTCTGTGAGTTCGAGGCCAGCCTGGGCTACCAAGTGAGTTCCAGGAAAGGTGCAAAGCTACACAGAGAAACCCTGTCTTGAAAAACCAAAAAAAAAAAAAAAAAATGTGCTCTCTTTCTAAAGAAAAAAAAAGTACATATGATATAGATATAATAGGATGAAAGGGTAGGTTAATGAACTTACTTTTAAAGAACAACAACTTGTTTAAAATGTTAAAATGTTTTACATTGGTATAGATTTTTAGTCTATTGATACAAAATTAAAGTTAATTTTGTTATACTGTATATATATTTCTACCCTAGTTTGAGGTATTATGTTCATACAACTCATTTAGATTGTAATGGATAATTACGAAATACAGATCAGTTAGTCGTCTATGATAGTCAAACTTATAGTAATGTTAAGTTTTCTAGGTATACATAGATGTATTTCAGATATACAGGTAAGCTTCAAACACTTCAAAGGTCTACAGAATATGGCATTTGAAATATTTTTAAAATTTAGACTTTCTGGACAGTGAGACATGTCTGTTCCTGACAGCACTGATTTACTTCAGAGAGGAGGATGGGCATTGAAGACACTTCATTTGGAGTTTATCTTCACCTTGGCAAAAATAGCCATTTGGGCAAGAAACTGTTCTTGCCTGGACTGCTTGATTAATTGGACATGCAGGACCCATAGAAAGGTGACCACTGAACTTTGCTTGACAAAATGGTCCTTCAGGTTCCTGCTTCGCAGAGGAAACTGCCAGACATTCTACAGGACACTGAAAAAAGTGACCAAGAGACTCTAGCCCTGTGGGCTGAAGACAAATGCCCCAACTTTACAAAGGAACATTAGGTGACTGTTCAGGCTGCCAGCTGTCTCTGTCTACTCTTGCAAGACTCCCGAAAGTTGCTTGCATCCTTCTCCCACTTCTCAGGTAATATTATATCCTTCTGAGGTCTTTGATGTGGTTGAAGACTAGATAGTTATAATTTTCTCAGTTATGATAAAAGATGAGTTAGATATAAAACCTTAGACTCACAAATATAAGATAGATAGGATATCTTCTTTAATATTGTAACTGTAATTCTTGCTTGATAATTGTTTTATTATATGTAATTTTACTATGTAAAAGTTAAAACCTTCCTTTTTTTTAAAAAAAAGGGGGGGGGGAAGTGCTGTGGATATTGCTCTATATAAATAAAATGCTGTTTGGCCAGTGGCCAGGCAGGAAGTATAGGCGGGACAAGAAAGAAGAGAATTCTGGGAAGTGGAAGGCTGGGGGAGAGACACTGCCAGCAGCGACCATGACAGAAAAGACATAAGGTACTGGTAAGCCATGAGCCACATGGCAAAGTATAGACTAACAGATATGGGTTAATTTAAGATAGAAGAAGTAGATAACAAGAAACCTGCCACGGTCATACAGTTTGTAAACAATGTAAGTTTCTGTGTGTTTACTTGGTTGATTCTGAGTGTCTATGGGCCTGGCGGGTGAGAGAGATTTGTCCTGACTGTGGGCCAGGCAGGAAAACTCTAACTACAACCTATCATATAGTATCACCTATCATCTATCAGTCAAATATCATTGTGATCATCAATATAGATTGTCAAGCTGATGGGACTTATAATCACCATGGAAACAGTACTCCAGCTATGTCTGTGATTTAGGTGGGTTAAATGAGGGGGGGAAGCCCACATGAATGAAAGCAATGCTGTTCCAGGCTGGGATCCTGGACTGAATGATAACAGGAGCTGAGCACAGGCACTTGCTGCTCTCTGCTTCCTGACTACAAGTGTCATGTGACCCAGCCACCTCCTGCTGGCATGCCTTCCTGTCACACTGGACTGTGCCTCTTGGAACCGTGAGACAAAATAAGCCACACTCCCATCACAGAAATAAGACAAGGAAATAGGATAATTTGTTACCTACTATCTGTTCTTCTACTAGCTCTGTCATTGTACAGGTGACTTTCCTGACACGATTAGAATTCACTATATTCTTAAGCATGATAATATTGGGCTTTTACAACCGCTTGAGTCACAGAACAAATCTCCCCCATGAGTAATTTACTGGAAAGAAACAGGATTCAAGTGAAACTCAACTCAAGCTTGTCTTCAGGTAGTGTTGGCAGCTTTGATGTGACTAATTGGTAATGTAAGCGTTCCTGCCTTTGTTTTTAATGACTCGTGGGCTCTATCAGACAGGTTTTATTTCTTCAGAAAATGTTAACGTTGAGTTGTCCCTTGTGGCATGTTTTAGTGTGAGAGAGAAATGTCAAGGTTAAAATTGGCAGGAGATTTTCTCTCTGTGGCTTTCTGGACTGTAAATAATCAGTTGTCTCCAGCATCCAGTTATTGCTCAAAAGTGCCCTTATTCCAAATAAACACATTTTATATCACTTTCAATTGTTTCACTTGACACTCAGACCTCCACTTCGGATCATTTTAATAAGGAACAGTTAACATGCTGTCTTTGTATTAATGCAATTCAACCAATGAATATTCATGATGAGCAAACCCAGGGCCCTGGGGAGTATAAATAAAATAGAATCTTTGCCTTAAAAGGTTAGTAGTCTCTTAGCTGATATATGCAAACAAACAAACATGGTAGAAGGTAGAATGCATGCTATTGATAGAATTTTGCTTGTAAGGGCCTTCAGGAGTAAGGGCCCCTTATCACACGACTTCTCTGGACTGATATAGCATTCAGGGTAGACCAGGCTGACTGAATCCTCGCTGGCTGGCAATGAGGAAATGAAATCAGAACATACAGGGGTGGATCCACATTCTTAAGTATAAGACCAACTGAGATAGTCAGGATTCTTGCAGGACTTTGAGACTGTCTGTTAAACTGATTACAACTTGGGATGGCCTCTGAAACTCCAGGTTCCTCTGTCAGCATCCTGAAGCCCCACTGGAGCTCGCTGCCTGAAGAACTGATTCGAAATGAAGCAGAACTGAGGCTCAGTCCATCACAGGTGGCCCAGGGGATTGGTTATGTCATCTTGAACTTTTCAGTGGGTCAATCCAAATAGGGCAGATGCTCAAACTTGAAGCAGATGAGTGACTTCCATCTGCTTTTGAATCTGCCCATAGCGGCTCCCTTGTTCTATCCCCAACTGAGCCCTAATGGCTTGTGGTTTGAGACTGTCTGGTTCCTGAATTGCGGCTTACTCTAGTAAACTCCTTAAAAGTTTCAAGTGCCTTAGTTTCATCTTCCTCTCCCTTCTATGTCCTGAAGTCTGGTTGACCTTAATTGACCTTTCTCTGCTGACTTTTCTCTCCTCATCTTTGCCCCAGTTTATGCTCTTTGCATCCCTCCAGCATCCTTTAGTAGGGCTTGGAAAACAGTAGTGTAAACACATGCAGCTTCAGCAGTCTTTGGGGGACTTGGTCCGCTATGGCTATTAGTCCCGGGATGACCTGAGGAGCAGGCCAGAATTGGCCAGGGCTGGAAAATGGGTGAGAGAGAGAGAGACTGAGCTCAGAGTTGAGAGGGACACTCAGAAGAGGCAGGATGAAAGGAGCAGCAGGTCTGTCACCTCTATCTCTACATCGGTAACTGGCATAGGAGTCTGGGGAATGCCCTTGCCCTTCCACCATCTGAGGACTCAGGGAATCGGCATCTTAGAGGAAGAGGCTCTTAGCAGACTGAATGTGCTCATGCTTTGGTCATTGGCTTTCCAGTATGTAAAACGGTGAAAAATAAACTTGTTTTTAAGTCACCAAGACTATGGTGTTTTGTTCCAGTAGTCTAAACAGACCAAGACAGAAGTCTTCGAATATCTGTAATAAGCTGTGTTAATACTAAGGAGACAGATGCTTTTCTTTTTCCTTATACTGATACTCAGTAAGAAGTCATACAGTTCATTACACATTTTTTTTTTGTAAATAAAAAAAAAAACCTTTCAAAGCACAAATAAGCATGCACATTTTGTTAGAGATACAACTGTGAACCTTTAACTCTGAGGCCTCCAGAGCTGTATATGCAGAGATATACAAATGAAGTGAAATCATTCCATTGAAACAAGTAGGGTGGTCCCAAACTGAATGTCGGAAACTTATTGAAATTCCTGCAAGCAACTCCCTGGGCTAAGACACCATGGGCAGATAGAACAGAAGTCAAGTGGATTTTTGTTTTCTTCTATAGAGAAGGTGTCTCTCTATGTAGCACAGGCTGGCCTAGGACTTACTTGGTAGCCTGGACTGTCATCAGACTTGTTATATTCCTGCCTCTACTTCCCAAATGCTGGGATTTCAAGTGTGGCCACCACACTCAGCGCCGTGGGTTTATTTACCAGGAGAGAGGGTGAAGCTGGCTTACTCACTAGCGCCTTGGGTTCTGACTTCTTCCACCAGGCTTAGGCTGTGAGGTGGTTAGTGATCTGAAATACACACAATGGAAGGGCATTCACCCGAGACTGAAAAATCTTAGACCAAGTTTTTTTTTTTCCTCGTTGATGAAACAGCTTAAATACGGATAAACATTAGCTTTCCATGCATATGCGACCTTGTTTGGCATCCTAGAGGATTCCACTATGCCTGATTGTTGCTCTGATTCTATGGAGGTTGGATCAGTCCACCACATCCTCTAGGGATGTGAATTGCACAGTAGTAGATGATCAACTTTAATGTACTCTTTTCTAGATATTTAACAATTCGGTTTTTTTTTTCCGTGAACAAATATATTTATATGCATACTTTTACATATATATGCTGATATATAGTATCAGCTCATATAGAGTACATATTTCCTTGTATTTAAATGCTTAGTGACAAATGGCCAGTCTATCCTCTATTTGTGGTGGCCACATTGGTTAGGTTTTCCAAGGCAATGGGGAGTGGTGAAGTGCAGGCATTACCTTCCTCAGAGAAGAATGTCCAGCAAGAACTATACTCATTTCCATCTGTGCAATGGTAGAAGGGAAGAGTCCCCTGGGACCAGTCAGAGAAGATAAAGTGGATGCCGGTGCTTAGGCAAGTGCAGACACCTTCAAAAGCCAAAAGACCCCAGAGGACCCACCAGCTTAAGAGGCCTGTGGTGGAGGTAGGCGGTGGGGAGGGTGGGCATGAGAGGAAATACAGGTTTTGTTTTTATTGAAATATTCTTTAGTCACAATAAAGAGTTTCAGCCTTATCCCAGTGGCGGTGGGGAATCCCAGACAATTTTAAGGAGAATGACGTCAGTCCCCACGTTGGAGTCACAGGAGTGGGGCGGGTGTGAAGAACAGGCTGCTGGGGGAGTGAGTTTGGAAGCTGCTCAGCTTCCACGCTACAGGCAAACTGACTGTGAACTGGAGATGCTGTTGGAAAACCAAGAGTGGGGAAGCGGTCGGGGGCGAAGGGTCAGGGGCCTGCTTGGGACTAGGTGACGGAGTCACTGAGGCAACTGCTTAGAGGGGGCGGAAGGAGGATCCTGGAACGACACCCAGGTTTCATTCACTGACCTGCTGTGGGCAGTAGCTATACTCACTAAGGGCAAAAACTCGAGTTATCCAGTTCCGTGTGGCCAGATACTTCTAAATCTCCAGCCCCGCTGAAATAGAGTAGGAAGGGAGTTTCTCCATGAGGACAAAGTGTTTAAGCGAGGAAGATGGGAAGTGTCTGTCGGATCTGGAACCCACAGAGGAAGCTGGAGACTGACAGCGCAGAGCAGAGAGTGCAAGCCAGCAACTGCTGTCAGGACAGCTGGAAACAAACCTGGTCATGCTTCTCAACCTCAGCATGGCCCAGGCACCACTGAGGCCCCAGAACCTGCAAATTCAGAGGGCAGGTGGAGTCTGCGCATGCGTGAGAGACTGTCCCGACCCCTCAAGGCTGAGTTTAGCAGCAGCCTATGTGGCCAAACAGAGTCAAATGACTTTCCTTTCCCACTGCCTGGGGACAGACACTTACTGCTCAAAAGTGGCCCCTGGGCTTGGAGGCTGTTCTCATCCCCCAGAGGTTTCTGACCCTGGGGTTCTTGCCTTGTGTCTTCTGCTCTCCTCCCCACAGTGAGGTCCTGCATAGTCAGCAAGTCCCTTCTGCACATACAGCTTCCGGGAAGGCCTTCCCAGTTATCTTTTTAATGAATGAAGAATGAAAGAACACATGGAATCTGAAAAAAAGTCTTCAAAATGAAAGGCAGGAAACCAAAAGGAACAGAGAAGAGGCAATGAAAACAACTCACGGAAGACAGGGACTTAGAGGCCAAAAGAACAAGCCTTAAATCCCAAGAGTAGATCCACAGCCACAGGGATCCACAGATCCACAGATCCACAGCCACAGGGATCCACAGATCCACAGCCACAGGGATCCACAGATCCACAGCCACAGGGATCCACAGATCCACAGCCACAGGGACCCACAGATCCACAGATCCACAGATCCACAGCCACAAGGATCCACAGATCCACAGATCCACAGCCACAGGGACCCACAGATCCACAGCCACAGGGACCCACAGATCCACAGATCCACAGATCCACAGCCACAGGGATCCACAGATCCACAGCCATAGGAATCCACAGATCCAAAGACTCACAGCCACAGGGATCCACAGATCCACACATCACAAAGAACAGGGGACAGCCTGTGTGAGGGGCACTTTGAAGAAAAGCCACGTGGAGCAGAAGGACCAGCCTTAAACATCAGAATGGGGTTGGAGAGCTTTAAGAGTTCAATGAGAATGGAAAACGAAGTGTGGAGATGAGGAAGGAGAGAGGGGTGCCGGGTGGGGGGAGTGTGGGGTAATAGTTGGGAACTAGAGGGTAAAGGGGAGGGAGAGAAAGAGAGAAAGAAGGCTAGAGGAGAAGGAGAGGGAGAGACATCTTCAATCAGTGGAAATTCCAGAAAAAGAAATGAAAGGAACAGGAAAAAAATAATAAATCAGATACTTAAATATGGAAACCTCTCCCAAAGTGGAGGGTGTGAGCTTCTGAATTGAAGCGACTTCTGTATCCAGGGCCCAGAGTGATGCAGGAGGCAGACCCACACCAAGGAGCTGGAAGATGGGAGACAAGGGTCAGGGACGAGGAGTCAGAACAGGGCTGAGGCGACTTCAGCACCAACGTCAAAAGTTCTCCAGGAGACTAACTCAGGATTCTCTTTTGGAAAAGAGTAAAGGGGAGCAGATAGGACAGGGTAGTAAGGTAGATTATTGTTTCTACTTGTAAACTAAATCAGTGACTACCAGCTTTAGATAATTTGCATTGGTATGGATTCTTATATATTGATACAAATCTAAAGTTATTTTTCTACTCCTGTTTAAGCTAATTTGTATATTGCTACAAATACAAAACTGTATTTGTCATATTGTACATATGTTCCTCTTGTTTGAAATATTTTGTATATTGATACAAATGTAAAATTATATTTGTCATGCTAGATATTTGTTCTACCTCTGTTTAGGATATTTTGTATATTGATACATATTAAGGGATATTGTTATCATATTGCATCATACATTTCTACCTCTGATTGAGATATTTTGTATATTATCACAAATTCAAGGCCATGGTCTTTATACTGTGCATCCATTTACATATTGTTTATTTTTATAATGTAAAGCTTTAGTCTTTAGGCTATTTAGGTTGATAATAATTATAAGTTAGTAGTCACCCATGATTATCATAGCTATGTTAGTTAGGTTTTCTAGATATACAGAAATATATATCAGATGGATAGGTGATCTTCAAATAATTCATAGACCTGGAGAATATGCCATTTAAATGTTTTAATAACTTAGATTTCTGTTGATGTGAGACATGATTGCTCCTGGCAACACCAATCTACTCCCGAGAGATGTTGGGTATCGAAGACACTCCATATGGATTTTGTTTTCTTTTTGGCACAAAATGGCCTGTTGGGCCAGGAACTAACTGCCCTTGCCTCAGATGCTGACAGTAAGCACACTGTCCACTCCGGGTGAGCAGGACAAGGAAAAGCACCTGCTGAACCTTGCCAAGACAGGGTAAAATGGTCCTTCGAAATATCCTGCTTCTAAAAATGGTCTGTCAGATATTCTAGGCCTATACCAAAAGTGGATGCCCCAGCATTGCAGAGGAACTTTGGGTGACTGTCCAGACAGCCAGCTGTCTCTATCATTTCTTCCATTTTTTTTTTCAGAAGTTGCTTGCTTGCACTTCCTGTTTATTCAGCTAATATTATGTTCCTTCTCAGGTCTTTGATGGGGTTGAAAACTAGACAGTTACAGTTATGATCATGTCATATCTTAGCTAAGAGCATATTAGGTACTGGAGTTAGATTTTTCAGGATGGGACAGCTTTTGGAGTAATCTCTGTAATTTACCTGTGGTCTGGGCATTTAATATGTTTCTTACTTAACATTGTTCTTGTTGGTTGTACTTCCACTTTTGTTTGTTATTACCCTTCCTTTCTCCTGGACAGTACTTGATAATCGTTCTTATTGTATATAGTTTTATATTAGGTTTAGAACCTTCTTATTTAGATTAAAAAAAAAAGGGGGGGGAAGTGTAGTGGGTAATTGCTCAGCCAATGACCTTGAGCTAGCTGGCCTGATATAGTCAGTGCGTCTTGCCTGCCTACATGATCTCTTAAAAGGGGAGGGGGAGGGGACTGCAAGCTCTCTTGGACTTGGAAGGCTTCCTGGCACATGGTTCAGTGACCTGGTCTGGACCTTTCCCCATCTTTCCCTGGGAGATGAAGAGGCAACTGTGTTGCTTCATTTTGTATGAGTGAGTGTGTGATCTCCATTTTATCCCTTATAAGTAAGTTTTCTTCCTAGAAATTGGTGGATTTCTCACACTAGAACAGGGCTGAGGTGACTTCAGCACCAATGCCTGAAAGTTCTCCAGGAGACTAAGAAAGTAATGAGGTGAGACTCTCTCCTGGTTCCCATGTTCAAGACAAACTAAGTGAGTGAGAGCAATGCAGAAACCAAGAGGAAGATAGAATGGGGGTCAGTGCGGCGTGCGTGTGCGTGTGTGCGCGCGTGTGTGTGAGTATGTGTGTGCATGTGTGTGTGTGCACGCATGTGTGCGTGTGCATGTGTGCGTGCGTGCATGCGTGTGTGTGTGTGTGTGTGTGTGTGTGTGTGCATGTGCATGTGCATGTGTGTGCGTGTGTGTGTGTGTGTGTGTGTGTGTGTGTGTGTGTGTGTGTAAAGAGAATTCCTGGGAAGAGTGGGACAAGAAACTTCAAGTTCAGCCTAACCGAATTATGAAATCCAGCCTGCCTGCCTTAAAAGTAAGATGGAAGACTGTTCAAGAAACAGTCAACTGCCAATAGCTCCTTGGTATGCAGTTTTCAATAATAATTTTAAAATTAAAAATTAAAAATGGAGAAAAACATTTCAAAAAAACAAAACTCATGTAAGGCAGAAAACAATTCAGGAAGATTCCCCACTTGTTCTCCTCTTCCATGCACTCACATATCCACATGCACAGTAGCCACAAACACATGTGCACATATGTATAACACACACACACACACACACACACACACACACACACACACACACAGGAGAGAGAGGGAGAGAGAGAGAAGTCAACGTGACACATCAGAGGCCCCACAGACACAGGAAGCAGAGGACACTGGAGAGCCGTCTACAATAGGAAATGCATAGACTTAAATCTGATTGTCCATTTCTTCCCCCAACCATTTTTACAGATTGCGATTGAGGTTCATAGAAAACCCAGCAAAACAAACAAATAAGCAGCAACACCAAAACCCATTTAATCATTAAATCCATTGGGGACAAAACAGCTGTACAAGAAAGGGAATGGTACGCTGCTCTGAACAATGTGTGCATATATTAGGATGACAGGTGCATGTGGACACAACACAAAAGCCTTTGACCTTCATCTTTCCGGTGATGGAGCAGTGGACAGCCATTAAATTAACAACAGAAAACACACAGCAATTACGTCATTGCGTTTGCGGGGTTTTTATCCCAGGACTCATCTTGACTTCTTCATTGCTAAAATTATGATGAGTCATGTCATGCTTGTCATCCAAGTATCAATTTCTGTCGCAGATGCCAGTGTCTGTACACTGTCCATCTAAATTTAAAGAATGACTGCCATTAGCTTAGTCAGAAACCCAAGAGAGTAGTGACTCCCATTTTGCAGGTTTTCCTGGCTCTTGAAAGCAGACAAATGTTCTTTGGAAGCAGAGGTCACAGGCTAGAGATTGAGGCCTACAGTGGGCTAGGGGAGGTGTCTGACTGTGAGGGACAGGCAGGCTGGGGGAGGTGTCTGACTGTGAGGGACAGGCAGGCTGGGGGAGGTGTCTGACTAGGAGGGACAGGCAGGCTGGGGGGGCGGTGTCTGACTGGGAGGGTTGGAAGGAGCTGAGCTCCTTTGCTTTTAACTTTCTAACACACAGCGGATGGGATGAGTATGAACCGTCTCCCATGTCAGCACCCCAGAGCACTTTTGAAAGTTTAACAAGGACGGAAGTGTGTGGAGTGTTGAACAGCCTCTGATGGCCACTTGATCACTCTTTTGATTTGGTCTGGGTGGTGAAGAGAGAGAGCTTGGTGGCTAATCACTCCCTTGGTAAATAGAGAGACTGCAAAGATCAAAAAGTGATTTTACTGGAATAAGGAAAGAGAACAGTTTGGGGCCATTTAACACTTTATAAGGAGCAAGCAATTCTTTGATAAAATATTAACACTGGAGTGAAATGAGGAGAAAGGTACTCAGGAGAATGCTGGGGTAGATGGAGGGAGGTAGAGGGGCTAACACTGAGCTGGACACCACGGTGGAGAGCTCACTTCTCATGTCTCTCCTTAGCTCTGACTCCTGCCTGCTGTGTGTGAGGCCCTGGCATCCATCTACAGAACCACCCAAAGATAAGCGAACAGATGAACTAGTGAATGAAACATCTGGGGTATAAATATGCCAGTTATTTCACAGCAGTTCTCGTACAACTCCATTTTATCTAGGTGAACTAGCAGGGTGACAATGACCCGCCCGCAAGATGACTTGGCAGGATACCCAGAATGCCATGAAACTGCCGTGTCCATCTGAACCACAGTAACAGTCAACGAAGGCAAATGAGAGACAGGATCAAAGGGGTGTGAGCAGAGGGGTCTACCTGTGACCCTCCCTGCAGCTCCCAGGCTCACTCTTCCAGCCAGGGGGTGTCACGTGATACTGCAGAGTCTATGACTTGGATTCAGTGCACAGACTAGCTGACTCTGTCTCTTAGAAACTCTGAATCAATCTGAGAACCGTGAGAGTGGAAATGAGTCCCATAAAGAGTGTCCTGGATGACAGGCACATCCCTTTTCCATTGTCTTTTTATATTAAATGTGTTTTTGCTGTTCACTGGCAAATCAGGAAAATTCCAAAGAGAGTAAAACTCTCTTGTGCCATATTAACAATCTACACGTGTCCCCACAACTTTTCCATATGGCCATTAAGACTTTAGAACGTAACACTTTACACCGACATTCTGCCTCAGCTCACAGGAACTAATAGACGGGGCTGTCCCTAGAATTTCAAAGAGCAGTGGAGCTGCAGCTTCCCGTGGCCACGGTATTTAGCGCTTCTTTCTCCTGAGCTGTTTTCTTAGCTGATGTCCACAGTCGACAACAGAGAGTCACTCAGACAAATTAATTGTTCTTATGATGGCTGTGAGGTCCAAACACATCTTCAGTGATGGTATTTTTGGGTTAAAGTCCCAGGAAGCCATTGTGAAGAAAGGTAATGGTCACCATAAAAGGTGTGATTTTAGGCCTGGGGAGATAGGTAAAGTGCTTGTCCTGTGAACATGAGGACCCGAGTTCGATCTCTGACACCCACATGAAGTCCGACTCTTGGAATGCCTTGCTGAGGAGCCAGGTTTGTGGGATTCCCTAGCCAGCTGGTTTGGCTGAATCTGCCAGCTTTGGGTTCAATGAGGAAAAACGGGGAGTGAGGAACACACACAGATTCAACCTCCATCAGCTACATGTGTACACTCACATGCATGTACACCTGCATACACATACATAAAAGGTGTGACCCTCAAACCTGCTACTCTGTGTCCACAAATAAACACCCCATTCTGCTCATAAGTGAGGAAGAGATTATGAGAAAGTAAAGTTCTTAAGACTCCCCTAGGCTAACTGGTACACAGAGCTAGAGTTAGATCCGTGTGCCTGATGGGCAGAGACTCCCCTCTCCTTTCGTGGTGAGGCATGGAATTACTGGAGGATATGAGAACTCACCTGCCTTCACCGTGGATTCGCTAAATTCCCACTACTTGGTTTCAGGAGACACTTCCCAGCTGGGGTTCCCTGGGACAGACACTGTTCCCTTCATGTTCTTATGAATTGCCTAGGCAGGGCTGTCATTTTCAAGAGCTGCTTTGAAAGCAGCAGCTCCATTGCTGGACAGACCATCCCTTCCCCTGACCTTGTACCTCTAGGACGAACATTTCAGTGAGAAGGGCACAGGGGAGGAACTTTGTGTTTGGCTTGGAAACTCACAGAGACCTTTTGATGCAACTGATTGGCTTTGTGGGGGTGGTGGGTCCAATTTATTTTCTGTTGCTCGCTCATTTTGGGCTCGGGGAGGCAGGTTTTTCTTTCTTCTTTGGTGTCCCCAAGCTCACAAAGATACTAAAGAAATTACGTGAAAGGCTCATTCTCGGTTTTATGCCCAAACAGACCTACAAACTGTACATCAACATGAAGCTAATTGTGCATAAAATTTAAATTTTACTGCCCTGCCCCATAAAAATGCAGAATGCTTCAGGGTACTGAGCTGTCCAGTCAGGGCTGCCCCATTGGCTCCAGCAGAGGAAATCACCTCTCCACACTCAAGCCTTTTCCTTTCACAACATTGCTTTTATTATGCAAATTCGAGAATCTAATTTTAATCCGAGGAGCCATCTAGAAGATTAACCATGCCTTGCTTTCACTAAGTGTAATTAAGGAGACTAAGGATGCTTTCTTTGTTGGAGGAAGATTCCAGCAGCCTGCAAGGATCTCTTTTCTACCCATAGCTGAAGAAGCCTTGGCAGTCTTGAGTCTGTCTGGTGATGAAAGTTACAAGGTTAGCCATGGAGGCAGCAGTGTGCAGCAGAGGCTGGCAGATGTTCTCCGCTTCCTACAGAGGCCAGGACTCCTGTAAGGGTGGCTCCGAATGCCCAGATCTGAGAAGTCCATTTTTTAATGGGGACACTTGACGACCACGTTTGAGGACTGTGACTTCTAGCCTGAGCATTTCTGCTAAGCATGTAAACCTGCATTCTTTCAGTGGGTCTACAGATGTGTGGTAGACTGGAAACTTCATGTATTGTAACATCTATGTTATCAGCATTTGGATGGCAGCAGCCAGCAGCTGTGGAGTCGCCATCTACCAACTTGGACAGCTTCGTGTAAACCTCACGAGGGCCTAGTGAAGTCTTACTATTACTGTTGCCCCAAATGAAGAAGTGGAGCATAAGCTCAAAGTCACTTGGGGAGATAGCAGAAGAGTCCTTGACTGACATTGGGCCCTTGGCTGTACAAATCTAGGGATGCTCTTGGCTGTGGTAGCTCAAGACCCAAGTGACTCTTTCAGTGGGACTAGGCTGATGGATGGACTGGGAGTAAGCCACATGCTGCATTTTGAAGATTTAGTGTGAAAACAGTGTGTAAGTGTCTCAATAATTTTTTACACCAATTATATGTTGTCATTATGGTATTTTGGCTATGCTGCATTATATAGAACACAGTGTTAACATTAACCTCATTTTTGGCATGGCTGTGAGAATGTTTAAAGCCATGGGACTGGTGTGGTTACTTCTATTGCTCTGCTGCCTTTAGATCATTAATTCTCATCTTGTCCACCCACTGCTCCTCATCTCCACCCTCAGAAAAATGAACAAATAGGAGACATTCTGAAAATGCCTTCTGTGAACTCCAGTGCTTCCTTCACTGAGCTAACTGTCCTATAGGAAAGCATGTATTTATGGTGTCATGTGCATGAAATGCACACATGGCTTGCCACTGTGCAGGCGAGTGGTGAGGACATGGAGGGAGGTTTCTCTTTTCTTTTGTACAGCCATTTCCTGCAGGGCTCAACCCTCGACTTTGAGGCTATCATTTTAAACAAGGTGTAGACACAAACCTCCCTGTCACTGTCTCTGACTTCTCTCTGTCCATCCCACAATCATCTTAGGGCCTGAAAACAGGTGTGTGTGTGGGGGGGGAGGGTTAGAGGATGGCATTAAGTAAGCAAAGGAAATAGAAAAACTTGGTTGTTTTCCTGTTGCTTTTGAAACACATTTCCAGTGGGACCTGTTCTGTTTAAAGTGCGGGGTTCCCACAGTGCGGTGTCTTTCTTTGTTCTAGCATACACAGAACATGATGCATACCTAAGTTAGACCTGGCAGCGGAGACGCCATCAGCCTCCATGACTCATCTGCGTGTCTCACCTCCTTTGTCAAGCACATCCATACTGGCAATGCCTCTGTTATTTTCAACTTCTTGTTTTTTTTTTTTTTTTTCAAGCTGATTATTCCATCTGCCATGGTTATTTACAATAGATATCACAAGGCTGTCTTGTTTCTAAAAAGCACAGTCCAAAAATGTGTGTGACACGGAAAAATGCTAGCAAGTGCAAAGCCCTGGGCAACACTTGGGAGCCGCTGGGGAGTCTGTCTGTTCGGGGCACCTGTGAACCCTCTGTCACAGAGCTCTGCCGTGTCTCCCGAGGCTGGGACCTCCACTCTCCCTACTTGACCTCTTCTGCTGAACAGCTGGCTTCCTGCTACCACTCCTTGCTTCTCTTTATCCACATTTTCTCACAAAGGAGATCCGGAGCTAGACCTACATATGCAAAATGCGCGTCTGGCTGGTAGAGGTAAAGGGGTGAAGATGCCCCTGGAGTATTCCCATTGAACACAAGAAGGTGAACATATAGAGGCCTTCAGTTTTGAGCCATTTAAAATGAATCTACTATATCTTTAGTACTATTCCTATCAACAAATATCAAATAGCCATGGGACACCAGACAACTTTAAAAAATGGAATGCTGGCCTGACCTGGCCTCAAACTCACAATCCTCCTGCCTCAGCCTCATGAATTCTAGGATTATAGGTGCACCCCACCACACTTGGTTAAGAAAAAAAAAAAAAAAACAACTATTTTGAAAATCACATCTGAATCAAGCATTTCTTTTTTTCTGAAATTTCAACAAAACCCTTGTGTGAAATGTTGGGCCAGTCCACTGCTGAGAATCATCGTATTTTTGAGCACGTGTTGTATTCCATCAGTCTGGCTCACTTGATATTCTCCTAATGACTTAAAACAACACCAATTTTTTTTTCCAGATTAACTCAAAGAAAAAGGGGTAAGAAAGAAGAAATGGAGGGGGAATGACAGGACGTGTCTCCAAGAAGAACCGCTCCTGGTTTGTGCAGTTTGGTACCCAGGGCACGCGTGCTCTGGGCTGAAGGAAAGACAAGAGCTGTAGTTTATGTTGAAATGACTGAATTCATGGTTGTCTTGACTTCTGCTAAAGGGTCACCTAGTATTTGCCAATCAACACAATGCTTCGCTTTTTCACATTTCTTTCAGTTTGCAGAAAGGGCGTCTTGCTGTGAAAAGCCTCCTCATGAAAAGTCTCATTATGGTCTTGAATCCTGCAGAAATTATACTCTTCCCTCTTGACATCTTGCAATAAATAAAACTGTTAATATTTTGACTTTAGACAAATTTCTCTTTTGCTTTCAGCAGCTCACAGTTATAAAAGAGACACTGCCACATTAGTTACAGCAATTTAGTTCAGGGACACCAGCAGAAACACATCAGATCCATTAGTGGCGCCAACAGCTATATCCAATTCTAATAAAAAAAAAGCCAAGTATGATTTATAAAATGAGTCTTAAAACTTCCTTTAAAACAGAAGAGGGTTGAGATGATCTTTTGAGTAACTAAAGCAACAATCCCTGCTGTACTTAAGCCAAGCTGTTTGTTTTCAAAATACTGTAGCATAATGCGTTAACATTCAAAGACTTCCACATTGCCAAGTGAACAGAAACTGAGAAGATGCTCTCTCAGATCTGACTCTTGGTCCATTAAACCTGGGTTCCTGCCTCTGGCAGTGTTTCATGCACCAGAAGAAGGTAACAATGACAAAATTCCATAGAGAAATTACAATAAATCTACCACTTTTATGATCAATCACGCGATGCTAACCTTGGGAGAAAAGCATTCATTTCTGCCTCTCATAGGAGTTGCATGGCTTTGACTCCAATGCCTTGGGAAATCTATTTTCACCCCACAGGAAATTCTAAGATTGCAAATGGATGCACCCATTTTGCTTGCTAGCACTGTTTAAAAAATGCTTTGGTTTGACAATTTGTTAAAAAGCAGTTTCTAAAGGAATGACTCTGTTCCTCAGAACCCTTTAGATAATTGCTTTTCATCTGGAAACTCTCAGAGAAGAAAGCTGTAAAGGTGTGATGGGTTAAGAGTCCTACGGAAGATGCCACTCTTGTGAATGATGAACGTGGTTATCTGGTAACTGGGGCTGGTGCAATGGTTCAGTCAGCAAAGTCAACAAAGACTACAGCTCTATCACCAGGACCCCCGTTAAAAAAAACCTGGTGTGGTGGTGCCTGGTTGTGATCTCCTGTGATGGGGCTGTGAGCTTGGAAGATCCCTAGGGCAGGCTGGTGAGACAGCCTAGCTTACTCGGTAAGCCCTAGGCCAGTGAAGACCCTGTCTCAAAAACAACCAAATAACAACCACCAGGTGGCTGATGACTTAGGAACCACACCTGAGGTTGTCCTCTGGCTGCTACATATTCATAGATATACACAAGTGAACATCCACACACATATGTGTTCCTGCATACTCTTGAACATGCACACACATGGTATTTGGGAAACAAGAAAATGGAAATAGGTAAGAGTTACATGTAAGAACACAAACTGCTCTGCATCTGCCTCTCTTGGGGAACTTGATTCCATGTCACACTTCCCAGCTGGAGCTCTTGCTCAGTTGAAGTTTCCTGCCTCTCTCAAGCACATGCCTTTTCAAGTATTTCTTCTGCATGTAACTGGTCCCTGAGGGGTGAGCTCTGAGAGACAATATGCCTTCCAGGCAGAGAAAGTAACATCTAACACTCCTTAGACGACAGTGTGATCATGACACAAAATACCAGCTCAAGGCTCAGTCAGTACTCAGGGGTATTTTTGAAATTCCAGAATGTTCTGGTTCAGCTCAGGGACTTCCTCACTGCCCTGGCTTCTTGACAACTGTCAAACCACCTCGCTCAGCACCTTACAGAGAGACTGGAAAGCACAATATTAGCTAGACCAAATGTCTAGCCTTATCTCTTCCAAAATCCAGTGTAAGAAGCTGTTTCTTTAAATCACAATCTACAGTAAAATTAAATACAGATTAATAGTGTTGATCTAATTTTGACAGCATCTAATCTAATTTTCTTATTCTTGATGAGGAAACTAGACCCTAGAAAGGCCTAATGGAGTTATCAGGAGGAAAGTTCTGGTATATTCCCAGGTGGCTGACCTGTGTCACTCACCTGCCTGTACCCAGTGCAGGACAGAGCAGGGCTCAGATGCCTGCTGTTGAGTGAATAAAGCTGGAAACTGGCACCGTGAAGGGTCACTGGGTTAATGCCTGTGCTGTTGAAGAAATTCGATTTTCCTCTGGTATTGGCTTATCAAAGAGGGACGGATGGTTCCAGAAGAATCACAGCATGAACTGACAGGATCCTTGATTAATACTGCTTTGATGCCTTTTAGTGAGATTTCAATAGGCATAAAGCCTTCACTCAGCAGTTAAGACAAACAGAGGAACACTATCCACACACTCATGTGTCCTCCAGAACCTGTCTTACTCTGAAGGCTTAGGGCATGAGTGGTCATCAAAGTCAAACGCCACATATAGGACACTGGCAAGCTGAAGAGGATACAGTCTTGCCACCACCACCAACTCCTCAAACTGACCTGGTGCAGACCCTGCCTCAATCACACGTTACCATCTCCTAACACATAGTCTCATGGAGAAGCCAGAGATTCAGTAGAAAGTGGAGAACAGAAAGAATCCCATGGACCTTCTCCGACATCCTCAGTATTCTGCAACAGTAGCTGTATCTACTGCTGCTACATCATTGATAAAGTTTATATATTTCTGGAGAAACAATTCAGCAAAGTTTTATTTAAACCAAAGGGCCATGAAAGAATTTGTATCATTTTCTGAAAGAAGTCAACCTCGCTGACCAGGATGAGAATCGCCTTGGGCATGGTACATGCCTCCCTATGCCATGGGATGTGTAAAATAAAACCTAGCCTTCTCATGCTACTGAGAGAAACTCAAATCATTTAAAACAAATAACAAGAGCACTTTCCTCCTTGAGAAAGATGAGTACAGCTAGTTCATCAAAGTCTGTCACCAGGTTTCAGGAGAGCTTTTCTGTTGGTGGCGGAGAGTTGTAGGGAATGAGGGGCATGCGCAGTAGAAGATGGACTCTTGCCAGGGCACGTCAGAGGGATGTTCTATTTTCCAGGACCTTTGGTCTCCATGTAGGAAGCAAGTCACTACAGGGGAAGCAGAGTGAATGGCTCCCTTTGGAGCGCTGACCAGCCAACATGGCCAAATCGACAGATTCCAGATAAAAGTGAGATAGACGGTGTCCTGAGGAACAACAGCTGAGGTTCACCTCTGACCTCCACATGCACACACCCATACATACACAGAACCCACACAAATGCACACACCACACTACACACCATACCCCCCCCCCCCACACACACATTACAGTTATCTCTTGGGTGTAAATTACCCAAATGCCTCAGGGATTGTATCCTTCCTTCCTTTACTGGGCTTGTAGGTATGGGCTTTGCTAACAAGAGGCTACAAAATCAGCACTAGCCAAGAGTAAGTTGTATACAAAGAGAAAAGTACTGTATATCATGCCAGCTGGGCACTGCTGAACAATAGAAGTACTCGATATTCTAAACGTTGAATTATTACTTTCCTATTTTCTTGTTCTATAAAAGCTCAATTAAAATCATTATCATTCATATAGGATCTGTCTAATAAATAGCATTAATAATTTGGCCAGTCCTCTCACCCAGTCTGATGAAATACACATATCTTAGCTTGTTCAGGATGCTGGGACAGAGCACTATACACTGAGCATCTCCAACAAAAGCAGTTGACTCCTCAGTCTGGAGGCTGAGGAGTCTTGTTGTCGGCACACTCAGCAGCTGGTTAGGGAAATCCTCTTCCTCGAAGGAGTAGGGGACTCTGAGGTTTCTTTTACAAAAGTGTGAATCCCATACACAAGAGCTCTGACTTCATCATCCAAGCCCCACGTCCTAACACCCTATGATAGAAGTGAGGGCCAGACCATCTGCATTTCAGAGAGAAACAATAGTCCAGTTTGGAGTGGTGGGTAAGCATTTGCTCTTGACTCTTGGCTTGTCAAAGGATGAAGTTTTGCTGGCTAAAGGCTACAAGGCAGGCATCTAAGAGAATAGGAGAGATGGCACTTAGCAGACAGTTCCAGTCCTGTGTGATGACCAGGTCTCACTGTGGTCCATTAATTAACTATTAATTATTAACACCAGTAATTAATTATTCATTCAACCAGTTCTCATCCTGTAGGGCTATGTTGGTTCTGTGGGGATGCCTAAGGTACTACACTGCCCTTGAGGTGGAGATACCACTAGAAATCATAAGATGGATACAAATAACTAAAGAGCAAGGAACGTTAGGAAGTGCCATTGACTTTCCACCCTGTTTCATAAGAATTTAAAGGATGGGTAATTTAGCATTGAGGGGATTTCAAGAAGTGTCGCACAAGCTGGAGCTTAAATATCACGGGGAGTCAAAGAAGTGAAGGACAAGTCAAGAGGGGAGGGAGCATGGCCACAGGAAGAGGACATGTGTGAAGCCTGTATCTCCTCGGGTGGGTGGAGAAAGGCTACAGAAGCTGGAGAAATGTACACCTTGCTCAGGAGGCAGTAAAGAGCCTTGGGAATTTCTGATCAAAGGCATGAGCTGATCAGAATGGGTGTTAAGACAAGGGAAGGGAATATGATGGCGGCCTGGACCTACAGGAAGTTTAGGCAACACCCGAGTTGATAGGGTATAACTGAGAATCACCATGAGGCAGCAAGTGTGTGAGGGACGCTACTCATTTCAGAAGGTGGCCACGTGCTCCAAGTGGAGATCAAAGTCCCTGGCAGCTAAGGGAGATGGGACCTTATTTCCTGGAGATGGTCCAGAAGCAATTTGAAAAGCTACCTAGCAAACCTCTCCCTACATATCCAAGCAGCCTCCCCACCCTTCCTCCCATCCGGTCCCTCCTACACTGCTACACGTCTCATCCATCCATTTCTAAAATGCAGGTGTGTCCAGCCTTCCTGTTGAGAGCCTCCACGTCCTGATGACCCACAGAAGAAGCTGAAATCCTCCATCACAGAACACCCATAGTGGCCTGGCCCTGCCAATTGTCAGGACTTACTTCTCACCTCTCCAGCTCTCTCCCTTCTTCCCGAAATTCCCATGTGACATCCAGGAAGACTGCCAACACACTGGTCTGAAGAAGCCCAGTTAACTCCAGCTGAGCAGACCTAAGCCCTGGGGGCACCTGCTGAGCAGACCTGGTGGTTACCTAGTGCCCCACATTGGAGCTTTGCTAATGAAGACAAAAGCTTTGTTGACAAACCATTTTAAAGACACTGCTGCTGTAGCTCACTCCTTAGTGAAAGGCTTTTAGTTTTTTGTTTTTGTTTTTTCAGCCGAAGGGCTTCGAGGGGTTCTGGTTGCTCACAATAGAATTGTGTCAATAAGCTGCTGATGTTGCATTGTGCCTGGTCACTCCAGCATCACAACAAAAGCCTGGACTGCTGCCGTCTGATTGACTGGGGCCTGAGAAGGTCTGCCTTTTCCAGTGTGCTTGAATGATTCCCCCTTTCCTCTGGGAAGCCTGGAGTGTAATGGTGGAAAGCGGAGCACTAGGGAGGCACATTGAGAATGCATGCCTGACAACACCCTGTCCATCTGCTGCCCTCTGGATACCCACCAGTCACTTCCCCTCTGAGAACTGGGCTGAGTGCAGGCAGCGTTTGGAGGTCTAGTCTCCTTGTTTGGTTGTTGAGAATCAGATGGGATGTTTGAAAGTGGCTGGTGTTTGCGACACACGTGATACACTCTCAGTGGTGGAAATTAGCCTGAACATTGTGATTAATATTGTCATCACTGGATAATCAATTTCAGAACTCAAATAAATGAAGCCTAAGAAATTCACTGAACTGTAGTGAGCTTCCAGAAGCAGTGTCTCCAATCTCCCTGGGCCTCCAATAACGCTTGTGTTTTCAAATGCCCTTGGAAGCAGCTTAAGTCAGGCACGGTGGCCTGGCCCTATGATCCTAGCACATGGGAGACTATGCACATGGCCCTATGATCCCAGCACATGGGTGTAGGAGGAATGTTGTGATTCTGAGACCAGTTGCAAGCCAGCCTGGGTGAGAAAGTGAGTCCATGTCTCAAACAAAACAAAACAAAACAAAACAAAACAAAACAAAACAAAACGCCCTGGACAGTTTGAAAAGGAAACTTTAAAAAGACAAAATGAAACATTGCCATTTACTAAGGCAAAATGCACACAGATGGAGACCTGGCTCCCACCTTTCCGTCATTACAGACCAAGGGCTCCCTGGCTGTCCCCTGGAATCCAACATTTTCTCTTGCCAGCATTGTTGGCGAAGACATTTGTGCCCACTGAGGGGAGCCCTGTGCTAGGCAATCCACAACGGAGGGAGGGATGCTTGGGAAAGGGATATGGCTTCCTGTTAGCCAGTCTCTCCTCAAACATAGCAGCAGTCACTTGCTTCCGAGACGCAGTGATTTTGCGTGTCTGAACACAAAGATTGCCTCCTTTTCCAAATGCTGGTCCCTGATGAAACGAGACATGGACAAAACAATCCTGCGGGGACCATCTGCATCCCCTGGGATGCCATCAGGTAGCTTTGCCCGGTTGAATGGAGTCTGGAAGATAGACAGCTGTGGAGTTGCAGCATCCCACCTAAGGCCACGAGGAGGAGGGGCTGAGGCAGGTGAGGTGGGCTGTGATGTTACCTAGCAGTGGTGAGAGAATGGATGAGAAGAGAGGAGCTAACACAAATGCCTGCCAGGACCAAGCAGGGCTGATGCTTACTCGACGCCTGCCACACACTGTTGGCTGCCATGAGTGGAATGTGTTCCAGGGATTGTTTCCTGGCATTTCCTTTATGAGCATCTACCATCTGCAAAGCACTGGGGCGCTCGCTGCATCCCCTGGGACTCTTAGTAGCTCACTGTCAGACTAGTCAGAAAAGAGAAGTCAAGGCATTGCAGTGTGTTTCCTAGAAAGGCCAAGCGACAGGTACAATAAATCCATGGCCCCAATAGTGCAGGTATCCAAAAAAATAATGAATGCATTAGAAAGTAAAATTTAGAATTGTAATTTCTCATTGTGTCTTTTTTTTTTTTTTTTTTTTAATCCATGCTAGCATAAGGTTGGTGGTAAGTCTAAGCTTGCCTTCCTTCAATGGGGACGTGGAATACTTTCTTTCTTGCTTTCCTGTTAAAAATTGTCACTTATTTTTGTTTTGAATTTTCTGTAGTCCTGGGGCTCAAACCCCAAGCTTCAGGTACAGAAGGCAGGAGTTCTACCCTTGAGCGGCCGCCCCAGCCTGCCATGCTTTTAGAAATGTTTTGTGACATAGAATACACAAGCGGTGAGGAGTAGCTTCTTTCTCTTGCTTCTCTGCTTGATTTGGTGTTTTCCAGTTTCTGGGGGTGAGCATGCATGTGTGTACACACACTCACACAGACTCATTCCTCCTGGCTTTCATCCACTAGAGATGTGAGAGAGCCAATGAGGAGTAAAGCCCATTGACTAGGAACCATAACCGCCATCAGAGGGATCCAGACATACATCCTACCCAATTTATCCCATTTAGGAGTGTAGGAAGTATCTGAGAAGGAAAAACTAATATTACAAAGAGTGTGTCGTTAACTATCTCTTACTAGACTCCTACTCTCCCGCAAGCAGTACATTAAAATGGTCTGTTCAAATTGATAGCTTCAACATTCAAAGGGCATTAAAATAAACCAAACTGAGCCTGCATTCCAATGTCAGGGCTGGCTTCTGCTGCCAATTAAAAGACATCCTGTGGAATTGGTGCCTCCCGGCTCAACACAGTGCGAAGGTCTGATTTAGTTTGTCTAAGTTTTCATTTCAGTTTTAATGATGGTCATAACGTCACATGTTTCTGTGCATTAGCATAGATGAGGCCCAAGGTTACAAAAGCTCTGCAAAGAGCTGCCCTTAATTGCGTGGGTAGCTCTCGCGGGATTTGTTAGAGATCCATGACCAGTTCTCTAGCCAGACAGGACTCTGAACAGTAGCAGGTCCCAGGCACTCTGCAAGGCGCTGCCGGCAAGTGCCTGCTCTGATAGATATCTCCAGCATACACAATGCGAGTCTTTCTTAGCCATGCTGACTGCTGGCTCACCACAAACGCTATCTATCACCTTTGCTTTTGTTTTTTTCTGGGAGTAGAATACATGTCTTTGGAAACCAGGATCCTCCCCTCCCTGGCCCTTCTTTCCTGGTTTGCTTTATTTATTTTTTTATTTTATTTTTTCTGTGAGTCTCTGTGAATATATGTGCACATGTGTATGGGTATGTGAGTGAATGTGTGTGTGTGTGTGTGTGTGTGTGTGTGTGTGTGTGTGTGTGTGTGTGTGTGAGTGTCTGTGTATGGGTGCGTGTGTGTTTTCATGCATGTGTGTGCATGTGGAGGTTGAGACAGAGTCATATAATGCCATGGAGTTCACTGCACAGGCTGACCGGCTAGGGAGCACAAAGGATCTTCCTGTCTTGGCTTCTGCAATGTGGGAAGACAAGAACATGCCACCAGGCCGATTGTTCTTACATACATTCTGGGCATCATCCTCAAGTTTCTGTGCTCACAGAGCAAGCATTTCCCTGATGGAGCTGTCATCCCAGACCTTGGATTTCTTCTTTCTTATAAAGTGACCGTCAGCAGAACTGTGCTCGTTTTTTCAGAGACCACCAAAGCCTTTCCCACAATGGAGGTATTTCCTATGGGAGGGGACACATTACTGGATCTCAAGAGACCATGGGTGGTGGACTGCGGTGGGCTGCGGTGGACTGTGGCTGTGGTGGGCTGCGGTGGACTGCAGTGGACTGCGGTGGGTTGTGGTGGGCTGTGGTGGGCTGTGGTGGATAGGCAGCCACCTCAGTCTTCTACCCACCACTCACTACTAACAGTTCTGGCAGCTCGATGACAGCCCTGAGACCATTTCTGTCTCATAGAAAGAACCGTACATGGCCAGTTCTCATGCCTGTGGATAGTGTACCAATAGGTGATTATCTGTCACCTTCAAGTGTCTAGGGGAAGAGGTCCGTGGCTGTGCTCAGGACTCTGGTGCTGTGGGCTAATAGATGGTGAGGAACACACAAGGTATGTGAAAGCAAGACACCTAGGACTGCCCATTGCCTTTCCTTAGGCATCCATGAAGGTCCTGTCAAGGGAATGCATCATCTGGGGAAAGCTGTCCACCAGAAAGATGTAGCTGTGGGGAAATCAGGAGTCCCTTACAATTATATGGCATATCTGTTTCTCCGTACGGGACTTCACACGCTGACTGGGAAAGAACAGGTGTTGTACACACTCAGGACTAGATTTGATCCCTGTTTCTTCTTATGGGTCAAGGGCCCTTTGGTTGCAGCTCTCCTAAGATTTTGTTTCTTATCTCTTTATCAAAAGGTGATCTCAGCAACTGCGTCAAGGAATTGGATACATCTGCTTGCTCAGGTCCGCCGAGAACCACACAAGCAACTGATCTGTGTACGTGACCACTAGGAATGGCACAGGGCCCCATGCCCGGGCCTGTCCCTGACCACTCCCTGTGGAGCCAGGTGTGCTGACCCAGCTGCCTGCATCTGCACGCCGCTGCAGCTCCCACACCAATGTTGGTTTTTCTGGGATGCAGAAAGAAGAGAGAACGTTGGCAGATGTTACACGCATCGCCTCTCTTTTCTACTTGTGGGCTGTTCTTTCTGTTGGTTGATTATTTTCTCCTAGTCCCAGCTGCTGTGGAGTTTGCCTGCTTATCTCTGCTCTGCATATAGAGCTGACCAGAGCAGCGCTTTGCAACCTTCCTGACGCTGCAACCCTTTAATACAGTTCCTCATGCTGTGCTGACCCCCAACCAGAAAATTATTTTTGTTGCTACTCCGTAACTGTATTTTTGCTACTGTTAAGAATCATATGGTAAGAATCATCTGATATGTGACCCCTCCTCCACCACAAGGGGTCAAGACATTGCTAGGGACCAAACTACAGGTGAACCCCATCCTTAGGACATCCCTGGTGGACATTTCCCTGTGTTGATTCCCATAAAAACAGCAGAAGGATCGTTCTGCTTTGTCGGCTAATGGGCGCTGAGTGCCAGCCGCGTGCTACACACGAGCCTATGAGTTTATGTACATTCTCATCCAGTGCTTAAAACCATCCTGAAGGCTGAAATCCAGAGACTGGTGGGATTTAGATATTAATTTTAGGAGCATTTGTTTCTTAGAATTTTCTACCCTAAATACAGGAAGCAAATGCATATATATATATATATATATATAATAAACTGGTTTTAAAAACTAAGTTTTAGGGATTTTTGTTTCTCTTTTTTGGAAGACTATTTTTCCATTTTATTTTATGTATTTGGGTGTTTTGTTTGTGTGTAGGTCTTGTGCATGCAGAGCTTGAGGAGGTCAGAAGAGGGAACTGGGTCCCCTGGAACTGGAGTTACAAACCAGTGAGAGCAGGCATGTGGGTGCTAGGAACCCTTGTCCACTGGAAGGACATCCTCTGCTCTTCAGCTGCCGAACCGTCTCTCCAGCCCCATGCTTTATTTCTCTTGAGACACGGCCTCCCTCAAGTAGGCCAGGCTGACCTAAAATTTTGAAGTAGCTGAGGATGAGCTTGACTTTTCAATCCCCTTGCCTCCACCTCCCAAACAGGATTAGGACCACAGGTCTCTGCTTCTGTGTGCTGTTTTATGTGGTGCTTAGCCTCACTGATTCCAGGTCTTTCTGTATGCCAAGCAAACACTCCCGAGTTACATCTCTAGCCACAGACAACATTTTTAGTTTGAATAACTCTAGAATTACTAAAAAGTAGAAGGTTTGTAGGACTGCCACATGCCATTCCTCCAGCATCCATTAGCAATGACATCTTATACAATGTTTGTTGGAAGTAAGAAATTAACATTGTTAGAATTTTATTAATGAAATTATATACTTGATTTGGGTCTCATCAATTTTTTTTTTTAACCATAAAACCTTGTTCTGGAGCAAAACAAGCATTTTTGAATAATGTATATCTCTCTGGGTTCCTGAAAGTCACTCAGGAAATAAATGGGTCTGGAGCAAAGAGAATGTCTATTAACCTATCTGACTGACCAAGAGGAAAAAGAAGTTGAGTAAATGGCCCAAGTTGCACAGCCAATAATAAAGCTAAAATTCATGCAGAGGACAAGGATCCTAGCTCCCAGGCTCCTAACCACAACAAATGCCATGCTTACATTAGTTTAGAGAAGGAATGATATACTTTCTCTCCAGGGATACAGACAATATTTTCAGCTTTAGTGTAATATGGGGTCCATATCACAAGTTCTCAACTCTGGCTGCTCTTGTGTTTCCGAGTATGTCCTTCACCACTTTGTATATCGAGTTCCCAACCCACAGCACCTCAGAAAGTGACTGTATTTGAGATCAGGGTGTTTAAGAAGTAATTAGGGAGAGAAGAGGTCATGGGGTGGGTCCTAATCCATCACAAGTGCCCTCATTAGAAGAGGGACTGGGACAAAGGTAACAGCAGGAAATGCTCAGGGACAGAGAAACGGTTGTCATCACAAGCCAAGGACACGGGTCTCAGGAGAAGATATACCTGCCCTCAACCTGATCTAGCATGCCTGTGATCCAGAATTATGAGAAAATAAATTACTGATGCTGCCGCCACATGGGCATGAGGCTTCGTTACGGCAGCCTTGGCCAACCAGCATAGAGGCCCAGGCTTGGAATCCCGGGGGGTGAGACCTGGTCAGGCATGGCTAGGTTTGGTGTGTTTGTTTTCTTTCTCAAGCTTTTCAGGTCGTTCTAATAAACAGCGGGGCTCACTCAGGCAGTGCCTCACCTTACACTAGTGACAACTCTGGGCTTGGCTGCGATTCTCCATGTCCCTTAGCATCCTCTGCATGCACCAACCTCGTCAGTCTAAGGTGCTTTGTAGGACGCTGAAGTTGAGGAAAGGTCCCTTTCCTGAGGCTCCCTGGGGCTTCTCCACTCAAAGTCTCCTGGTGGGGCTCCACTGGACCACATTCTCCCGAGAGTCTTGCCTCACTCCTCTCTCTCTCTCTCTCTCTCTCTCTCTCTCTCTCTCTCTCTCATTTTTTTGAGACAGGGTTTCTCTGTGTAGTTTTGGTGCCTGTCCTGGATCTTGCTCTGTAGACTGGCCTTGAACTCACGGAGATCTGCAACCTTACTCCTTTCTCTAGCTGAGCATTCTTATCAATAAGACCAAAAGTGATTTGCAGCGTAGAAACAAGTAAGCGACATAGAAATTCAAAAAGCCTGGCTCTGTGAACTACTTCAGCAATGGTTTTACCTGGTACACAGATTAAACAACAACAACAAATACTCAAACATAATCTATTACCTGATGCCAAATACTAGAAAATTGGGGTGAATTTTAGCCTCGTTTCATTGACCTCCTCCCCTCCCCCCACCCCCGCTGTTTATTCAGGATAAACTTAGAAACAGAGGCTTCACTTTTGCTTTTTGGTCACCTTGAGATAAGAAAAGTAAAAATAAATTCAGTTGTCTGAGAAATGTGTCTATTTCTAAATATTTAATAAGCCACTTAAACTGCATTGCAGGTCATTAACTATCTCTCTATAAAACCCCAGGTTCATCAATTAAGTTTCTACTCTAGGCTTCTCTGTCCAAACAGTATTGTTTATCTGGTGGAATGAAAATTAGACATGGAATATTTATTTCAGAGGATGCAAATACATCAGGAACATCGGTGAACAAGTATGCAAGCATGTGTCTGTGCTTGTGCATACGCGCACATGCTGCCCACTCACTCAGAGGAGTTATTTAGTTTTTTTTTTTCTTACAGACAAGTCTCTTAGCAAAATATATTACAGACCTCTCTTTGTAGCTGTAGTTCATCACGTTTTATTTTTATCTCCCTTTACTCAAGAGTGGCATGCATACAAATACAATGTTCTGAAGAGTCTGCTTCAGTGCATACCGTATTCTTTTTAATGGTATGGCATCCATAGGGTGTCTGTTGAACGTCGGATACATTAACTAACCATGGAACAGGGCTGGGGTCTATAGGAAACTTATCAAGCACATTAACATTATTGGCTTTAAAGAGACACTGAGGAAGTTGGTGAGGATATGACAAGGATTTTGTAAAAGTAGTGCAGCCATGCTGAGAATACGTGGCTTGCCTTCAGCACTGCTGTAGGTGAAATTGCAGGACCTGGTGACAGAGCCTGAGAGATAGTAAGTCTGGAAACAGCTCTATGTGCTTTGGAGACGACATTTGTCTCCTAAAACTCTTAACTCTGGTGCTTCCATCATGCCTGTGCGAGCCAGCCAGTCCCCTGACAGAATCACTGGACTCAGTTTTTCCAACTGAGGACAAAAGGCAGCTGGCGGGGTAGGTGCTCATTCGGCATTGGGAACGGGGAAGCCTTGGGCTGCAATAGCATGTGCAAGCCAGGTGCTGAAAATGTGCATATGTGTGCATGTACACCAGAAGGCTTTAGTCACCTGGAGAACTTGAAGAGGCCCTTTGCCTTCCAAACTCCAGCAGCCCTTAGGGACTCATGAGGCTATGAGACACTGTTACTGATGGGAACAGGTCATAGTTCTACACAGGAGTGGGAATGGAGGACACATGGTGTAACCAGGTGGTTGTATCAGAGGCCACACCAACACCACCACTGTCTGGATTTGGCCTGCAGGTGTGCATGCACAATATAAAAGAGTCCTAGATATTCCTAGTAAAGAGTCCAAACAGTAGGATGCTACATACTGTTGGTTTTCCTGAAGGGCAGGATGTGGGTTTCTCAGGTTGATTGGTCCTTGACATAAGGGGAGAGCATCACAGGTCATCTATGTATAACAGCATGCACTGAGTAGATTTTACTCGGTCCTTACTGTCCCGGCTTACAGCAAACGTAAGTCATCTGCTGCCGCACAAGGATGCAGCACAAGGGTCTGAGCTCAGGGCATGTTCACAGCCTAGTCAATCAGAAGTATTTTCTCTCTTACCTCCTCTCTCCGAGGACAACATAAGAGGACTCAGGTGTCCTCGTCTGCCATGTGAGTCTCAGGTTGCTCTAACTCAGGTCCCTAGACTTAGCAGCAGGTGTCTTTACCAGCTGAACTGTCCCCCTGACCCAGAAACACTGTTAATGTCTGCTCTGCTCAATTTATCTCCAGAGAGGGCCTGGAGATTCAGGGAGCGATGGCGTCATTAAGATGACAGGCTGTCCTGCTAGCCTCTTGGGTTTGGGCATTCCAGGAGAGGAGAGCTGTGTGATTTCCCTGAAAGGTGTCCTCCAAGCCTAATACATTTAAATATTTTTCACTGTCGGCTGTTGACCATGTGACTAGGTAGTAATTGAGTAGGGAGAGCTCAAAAATATCAAATTACTTGGGAAATGTTCACACAGTCTCCCTTTTAACAATGCTTATAGGCATTGAACAGTGTAAGAGAAAGAGAGGCGGAGGCTGCCCTTCTGCTGGGTGGATGGACTGGCCCTAACAGCTTCCTCACATCTTCACTCTGAGCACGGCTGTGGCGTTTGAGCTCAGCCCCGTGGAAGGTCCAAACAACTGAAGCCAGGGCAGCAGCTGAGTGTTAGTCATGGGAATTCTGATCTTCCCTTCTTACAGAGCAAGCCATACTGGCACAGGAACTGGAAGAGACCTTGGGGACCACCTAATCTGATCCCCTCATGGGGAACCGCATGGCCAGTGGTCACCAATATTTTACCAAATTCACATGTCATTGGTGATAGAGAGAGCAGAGCTTTGGCGCCTATTCTGGAGTCTTGTTCCTTATGCTTGGTAAATAAGATGATAAAACTTGCATGAAAAATAAATAAACCATTGAGCAGGAAATCTAAACGCTAAGAAGGAATCATTTTGGACTATAGTAGAATCGCTTCTTTCCATAACTGTCTATAATCAAAGAACAGGTAGACGTGTGTTCCGGTGAGTGCTGCTGGAGCAGCTGGTTTTTTCAAATGAGGCAATTTACATGTGCTGACAGATGGTCCACAGTGGAATGCTTCGCCAGTCTGATTACAAGTCCTCATCACCCCAGACACCTCCATCAGGTACCCTCCCTGGATGCTGTGCACCTGAGAGGCACACGCTGGTGTGCAGGCACTGCCGGTTTTTCATGCAATGCTGGGTTTGATTTTAAAGAATTCCAGGGCTTAGGCAAAGATGTCTTTGCTTTTTATTTGCTGCTGGTTTTCCTCCCCAGAGGAGGGGCCCCAAGGGAAGGACTGCTGAGAGGGAGCCTGGAAGTCCTACACAGAGGAAGAAGAGATCAAAAGCCAGGCTAAATTTGCTGGGATCGCTGGCTGTGGATAAGAGAATATTTTTAGTAACATGCTTCCTTGGACAATCCCGAAAGGGGTCTATTTAAAATTAAAATGGTATGTTGTTGCCTTTTTGACATCTCACCGAATCTGCACACCTATAAGACACCTCTGTATCTGAGCTTGGATCTGGTCACCAGGGAGAGTGTGCAGACAGATGCCTCTCCGTCCTCCATCTTCCTTCCTGTCATCTTCCTGTACCCTTCTGCCTGTAGAACGACCTGTAATGTAGTCTTCCAGCAATAGGTCTTCCTGGGCTCAAGGCCAGGATGTGGGGAGGTTTGTGCAAAGAGCAGGCCATCTGTCCTCAGAGTTTTGCTGGCCATGTGATTCTATTCATCCTCTGTTACCGAAAGGGGTCTAAGAGAGGTACCCTCCTCTACCACATTCTACCAATCTCTACTAAGCATAGTGCACACCCCAGTCATCAGCGATGATGACTTCCGGGGTTCTAGGCTGGAAGAAGGGCCTGGATGGAAGATGGATTTGACAGACAGACAAGGCACTTCCCAGCACTTCTCACTGGGCGCTGTCTACTTTGGACACACGGAGCCATCCCTCTTGTGAGTATCCTCTCTTTCCTCCAGGATGCTGCAGCTCCTGGAGGTGGCAGTAGCATCTGTGTGGGGAGGATGTGGCTGAAGGGAACAGCTTCAGTGCCCACCCCTGACCAGCATAAATGTCCAAGGTAAAAACGTACTGTCTCTTGTGGGAGCCCTACCCATTTCTCTGTGGGAGGCCTGCTCCCACTTTTTCCCCAGGGTACCCTTGAGGAGTGAGGAGTGAGAAATATTTAGATAGAAAGATAGAGGGGAGAAAAAACAGAAACACAGGACAGCCTCGGGAGGGCCTGGATCAATATCCACCAGCCCCGCCTATCTCTTCTAAAGGGCTTTTTATAGGCATGCCAAGGGGTGGAGCAAGAGATCTCCCCCTTGCACAGCCAAGTGCAGACCCTTCCAATCACTTGGTAATTATACATGTGGTCAAGCAGTTCTGCTGGGTAAAGCAAGCTCAGATCTCACTAAGAAACCTTTGAGGGCCTCCACAGTCTCTGTCTGCAATCCCCATGTGAATGATGAACACACAAGGCCAATGTACAAAGTCAAGATTAACAAAGAAGTTTGTTAGAACCTGGGATATGAGACCACCCCCCCCCCACACACACACCTGTTTGTTTTAAAGCTCTCACCCAGTGTATGGAGGCAGGAAGAGGGATGGTGGGCCTCCAGGTTGAGCACAGGAAGACAGGGGTGGTCTGAGCATCATGTCTGTTCACACTAATTTGAGATAAAGTTCTGCAGAAAAATAATGTGTTAACCAAAAGTGCTGTGTCAGCCTGTATACTGCCTCCTTGGAATTTACCAGCCCCCGAGGTGACATAAAGCATGTCTGAGGGGCTAGTGGAGTATGACCTCATAAAAGGCCTGGGATGGAGAGAAGTAAGCCTGCGTTAGTGGAAGCGACAAGGTGCTTTAAAAACCACTAAAGAAGACTGGAATTAGAGGAGTCTTTGGGGTTGCTGTAGCCAGCCCTCCCAGAGTCTATTCTATCTTGCTGGATTAGAAGAGCGCCCCTCTGGGGTCATACCCAAACCTTGCCTGAGAGTCAGCACAAGTTAAGTCTCCAACAAGAGATGCTGAGAAGCAGTGGGCTAAGAAAGAGTCTTTGGTGGTTGTTATTCACCCACATGACAAATTCTTCTGAGGAGCCCTTCCTCGCTGGAAACACAGTTCTAGGCAACTGCTCAATGTCCTAGGTGTGACTTAGGGACCTTACCGTACTGGTCCACAATGAAGGGAGTGGTGTGATTGGAAGGTATTTTTTATTATCATGAACAAAGGTCAAGCGGCTGCAGTGCACTTCCTCTGTCTAGACTGAGGAGGACTAACCAGAGCAAGAACAGGGGCCACTCATTCCTGTGGCGACAAAAGGGGAGATGGGAGAAGCAGAGGAACTGTCCAGATCATTTCAGGCCTACAGGCAGCTGACTTCTAACCCAAGGAAAAACAAAGACGCTCAAGGAGGAAGAAGCCAGGGCCTTATTCTAGGCCGCAACACAAACCGCCTGCCTGCAGTGACACAGGTCCCAGCTCTGTCTTCTCCCCAGTTCCAGAGCTGTGGTGATATCTAAGAGCTGCTTGGAAATGCCCCTTAGGTTCCAGGGACAGAAGCGTCATTCCCTTTCCCCGGGGAACAGGACCTAGTTCTCCTTTTATTAATTAAGAACAAGACCCAGGGGCATGTGGAAAGGCAAGACCGGAGAACCTGGCCTCTTGGCTTAGCCCACTACTTTTCAACATCTCTTGTTGGAGACTTAACTGCTGCTGACTCTCGGGCAAGATTTGGGTATGGCCCCATAGGGGTGCTCTTCTAATCCAGCAAGATAGACTCTGGGAGGGCTGGCTATGGGGCTCTAAACCATCACTTCCCATCAAACAGCCAGAGGTGGAGGTGGCTTTATGTGGGTACACTTTGAAACATTTCCTTTGATACCTTTTTTTCCTTTTCTATCTATCGCCTTATTGGGCCCTTGAGCCCAGGCAAGTAATACTCCACAGCACTGTTTTATACATGAAGTCTCACCTTTGTATTAACCCTGCACGCTGACTTAGCAGCCACACCCATCTCGACACACCACTTTTCCCTGTTTTACATAAAGTCAGCTACCCAGAGCTCAAAGTTCCTTGCCAAAGGCTCCGGAGCCTTGAAATCTGCAATCTCAAAGCCAGGGTCCCTTCCAGGCTCTGCTCCAGTGAAAGAACCTCGAACCACAGATTTGTTGATCCAGAATTTAGAAAATAACTCCCAAAGATGGGGGGAAAATAAGAGAAATTTCCAACTCTGGTGTTCACCTCTCTCAGAGAGAGAGAGAGAGAGAAAGAAAGAGAGAGAGAGAGAGAGAGAGAGAGAGAGAGAGAGAGAGAGAGAGAGAGAGATGCAGTATCAATCAACCTCTTCCTCCCTGTTCCTCCTTTCCTGAAGGAGGGCTGCCAGGTAGCAGAAACATGACTTCATTTCCCAATGCCCCAGGAAAGCCGGAAGGAGCATTTATTGATGAGCTTTGGCATGGCCCGCCCTGTCTTCTTCTCTTCCTTGGGCTTGCTTGACTCTTCTGTGTGCTGCCTGTGGAATACATTTGATAATGGTGCCTCCCATCCCAGACACACCACTGAGAATGGGCTTGTGTTCTCAGCTCCATGGGAACTTCCAGCCAGGCTCGGTGTTGGCCATTCCCCTGCTGAGTGTCACCACTGTAGCCCTGCTGAGCATCATCACTGTATCCCCACAGTCAGTTTCCTCGATAATAACTAAGTGGGTTTGTGCAGGCAGCAGGAGGGGAGTGAACATGGGCTCCCTCCCACACCAACACATGGCTCAGAAATGGTTCTACACAAGGCACAACAGCCCTGTCCACCAAATTATGCTCTACGGGTGACAGACTGAGCTACTCTGGCGACTTGCTAGGTTGCTGTAGTCAAATTCTTTCCCAGGTTGAAAACAGCTGCCAACTCACTTCATCTGAAACTGTCGGGAAGTCCCCAGGGGGCTTTGTCCTGTAGGGAACCAGAGCTTTCTCAGGTTGACTGGGGCAACAAATGATTTGTGTTTGGGCCATCCAATGCTTAATGTATTTTTATTTTTTTTGCACTTTACATTTATTCCCTACTGCTTAATCCCCTTTCCATTAAAACCATGCAAAAGCCTGGCTCTCCTCATTCATATAAAAATACATTTTACTCTCTTCCCCCACCATTGTTTGGATTATCATTTCAGTCCTAAGCTCAGCAGGACTTGTTTCCCATAATGAAAACAGCCATTCTATATTCCCCAAACCTTGCTTTTCATTAGCTTCTAAGACACGCCGATAAAACGAAAATCCCCAAACTTTATGAAGCATTTTAGGTTTACGTGGTATTGAAAGCATGCATGGGGTAGTCGGGGAGCATGTGCAGGCGTCTGCACAGCCAGCCACTCCAAACAGCTCTGTTGCCCAGACAGATGTGTTTATTAGTGTCAATTAGTCTGAACTGGTACAAATCGAGAGACAGAGAGAGATGGAATGCAAAAAACCCTGGCTCACCTCACAGGCTACCTCCTCAGCTTCACACTCGAAAGAACATGTATCATTGTGGCTCCTTGTGCGTTGGAGAGGACCCCATTTGTGACCAGCCCTGAGAGGACAGGTTACTCCTTGCCTTTTCTTTCAGTGCATCCTCTGGGGAAGGGGAACCAAGAATAATGGGGAATCATTCCGGCTTGCAGCACAGAAGGTCACAACCAGGCTCTTCCCCAAACAACCGCAGAGATAGCTTATGGAATAGCCGTGACTCATATAGCTTTTCCAAGTTATCAGTTGACTAGGGAAAGTGAAAAGTTCTTGTCCTAAGGGATAAAATGAAATTCCAGGGTGCCACAGTGAATAAACTAACTTTATAGGACGGGCAATCTAAAATGGTCTTTCAGAAACCTTTGCCAGGGAGAAGGCAACCTAAGACTCCATGGGATGTGTGTTGCCTTAAGATCAGTTCAGATTCTACCTAATCCTAGGCGTTACTTTCAGAGTTCCTTCACAACCCAAAGCCAGGCATAAGACAGAAGGAAACTGTCATGTGTGGTGCCTAGAACTCCTGTGCCAGATGCCTTCTGATGGGCCAGGTCCATCATCCCTTCTCCACAGACAGGATGGCAGGTATGCTCTTCTCCCAATAATGCCAAAGTTCCTGATGGTGTAAAGATTTTGCAAGCTTTTTTGAATGTACAGAACCAATCACCTAAGCAAAATGTTTAAGTTATAACCTTCTGGCTGGCATAAAATAATACCTTTTCCCACTGCTCTGGGTTAGAAGATCTCATAAAGTGGAATAGAAAGTGAGGTTTAATCTTACTGAAAGTTAAAAAAAATAAATCTTTGCAAGCTGATTTGAAAGCCTACTAGGAAGTAATCAAGTTGTCTTTTCCTTTTGTCTTTGTAGTTCCATCTATCAAGGAATTAATTTTGCCCATAAATGGAATAATGTGGAATGTAAAGTCACCAAATTGAAAAGAAAATAGGTTTTGAGTTTTCATGATCAAAGTGTACTTTAAACTTGAATTAATACAAATATAAATTACACATAGCTATTTGGGTGTCTTCTTTAGTGTGGTTCCTGGCTATGTGACAGGAAAATGATAGCAGTGCTTGTTTAATACAAATCTGATTTCCCCAGCACTGTGGCGATGGTTTATGGGATGTAAAACAACATGGCTGATATGCACGGGAACACAGTAAACCCGGTCTCATCGTTCTACGGGTAACGAGGAGGGCCAGAGGAGCCCCACTTAGGTTTGTAGCCGTTAGTGTTTTAGAAGACAACTCTAAAGATGGAGTGGAGCACAGACAAGGCCGCAGAGGGGTGGGGTCAGTGAAGGAAGAGCTTGAGGGAAGAGTCAAAACCAACCCTGAGGCCAAGAGGCAGAACCCTGGCAGAGGAGCTACCCTTTAAGATGCAAATTCGGTAGAGTAACCTGAGAAGAACAGCAAAAACATTTGAGGATGAATTATGTTTTACTTTGATAGAAAAAGAAACCCCAAACCTTTTCTTTTTAAGGGTTGTTTTTTTTTTTTTTTTTAAATTTCAGTTTCTCCTACTGGAATGTCTCTATAATCAAATTTTCCACAGTTCTCAGTTGTGTGTTGTCTGGTTTTAGGGTGTTCTCACACATGCCAGGTTGGTCTCAAATTCTTACATGGCCAATAATAAACCTGAACTTCGGACTCTTCTGCTGCCACCTCTTGAGTGCAAGGGCAACAGGCCTGTTTCAACAGGCTCAGCTTTATGAGGTGCTGGGGACTTGAACCCAGAGCCTTGTGCATGCCAGGCAAGTACTCTACCAACTGAGCTGCAGTGCACTCTCACCCTAGTTTTCTTTATTTATTCTTTAAAGTAAAACAAGGACAACTAACAAAGCAATTGGAAGGCAGGATTGTCCTCTAGAATTATTTAAAATTTATTTTTTTCCATTTTAATAATTATTCTGCATATAAGTAACTCAATACTAGTTTACTAATCAACATGCCTTATTAAATCTTTGCAAATCACTCAACTAGGTTTTCTCAGGAGAAACAATTCTTTTTGCATTGATGGTTCGCTGATTTACTTAATTTTTAATTAAATTAAGAAATTCAGTACTTAGCACAATTATCAGAAGTAGGTCTGGAAACAAACACAACTGTCTTGTGTAAAACACTCAAATTGGAAAGGACAGAAACGCCAGAAAAATCACCGGCCTTCAGGGCTCAGTGTGCTTGGGTGCATTCAAGGACTGTTAGATGCTAGTCACCTGTTGAGCTTCCATAGCCACTTCTGGGAGAACCTTCTAGCTATCTAACTCAGAAAGGCCAACAGTGCTTACTTTGAGATCAAGAAAATACTCTTGGGTTGGAGATGGCACAGTGGAAAAGATCACATGCTGCTCTTCCAGAGGACTAGTTTGGTTCCCAGCACACACCCTACTCACAACCACTTGTAACTCCAACTCCAGGAGATCAAGCCTTTTTCTGGCCTCTGCAGGCACACTCATGAATGTGCATGTATGTGTATATGAACACGTGTGTGTGTGTGTGTGTGTGTGTGTGTGTGTGTGTGTGCGCGTGTGTGTGCACGTACACACAGACTTTTTTTTCAGAAAAAAAAAGAGAAAATAATGAGTAGACATCTTTGCTCAAAAAGTAAATTTGTGCTAATTCAGGTGCAGTGAATGCACATTGAAAAGTAGACTATCTTCAGTCTAGCTGCAATATCCTTACACACTTCCTATGAAGAGTGTAGAGTAGGTTGGGGTTTATTAGCATGTCATGTACTGAGCAAGGAAAAAGACACTTTCTGAGCAGTAAGGTGAATGGTCCACCACTGCTCCTGTACCTCCAGTGCTCCAGTTCCATGCTTTGCATGGACATTTTGCAGATAATATTGCTAATAAGGCTGTATATCTCAGGGAAAAACCTCAGGATTGGCTTCTTCAGGAGATAGCTAACCTCCACATAGCTCCATGAAAAATTTAGGAAATATACAAAACAGTATTTTTAGATGGAAATGGCTGTGAGTTAGGTTACCCATAAGTTCACTCAGATGGCCAATCATGACCAGAAACTCACCTGACAACGGTATGCTCAGGCAAGCTTAACAAAGTTGGTATGAATTGGTGGACTCTTTTTAACATTGGGTACTTGATAACTTGACTGAATTTCCAAAACCACTGTAGTCATTGTGACAATAATTTCAAAACACTCAACTTAAAGTTTATAAAGTAAAAGTGTTAGGAGTACATAATCCTGTAAAGTGGGTCTTGATTTATTTTAGTACATGCCCATTCAACTACTTTACAATTTCCCTCAGTTTATCTTACCACAGATGTTAATGTCATGGCTGTGTTTATATGGAGTTGCTGCCTAATTAAAAATTCCCTTAATTCATCAATGAAGTCACAACAGTGTGTCTAACACTTTGCATTACATGGGCACAGGGTTTAAGGTCAGAAAATTCACACTGCACACTGGAAGACGTCTTACATATGTAATCACACCAAGATGTTCATTAAGAACTGCCTTGGGAAGAACTGCAAAGAGGCATTACCTCCACCATGTTGGTGCTGGTTGAAGATCAGGAAGTGGTAGGGAGAGAGAGAGAGAGAGAGAGAGAGAGAGAGAGAGAGAGAGAGAGAGAGAGAGAGAGTGTTTGTGTGCATGTGTGTTGCTTTCTGTAGCCTCCTGAGCTGCTGATGCATCTGTAAGTGTTCCTTATTAGTTAGATACAGTTCTAAGTTAGATCAGATGACACAGCCTCCAGCAGGATGGGTGACTTCCATTGGGAATTTGCTGACTGCTTCAGTTCTGGTCTTCCAAAGTCGGTATCAGTGTTCCCATTGCTGCCCTGAACTTTGGGACACTTTTCTGAAATTCAGACTGAACTTGTTTTGCCATTGTAGGAAATTAAGGACATTTATCATTTATTTCTGATAAGATAGATAATCATATTTTCTCTGGACTATAAGACCAGAGGTATCAAATGGAAATACAGGACACTAAATTCTTGTCTGTTTTCCCTAATTGTAAGAGGGAAATTTAATGTGGTGGAGTGGAATTTGGAGTTATAGACAGGGTGTTGATTGCTGTCCCAGACACAGTGGACTGTGTATGTAACTAGGGTGACTCGTCTAACATCTTTGGAGCATAGGATTATTGTTTGGAGGTGTATGTGAGTGTGAGTGTGTGTGTGTGTGTGTGTGTGTGTGTGTGTGTGTGTGTGTGTGTATGTGCATGCATGCACGTGAATATGCACCCATATGCACACCTGCCTACTCATGTGTTCACACATACACATGTGTATACATGTAAGTTTGGATGCAAGTAGAGACCAGAGGTCAACCTTGGGTAGTGTTTCTCCAGATATATTCACCTTGTTTTTTTTCTTTCTTTCTTTCTTTCTTTCTTTCTTTCTTTCTTTCTTTCTTTTTTGAGACAGCATCTCCCTTGGCCATGATCTCATCATGTGGAGCGAGGCTGGCTGGCCAGTGAGTCCCAGGGATCTTCCTGTCTGCCTCCCCAGTGCTATTGGGATTACAAGGACATACCACCACACCCAGAGCTGTTTCTTTTTCTTTTTCCATGGGTTCCATGGATTAAATTAGGACCTTCACCCTTGTACGGTGATTACTTTATGGTCTGGGCTGCCTCCTAATCCCTGTTTGGAGCCTATTGTTTACAGGAGTATGTTATAAACATCATGTAGAACTCACAAAAATAGAAAAGGCAGATCTGTTAGGGACGATCACAATAGAGCAGAGGCCAGTCAGCATCTTGTGGGCAGAGGGGGGTCTCGGTCCCTCCCCATCAAATAGTGGCGCTGGCATTTAGGAGTCAAGTCTCTGATCAGCCATTTACTGCAGCGTGTATGAAGCTGATGAATATTTAAAGACAGAGCAAAGAGAGGAGAGATGACAGAAAAAGCTAGCGTGACAATTCAGCCCATGAAATCCCGATTCCTGCACACAACACCACTGTTTAAGAGTACAAGAGGGGATGGGCCATGTTTAGAGGCGGGTCTTTCATCAGTATAAGTTCAGTCACTAAGAACAGGCAGACCACTCAGGTTTGGGGTGTGCTGATCCAAGCATCCTCAAAACACCATTTAGAGGAGTGTATCAGCCATCCAAATGAGGATGTGTGTTGATGTTCTAAATCTTCCATCCCAGGATATAATTCTGCTTTATTTATTTTCTTCAGTTCTAAGCACATCATGTCACAGAAATACTTTTAGCATTAGGAAAGAAATATTATGTTTTAATTTTAATCATTTCGGATCATTTCTCTTTCTTAAGGCGTAAGAGTTAGCATGCACAGAGCATAATTAAACTGAGCAAAAAAGGCCTTGATATTTTCATGCTTCTAAGATACTTAATATGTTACGTGATGTGCTAGAATAAAGTCAGTTCAAGGAGCATTCTGTCTCCATCTCTTTGTTTACTTGGGATTTGATTACTCGTTTGATACTCAGGATGGGTAGAAATGCAGAACTCGCAAATCTTCTGGGCCTCCATCAGTCAGAGGTTATTTGTGTGGAGACAAAATAAGCTTGCTTTTCCAGTACAAGGCTCACATCCTCAAGATGCTCACACAATAGCGTTTCAAGGTCATGACCAAAAGATATTGTAGTTTTGCCTTATTATTGTTGTTTAATTCACACAGATCACTGCAGGCAGAATACATTTTCACAATTTAAAATACAGCAAGAGCTTTGATAGGTTGCAGAGAGAGCTGTGCTCCACCAGACAGGATTTGCCAAGGATGTATCTCTCTTATCTATTAGCTCAGTATATAAATTATCAATAGTTCTGGGGCAAGGGTCTGTGTCCATCAGAGTTAATGAAGCACAGGGATAGTATCAACACTTAGCTCCTGCTCATAGGGGCCAGGACAGCCTATAGACTTTCCTGAAATCATCCATAGGTCCAGCCCTATGGGTCTTAATTACAACTGTTGATTAGCATATATAATCAGGCAGTGTTACTCTGTATTCACGCGTAAAGGTATCCACAGAAAATTTCCTCCTTCACTTGGTTCCTATTTTAACTGCAGTATATAGTTCATCACCTGGGCACAAACAGCTTCTGTCTGCCTTCTAAAATCCTTCCCTCCCTCCCTGTCCCCCATCAGCTGCAACACTTGGGAGAGTAGGCCCTGCACCTCATCTGGGCAGTGCAATAGAGCCAACCCCATTGGCAGAGGTATGGGCAAGCCAGCCCTGAGGTTGTGAGCATGGGAGAGCTATCTCCATTACTCATTTGTCCTGTGGCCACATGGTGGGGGGAGAGATGCCCTGCCCCCCCCATGCTCATCAATGACTGAGGCAGGTGGGGAAGCTGACTCTGAGGACATAAGAGTGGGAGAGCTGTCCCTGCCCCTCATCAGCTGCAACACTTGGGAGAATGGCCCCTATGCCACACCTGGGCAACACAGAAGAGCTGGCCCAGAAGGGAGAGGTGAGGGAGATCCAACCCTGAGGACATGAAAGCAGGAGAACTGGCCCTGCCCCCTTTTCATCACTGCAAGGGGTGAACTAACCCTGGCAACGCTGGAGAACTCACCCTGGTGGTGAGGAGAAGGGAGAGCTAGCAAGTTGATCAATCTTGCAACTACTCAAACCCAGAATCAGAGTTATGAGTTGGCCCTCCCCAACATCCACCCCATCTGTGATCTGCTGGAGTGCATGAAGAGGCTGGTCTTGCAGACCCAAAGCTGCAGGAGCTCCACAACACAAGGCAACAGCAGGATATCCATGAGGAGTCCCAGTGAGGGCCCAGCATCAATAGTGTAGCAGAAAACAGAGGCCTGGAACCAGACCAATGACTCTGTAGTGAACATTTGCAAGTAAAGATGTATGGACAAAAGGATTTACTATATTACCCACTGAGTTACACTACAGCTTCTATGATGAGACTGAGTTTTCCTTCCTTTTTTTTTTTTTCTTATTTTTTTCCCTTTCTCTTCAATTTTTTTTTTTGGGGGGGGCGGTTTGCAAGGGCAGAGGGTAGATATGAAGGGACAGGAAATTGAATGGGATAGAGATGCATGATGTGAAAGACACAAAGGATAAATAAAAAGAAAGTTAAACAATAAAATAAATTCCTTCCCTGGAACCTAGTATTTGTATTTCCAGCTGAGATTGCGGTAGATGACAGTCTAATTCTCTGTATTAAGCTTAAGCATTCACGCCCAGTCCAGGACACATTTCAGAGTGCGTCGGAAAACCCTGGTACCACAGAAGGATCTCCAGAGTTAAAAAATCACCCAGAAGAGGCAGAGCTCTTGGAGTACATTGCCCCCAGGAACCAAAGAACAATCAGGGCAGAAATGATGTTTCCCGCTTTACTCTGTCCACAGACCTTAGCTGCACACATGGCTTTCCTCAGGGACTTTTAGCAGTGGGTGAATGTGTAAATAGCTTGCTACAATGCCTACAAGTATCCTTTCAGAGACAGGGTCATCATAAAGCTTTGCTGGACTTGTCAAGTGTGCTGAAACCAGGTCCAATTTGAGAGAATGTTAAAATTTGAGAAAATGGTTAAAATACTGAGGTAGTTCTTAGAATTGGTTGATTCATTTCAGGGTTCCATGTGGCTGAACTCAATGTCTCAATCTCCATACCCATGGGTAGCATTTGTGCTGCGTTTGGTTTGGGGGCTGAGAACTTGTGTTACCCGAGAATGGGGCCATTCATCTCATTGCCGCCATGATGCCAGAGTTAGGCTGCACTTCACTAAGGAATGTTTCTCTGACTTAAAGCATTGAATGACTGATGACAAGCATTGTTTCTCTGTAACGTGAGTGTATGTAAAGTAAGTCTCCATTTAATTTTACCCCATGTCTGATAAGCATTTAGACACTGGTCCATGAGCTGTATATGAGCTTTGAATGGCTTAGAAACACAATTTATAGGTCTGCACGATACTAGAAGGAAATTAGAGACCTCTGCATTTACCTACTGAAGTAATATTTTAAGGGTTTCTTTTTTCCAGAGGGTGAATTACATAGGTTGCCAGACCCCAAATGTAGGCAGCTGTAGTTTTCAAAGGTGTGCATTTTTCTATTTCTCATTCTAAAGTTCTTCCCATAAAGCCACACTGGTGCTCAGGCTCTGAGTCACAGGGTCAGTGTCTTCTCTCCTTGAGCCCAGGGAGAACTCCATCATTGCCTCAACCAGCGGGATACAGAATGAATGACACTATGTGGCATTTAACGTTAAGGCCACAATCATGGCCTGTACTTTAGCTTTGTTCTCTTTGAAGGGTCTGTCTTGAAACTCACCCTTCATAGTGGGAGGAAGGCCCAGGCACACAGAGGGCTTAGCCTACAATCTCAGCTAAGGTGCCAGGGACAGCAGATGGCAAGGTGGAGATGTCGCCAGCTCTATCAGTTGCAGAGGTGAAGAGACCAGTCACCCTTCATGTCCTGCATAGATCCTTCTCTGCTCCTCGGCACCCTGGAGCAGAAGGATGTCTTAGGATGTTTTTTACTAACCATTTCTTAGAATTTTATTCACAGGGAGGGAGTGAGGGAGAGAGGGAGGGAGGGAGGGAGGGTGGGAGGAAGGGAGGGAGGGAGAGAAAGAGGCAAAGCCTTTGTATTTTCATGCTTCTAAGGCATTTAATATGTTATGTGATGTGTTAGAATAAAGTCAGTTCAAGGAGCATTCTGCCTCCCTCTTTTTGTTTACTTGGGATTTGATTACTGAAACTCAGGATGGGTAGAAATGTGGATCAAGAGAGAAGGGGGAGTATTAAGTGGCTTAGGAACCAAATCACAGGATATGGTGCTTTGTTATAAGGAATTACCCTTCCAGACATTCATAATTTAAGATGTTTATTTATTCAGTGCCTGGAAGACCCAGAATGGTATTTCTAGGTATTTTATACAGTTTTTCTTTGTCCACTTCCTAGAACTACAACCAATACATGTATAAACAGACTCCAGGAGATATCTTCAAAAACACAGAAAGACAAACAGATAGAGTAAAAAGAAATGAAGAGAGAGGGTAGAGGGAGGGTAGAGGGAAGGAGAGAGAGACAGAGAGAGAGGAAGAGGAAGGAGGAGGAGGAGGAAGAGGAGTAGGAGGAGGAAGAAGAGGAGGAAGAGGAGGAGGAGGAGGAGGAGGAAGAGGAGGAGGAGGAGGAGGAGGAGGAGGAGGAGGAGGAGGAGGAGGAGGAGGAGGAGAAGGAGCAGCATCAGTAGCAGCTGCCACCGCTGCCTCCATCCCCATGGTCTCACCCTTGAACTGTATAATGTGGCCACCTGAGCTCTCCAGTGCACCTCACACTGAGTAGATCTAGGAGCTTGTGAAGTCCTTGGCCTTTGGTGGCTGTGCAGTCACTATCCCCACTACAGAATCTGGTCTGAAATACAGAGTTAGCTGCCAGGCTGTTTATTAAACACTCGGTGAAGGAGCATGTGCATCCCACAGTGGCTGTCATTGCAGTCTTTGAGAAAATTCATTCCATCAATGGCTGCTTGACAATTCCAAAGGTGTGTTGTATTTTGTGTTTGTCTAATATTGTGAGCTTATTACATGATTCTCTATCATACTAAATCCTCCTTCATGTCCATTTTAATCTACCCTTATGCAAATTTTCTTGCATATTAGTGCTTTATCCAATAGATAACATGTAAGGCAAGCAATGAATTAAGGTTATATTATCACAGGAAAATCAAATGCTTATCTTTAAGAAGGGAGATTTAAGTTTAATATATATATATATATGATTTATTAATAGAAGTTGATACTTGATGACTATATTTGGAACATACTAATTAGGTTCCAATTAGACAGGTCAAAACAAGTAAATCAAAAGTGTTTTGCTTCCTGGATGTCTCTTTCTGCCTCCTAACTAAGTCTGTGCTCCTCCTGCTCCCAGCAAATATCAAACCTCAATGTGCCTTTAACTCTGAAAAGGCTCTTCCATGATGGCTGGGGTTATTGGTGTCAGTCAATCTGTGAATCCTGCCAGAGTTGGACTCTGAAGTGAGGGGGCTGACTGGACAGAAGCTTTTCTACTCTATCTCCAAGGCCTGCAGGGTCTGGGAGAATCCACAGCCTGGCCCTGGGAGAGCTTACATAGAAGATATCCATCCCATGGGATAGCTTCTTCAGTAACTAACAAAAAATTTGGTACTCCCTAAATATGTATGCCTTTTGAAGTTCGCTTATGAATTAAATGCTTTTAGAAATTACTTGTTGAAAGAGCTTTATACCACCTCTATGTTCTGCTTCTCTGGACATCACATGTGTTTATGAGGGTCCCTGAGCTGAGTCCCACTCATAGAAACTGAAGGTAACTGGTTCTCTTAAATGTGATATGAATTCTGCAAAGTATACCACAGCCATCTGTGCTGAGCTTGGAGACATCCATCACCTTGCATTCGCTCCCTTGGATGCCTCTTAAACAGAGGATTTGTGACACTTGGCAACTTTTTCCTACCAATTTACAAATCATTTTCATCCTTCATTTTATTATCTTACCTAGAGTCAACTTGCTCTCTTGACACCATCAGTCTGACTGACTGGTGAGGCTTCCTGGGGCAGAGCTCTACCATATGCAGACATCTACCCCAAGGCATCTCAATCACTCACAGCTAGAAACAAGGACAGGCTTGGATTCACCAGGAATCGCTGTTCTTGTCTCTCTCTCTCTCTCTCTCTCTCTCTCTCTCTCTCTCTCTCTCTCCACACACACACACACACACACACACACACACACACACACACACACACACCCAAATTTATATATATGGTTATTTATTTCAAAGAAAGTCAGTGTAGTGACAGATAGGACTAATGCATCAACGTCAGATGAAATCCATAAGCTACATCCACAAAATTTGGCTACACAGCTGGCAGGAACACTCAGTGGGCAAAAATGTTTGCTGCACAGGCCTCATGGCCTGAGTTATATCCCAGTAATTCATTGTGGAAGGAGAAATCTGTCTCCCCAAAGTTGTCTTCTGATCCCCACAGGTATGCTGTGACAAGCATGTGTCCACACTCACACACACTCTATCAATAATAACAACAGCAACAACAACAATGATGATGATAATAATAATATCTGCCTCAAAAATACCTGGCTAATGTAATTTGATGTTCTTATGATTATAGTCATTGAATTATCAGCCACGAATGAAAATCCATTAGGTGAGAAACACTGCATTTAGGTAAGAAACTCTTCTAGTGTCTGTCTATGGGGTGTGTGCTGCTTTTAAGTGTTTTCTGTTCATTGTCACACTGTAGTGAGGTTTCTCAGACATAGAGCAGTGTCTAGGATAAGGAGTTACTGAAATTTATAAGCTATTTGTTAGTGGGATTCTAAAATAACACATAAATATTAATACTGAAGGAAAGAAATACCTAATTCATGTAGGTCTCAAGCAGTAAAACCATTAAATAAGGTCCTAATGGAGAATATGCTGTGAAATTCTGTTCAATTATTTATGTGACTGTAAATTACCTTCTGCATACCAGGGCACAACAGAAGCAGCCATTAAAAGTTAAGAGGAAGTGAAAATCCAGGAAATACTTGAAAAGTCACCTCTAAAGAGGGCCAGGTGAGCTAAAGTTATAAAAATTGAATTTAGTTTTGGTATCAGGTCACCATGGTCAACTTCTCTGACAGTACCTGAATGGCACCAACTAACACACGAAGTCAGCCCTGGATGGGCAGAGACTAGACTCACACAGTGTTTGACTGGAAATCAGCTGACTGGTTAGGAGTGACACTTCCGGTTCCTTAGATGGATGCGTAGCAAAGGTGTACAGGACATTGCTATGTAGTCCTGGCATCCAGGTCCAGCCAGGCATCTCACACAGCCTCTGTAACCTTCCTGTTAACTGCAGCAACCTTGCCAGCCATGGAGAAACATGGAGCTTGGCCTCCACCACAGAACAGAGGAGGGCATTGCCAAAGCACTGGAGGCTGTTCTACCTAGAGACTTCTGCCCAATGGAGCTATGGGTTTGTGTCTTTAAACATCCTCTTAGGTAGTAGGTATAAGTGCACAGTAAGGGTAAAATTGGGAGTCTTGGAGGCAATACCTGAGTGAGTATTCTCTAGGCCCTTAAGAGGAAGATTTAGTTTAAGACAGCCAGTCAAGCTGCAGAGAAACTTCACATGAGTACTCTAGGACCATATTCCCTATCTCAGAGCAGAATTCCATTGTACCTCTATGAGTTGACTGACTCAAATGTTATGTAGATAAGTGAATGAGATGTATTTTTTTAAATGATGGGAAAATCATATTGAAGTCACTAAAAATGTAGTTGAATTGTACATCCCCAGAGTGGATGCATTAAGTTTAATTACATTAGTTTTCATTTGCCTTTGGGCAGCTCTTACCTGCAGATGTGCAAATTAACCAGTTGATGCTGTAGCTATTGTGGGAAAAATATTAAATCATGTATCCCTGAAGCCCAGCAGATATTATGGTCTCGGAAAAGAAGAGCTGAACTCTACTTCCTAGAGGAGGAGATGTTGGCCCTGGGAAGGTCACCAGCAGTGAGAACAGAAGGAGCGGTCCTTTAGTGCCTGGAGGGAGGAGGGGGGAGGGAGGGGGAGGAGGAAGGAGGCAGGAGGCAGGTGGCACAGGCCAAGGGCTATGCCCCAAGTGCTGTTCAGGTCTCACTTCCAATCTGACACGGGAAGGTGGTGTCAGGAAATGCCTAACAGCCAAGTTTTGGGAAACTCCAGAGTGGTTAGACTTTCCCTTTTTGTTTCTGAAGAACACTAGGGAACCCCAGGTTCACTTAGAGGGTGGGTGTCCGGCTTGTGCAGGCCGTGTGGAGCAGAAGAGAGGCATGGTGAGTCCAGAGATGTCCATCAAAGGAGAAGGCCATAGCCAGTCACCTACCTTCTCATCTGATTGAGAAGATTTGGGGGGAGGGAGCCTCTTTTCTGTAGGGGTGCAGCTGGTTGGGAGTCTGGATGACAGGACATGTGACCTTTCATGTGCAGCTCAGCTCAAATGATTAAGACCTCTGATGTTGGGGCTCAGATCATGAAGACGGGTAATTGAAGCCACAGTACTGTCAGCCTGGTGGGTGGCTCCTCACCACCAAGACATACCAGTCACCAGAAATGGACCTTTACCACCCAGATCCTGCCACCACCAGCACAGATGTGCAAACAGACATTAACTCTACAACAAGAGTCCCCCCACCCCACCCGCCGGACCCCAGGAAGAACACCCTGAGGGGAGCAGGGCTCCTCCAGGCTCAGAGAGGGCAGACGTTTTGCATTATGACCAGCATAGAGATGGTAACAATTGCTGATTCAACTTGGCTCCAGCAAAAGACAAAGTTTCAAGTCAGGAGTGGCTAATAGAATGATTCTGCCAAGTTCTCTGGGCTGGACTGAGTTCAGTTGTCTTGTGGGTGACAGCAGACGGTGGCTTGTCAGAGCCAAGCTGTGAAAGTAAAGTGAGTTTGTGAATGCTGACATCAACTTCCAGCCCTGCCCCCACTCAGACAAAGCTATTCCAGGCACGCCTTTTGATTTCTATGCACAGCATAAGCGAGAAAGCAACTGAGCACCTGCCTGGTGCTTCCAGAATAAACTGCGGTTGTTACAGATGCTTCCAGAATAAACTGTGGTTGTTACCGTTTTCTAGGCCGGGGGGTCGGCTGCTGAGTGTGTCACTTCAGCTGAGTGTGAGGCTTGCCTTTCTCCTTCAGATATTTTCAACTTCAGAATACAAAATTGCAGGAGATGAGAGTTTGAAAGAAAGAAGACCCGTTCTTCAGAAGAATTCTACGAAGGACAAAATTCTCGGGGGTGCGGATGAAGAACACAGGGTCACACACTACCCCTGTCACATACTGGATGGCTCCTGGATCTGCTCACCTCACTGCTCTCTCCCCCTCGGTTTTTCTCCCATGCCTGAGGATAGCTCCCTTCCCTGTGTCAGCCTCCAATTGCACACAGCCCCGAGAGATGCCTTGAGCATTCCCATGACGCTTTGTCTTCCATTTCCCACCTCTTGCAGGACATGGCCGTGGAGGCTCTGTTGCTTTCTAGATTGACACTACAGGAATGGGGCACCTTCTACAGCACGTCAGACCAGCCTGTTGTTCCAGGTGGGCTCCATGAATGAGGCCAGCAGAGCACTTCCCTGGAACCTGTGATATCTTGGGCACTTTGGCTATATCCCTAAATCTAATGCAGTCTTCTGGCCTTCAGTTATTGCTCAGGGTCACTTGGTTTAAGTCCCGTGCCTCTTCTCTGTTAGCTCTAAGACTCTTCAGACACCAGGAGTGACTCCGAATCCTTATCTCTAGATCATACCTCTCATCTGAGACCAGAGTCTGAAGGTCAAGAGGCCTCTTATGAACTTGGAAAAGTCGCTGTCAACCCCTGTCCATCGCCGAGTCTTGGTAACTGTGCCCTAATGTATCATGCCCCAAATGCCAGGATCTACAGTTCTCTTTACTGTATCTCTCCCTCCTTCAACTCCTGAATTCAGCAGGAGGGTAATGTAAGATCTAAGATTATCTGCTAATATTCCTTTAGGACCAAGTAGGAGAAGTAAATGCCGATGCAAATTAATTGAAGACATTGCCTTTTAAGTTTCATTCGCTGGCGTCCTAGGACAGTCCACAGTGCCAATAAATCCTCAGGAAACACTGTTTCAGATTTGCCGTCCCAGGGGTCCACTTGACATTTCCACTTGAATACCTCAGACACTTCAAATTCAGTCCAAAATTGAGTTCACGAGCACTCTCTGCTATTTTTATTCTGCTCAGTTGTAAGTCAAGGGCACTGATGTCTATCCAGTGCCCAAGTCCAGACACCTCAGAAGACCTGCACCATTGCGCTGTTTTCAGACACCATCAGTATGTGTATATGGTGCACAGCGCCAGGTTCCCGTGGTAGATCACGGTGATTCTGGCATAGTCTTTCTTCTGGCTGGCCTTCCATTAGACCCCCTTCCACAGAGCGGTACACTTACTATTAAGATGAGTATTAGAGAAAAAGAAGAAAAAGATGAGTAGTATTAGGTACTGGGACTGAACCTATGGCTTTGCATGTGACAGGCAAGTCCTCTGTCACCTAACTACAGCCTTAAACCTCTTTTTCGACGTTATTTTGAGTTACAGTCTCACTAAGTTTCACAGGCTGGTCTTTCTATCCTCCCGCCTTAGCCTGTTGAGTAGGGGAAATTATAGGCCCAGTTTAATGCTTAGTCTTTAAAGGCAAATGTGGTTAGGAGTTTTCTTTCCTTTTCCTTATGTAGTCTGATCTCTGGAAGAGCAGAGGAAACTCCACAAGAGTGGCTCTCTCAGCTGGCCAGCTGCATCTCGCCTATGCCTGCCCATTCTGTCCTGGGGGCTGATGCTTTCGATTTTTATCAGTAGCTTTTTGTTTTGCTGGTTTGTTTTCTCTGTTTGTTGATTGATGGATCACTGAAGAGAGGGCTCCACTGTGCGTCATCTGACACCACAATGCATCAAGTCTGGCAAGCTCCTCATTTGGTGCTGGCTCTGCGCTCCTCTTCCTTACCAGCTTCCCTTGGTTTAAGGCAGCAGACTAACTTCTCAACTGGCTCAGGATGCAGCAATAAATACAATGGGCACTTGGGATGAAGCCCCTCACCTTTGGAGGCACCATGCACAAATGGTCTTTTTGAAGAGGTTTCTTCTTTCTTTCTTTTTCTTTCTTTCTTTCTTTCTTTCTTTCTTTCTTTCTTTCTTTCTTTCTTCTCTCTCTTTCTTTCTTTCTTTCTTTCTTTCTTTCTTCTTCTCCTTCTCCTCCTCCTCTTCCTCTTCCTCCTTCTCCTTCTTCTTCTTCAAAGATTTACTCACTTTTACTCTATGCATATGAGTGTTTGCCTGCAAGTATGTGCGTGCATGGCAGAGGTTAGAAGAGGGTGTCGGATCATGGTATGGATGCCAGGAACTGAACCTAGGTCTCTCTGCAACATTGTCAAGTGCTCTTAACTGCTGAGCCATCTGTCCAGGCCACGGGTTTCCCATTTCTATTTACTCTGAATAATCAATTCCACTAATACAAGGGAAGGAACTTTGCTATGCCATGTTCCCCTAATGTAATTCTTTGATCATTTTAATTGGAAGAATGACTGCTTTATTAATGAGCCGTACTTCATATCTGAAAGTGTTAATCAGTTATGACATGAGATCATGTCACCTTTCAATAAAGAGGAAAGCATTCCCCTCTGCTGGCCTTCCTGCCATGCCTGGCACTCTCAGCCCAGAAACGCACAGACCAGGAGCAAAGCTGGTCACCAACGCCTGGGACTCAGCCCCGGAAATTGACCAGTGAGAATGGATAGCTAACTGCCGCATGCGCCCTAGGGCATGACTCAGTGACTCCATTGCAGTGGGTGTTGCGCAGAGATCATATTTTAATTAGAATTATCACAGCAGTCTTTATTGGCACATACCGTTGTTAGAGGTGGTGCTTGCAGACCTGTGCACGAATAGTCCTTTGAGTAGTTTCTAAACTTCACAGACATCTTTTCCTTAAGGAGCACAGGATAAGGAAAAGCCCACTGGGACAGAGGTGTTTCTTAAAGCACCTTCTGTAACTGAATGAGAGCTGCGAATGTCAAGAGCACTGTGTGAAGTGTCTCTAGTTCCATCCTTGCTGGTCAGCTCTTACCCGTTAAAAGTGCTACATGCGACGGCTCATTGTTTTACTCGTTAATTCTCCATGTTTGGGAAATTCTGATAGCACTGCCTAGGACCCAGAAGAGGAGGAAGGCTTAAGAGGATGGTGGAGGGGAATGACTTGGTGGAGAGTCCCCAGATCCTCACAATGTCCCCAGCACAGCATGGGCAACATTCATTGATTACAGTTTTCATGCATGGTATGCCTTCCAACCTTCAGTGTCCTTACACTAGGCTTGGGGCAGGAAGTTTAAAGATTTCTCAAAGAGACATTGTGCCTATGCTGGGATGGAATTACATATCACAAATTTTGAACGCAGGTGACTCAGCATAAATGCTGAAAGTGCCCTGAGATGACTGATTGTGTCAATTGGATTGGATTTACAATCATCTAGGAGATGTCTGTGAGGATGACTCCAGAGAGCTTTATCTGAGGAGTGAAGACCCAGCCTACAGGTCAGTAGCATGAGACTGTGGGTCTCAGACTCCAACTGACTACAGAGGAAATCCAGAGAACTGTGCCAGTTTCTCTATCCCTTCCTGACTGGGGTCACGTGACCAACCACGGCACACTCCCGCTGCCACATCTTCTCAAGCCCTCCCTCTGTAAGCTGCCTTTGCCACATCCGTGAGAAGAGTAACTAGTATATATCCAGTCCCCTGCCTCAGAGACAGCTGTGAGTGAGACCAGGATGAGCGCTCTCGCAGACTGTGCTGAGTGCAGCTGAGCTCCATGGAGCATCCCTACCATGCCTTCTAGGACAAGGTGGAGGGAGACCAGCAATGACAGGAAGCAGAGGACTTCAAAGGACAGAGATGATATAGAAAAAAGAAAAGAAAAAAACCAAAAACAAAAAGGCACTTCAAAGGGAACCAAAGCCAAATTAAAAGGTGATTTCTGTGCAGATCAGAGGAAACTGCTAAAGATTTTTGAGGAAAAAACTAGAGAGTGTAAGCCACTTCTTAAGAAGTTTGGCTGTAAAAAGAAGAAGGTCCACAGTCAGTGGATACAGGCCACAGTCTCTCTGTGCTGTGGTCCTGACTGGTGTGTGTCCCAGCCTCCACTGCTGTGCCTCAGGGTCCAGCCTCGGGCCTTGGATTTGCCCTGGTTGTCCCCCTTCCTGTTTGTGGTCCATGGCCTTGCTTTGCTTTGAACATGTCCTTAGGTATCCATACACCTACATATCTCACTTCTGCTTGAACTACTGATCTTCCTCCAAACCCAATTCTCTCTCTGCCATCCAGCCCTACCTCACTGAATGGGTACCCCAACCTTCTAGTGACTTATAATCAATTCTGTGGGTCATCTTAGGTCTTCTTTTCATAACATACTCACATTTAACCTCCTTTTTACACATATTTCCCAGGTTTCTCTGGCTCCATCCCAAACACCTTGGTGGATGCTCCTACGACATCATTGGTCCAGACTCCTTTGGAGGACTCAATGCTATCACCCTCCCTCATCCACAGAGTGACTGCTCTCAGCACATTGTCCTTTAGGTCAGGCGAACCTTTATCAGCAACCCTTCATCCCTCTCATTCTGTTAAATGTGAATGTTTAGGCCCTCACAGAGTCCAGGTAGGGCTCCCGGATCTTAATACCCTATGATGTCCCTCTACCCATCCCTCACTCTGCTTGCTGCTACCTCAGAATGTTTGCATGTGCTGTTCATTCTTTTGAGATCTTCCCTCCCTAGATACCTCCATGGCTGACATCCAAGGTGTTTAGAACTGACACACAAATATTAACTACTATAAAGATAGTCTCTCGCCACTTTCCTAACTCGAGAATCCTGTCCCACCCCGTCACTACAAACCTTGGCACCAGTAGCTTGCTCTTTCCCCATACTGTATCTCACCTCCCCTTCCTCCACTTTGTTATTGTTCATTCTCACTCTTAAATTACAAGTTCCCAGAGAGCAGGGGGATTGCATTATTGCAACCGTACTTTCAACATCTAGAACAATGTCTGGCCCGTAGGTCCAATTTTTTCTTTAAACATAATTATTATATTTTACATGGAAACAGTATATAGATGGAAAACAAAAAATGTTAATATTTTCAAAAAATTTCTTTAGTGAGCCAAACTATATGGAATCAAAAAGCTCATGGATTCATAGAGCAAGAGCTCTGAGGAGAGTGTGCTGTTTAGCAATGTACAGTGTCTGTAACCAGGGTTGTGCTTTCTGGCTTGGAGAGAGCATTGGTGTGGCTGTTATGTGGTGTTCCCTTATGTGCCCAGAAAGAATAGGCATGAGCTGGACAATAATGATAGGAGATGACACTGACAATAAGGACAAATCGGGCATCTTTACCTTCGGCATTTCAAGAGCACATCTGTACGTCAGATGGTAGAAAGGAACCCACACACCCGCTGGAAGTAGCCTAGCACAGATACACTAATGGCTTGCTTCTTCTGAGATAACATTTACAATCTAAATGGCAGCTAAGGAGGGACACAAGACTCAGGGCTCCGGGTGTTTGCAAACCCTCACTACACACAGAGAGGGTAATGAGGAGACGGAGCATGAGGCTTAAGACCCCAGTATCATGTGTCTTGGATGCAGGGCTGATCTCGTGAGCAGAGGGGCAAGATTAAACCTTGGAATGACTGACTAGCCTTTGTTTCCACCCTGTTCAGAATCTGCTGCTGGAGGTGAGATGCAAGACAGATCTCTGGGATGCTAATTGGCTGTCTTCTCAGATTGTCAGCTCTCTGAATAAAGCACAATTTAGATTCAATTCCTGTCTCTCCTCATTGGCATGTGAAGTGACAGGCAGGGTGAACGCTGGTGCTCTGGTTACAGAGACACTCCGCAGTGATGAATCTTAGGATTCTAGGTCACAGAATACTCGCTCAACTTTGACCTTGGCTAAATCCCTAAGCACATTTGCCTTTGTTCCCTGTCCTGTAAAATGGGACTGTGACTGCTAGGGCTTATTATTCTCGTCTGATAGCTCAGGTTCCAGAATATTTCAGATCTTAGAGAAGTAACAGAGTGCCCATCCCATATATTACACCTCCACCCCAGGGTCTGATCCAAGACCTAACTCTGTAGTAAAACATGTGGATCTCCATCCAGGTGAGATGAATTAAGGATCCACATCATCTCATGCCAGGATTTGCCTCGTGGAGTTCAGATCAGACAAGTATTGTCTCCAAAGGAGGCAGAAACCTTAGATTTCATCAAACAGTTCAGTTAATGCATTAAAATATAATTTTTCACAAAATGAAAACTTCATTTTATTCATGATATTAAAAAATATGCCATTGTGTTTCCCCCAAGTTAAACTGTCTTCTTCAAACAAACTGTCTTTCCGAACCCCTTTCTTTATTTCCATCATAGCTATGAGACCCTCAACTCTTGATGGCTAGTGTTACAGTGGGAGAGGTCAGTGGGGGTGAGGAAAGACGGTCCTTCTAGAAGAGGCCAAGTGATTGCGGGGTCAGAGGGGTATGGTGGAGGGAAGTACAGCTCTTGGCTGGCAGCCTCCAACAGAACCCATTCATACCTAGAAGGACTTCAATTCAGAAGCCTGTGGAGGTGTTGAGTGCTCCACGTCCCTCCGTCCTAAGGATGTACAACAACTTTGACTACCCAGCTCCAGGGACTCTACTGGGCAAGGCCAACAGATGTGCACTTTTCTGAGAGAAGCCAAAACCAACACAAAGATCAATAGTTCCTTTTCATGGTTCAGATTTCCCAAGCAGAGTCAATCAGAGCGATGGCAGTAGACAGCCTCCCCATTAAGGATGAGAGATGTGTACTGGCTTTTATGTCAAGGATGCTTGATTTGTTACAATTGTCAACAGAGTCGAGAGTGGCAGACTTTTCAGTGGGAAGGCAATTGCTTGGGTATCTGCTCAAATAATATCTATTCGAGTAATTGTTATTTTATTTAGAGTTCTAAGTATGACAGCTTCTTAGAGCTAGTATTCATAAAAAACATCGCACTTCTAAAGCCAGAGTAGGCCATCAGGCTGTGACTGGCCACCAAATAAAGGTTAATAACAACACATGCGTATCAATGCCCAGACCAACCAGCTCATCTATAGATTGGGGGACAGAGTTCTTTCAAATTTTGAGGAAAGAAAAACAATCTCAATCTAAGTTGTAAAAAACAAAGCAAATTAACAAAATTAGCTAATAAAAGAACTGTGAAAAATAATGAAGCTTATCTTATTAAAAAACAAGAAATTGGATCAAAATCCATAAACTCAACAGGTGTTTATTTAAGTTATAATGCAAAACAAAAATAACAACAACACCACAACACAACATTGTGCAGTTTTCTAAGAGGTGAGAACACTTGAATGAATAATCTAATACTTTGATATCAAGCTCATGCTTCCAGGCCTGGAACTTTGCTACCCCTTCTGCTGACTGGCCCCTGAGTGGACAGCACAGACGATTCAGGCTAAGTTTTTCTTTTTTTTTTTTTTTTTTTGTTTTGTTTTGTTATTTTGTTTTTTTGTTTTTTTTTTTTTTTTTTTGAGCTGAGGATCGAACCCAGGGCCTTGCGCTTGCTAGGCAAGTACTCTACCACTGAGCTAAATCCCCAACCCTAATTCAGGCTAAGTTTTAAGGAAGAATTGATTGTGCCCAACAATCAAACTCAAAGTGTGGAGATCTTCAAAAGAAAGAACTTTTTGTTGACTTTATGCTTTCATGACTGTTTCCTAGCTGGACATGCCCATGTGGGTGACGTGAAAGGATGGGGGTATCTATTACCACATTGGATAAGGGTTCTTCACGCTAACATTAAGAACCAGGTTGGCCCCAGTTGGAAATGTAGCCTTGTCCTGAGTTCCTTCCTCTCCCTTGGTCTCAGCTTCTAATAGCTCAACCTCACCTTGCTCATTCTGCTTCAAAAGGTTATTTCAAAGTTGGCCTCCCTAATCCTACACTAGCATTAATCCCCATGGGAGAGATGGGAATTTTAACCTTTAGTTGTATTTAAACTCAACAATGACAATAATAGCAAAACTACCACAGATCTCTCTTTAGAGCAAAAACTATGAACATCTGTCACGTGAAAAATGGGCACAAAGAGCATGCTGTCATTCTTTCAGCATCCACAAGGCACAGTTACCACAGATGGGGCATTTCTGAGGCTCCCTTTTCTTGTCTCCTTGGCTGGGTGTCTGCTTCTATAGTCTACTCATGAATTGTCATAAAACAGAGTTTCCCATCAACAGGTCAGTGGCCTTGGGGCACCATTTCCAGAAGATTCCATCCCAACTGGATGGCTTCCTGCCCTTCACACATAGGCAGCCCCATGAACCTCTTATCTATTTATTTAGATATTTATCTGTATCCATGACCTTCAGCTAAAATATGGACAATAAAATAAATGACAGAATGTTGGTATTGAACAGTCCCCATTCACATCCAGTATTCACAATGCTTTCCAGAAGAGTGCACATGCCCACTGCTTATTAATGTTTAGATATTGAAAAGACACATGAGTCATCATAAAAGATAGAAACTCCTTATAAAATTGTGACATTTGAAATGCCTTTCTCAGAGAATTTTGATTTTTTTCTTTTCGATTTTATTAAAGAAACATGGAATAAAAAACCACCTCTGCTCCTCACTGCTGTGAATGATATAGGGTTGTTCAACTGGATGCTAGTACAGTCCATGATTTCTGCCTTGAAGAAAGCAGGGAGAGCATGCTCAGTACATCTACTCCCTGACAGAATACTTTCATATAGCTCAAGATTTGACGAAAAATATTCAACTGCGGGTCCTCACTACCTCTCTACTGTCATCCTAAGAGAGTACAAAGCTATACCCAGAGCACTGGACCACACCCACACATGGAACAACTTCTATAAGAGAATAGAATGCTCCAGTACCATCCAGGACCTCTACTACATTTTACAGGACCGAGAAGGCAGTAAGAATGTCCCTTTGGTCAGTGTCCATTTCAAATATCCTGAAATGTCTGTCTCCTTCTGATCCAAATACACAAAGATGGTCTGGCCTGCAGAGGCAGCAGTGCTGCTGAGGTCCTGGTCCTCATGGAGCATCTGTATGAGCTTCCTCCTCTAGCTCTTCCAAGTGCAATCCAATGGTGGCTGCAGAAAAGGGCACCACCACCATCCTATCGTATTTCCCTATTCAGACTACATTGGGATAAACTCCCTCTACTGTTCTTAGCAAGGCCAGCAGCCCGCCCCCCCTCTGTAACCCAGCCTGTCACTGGCAGGAAGCCTTGCACTGGCCTCAGGGACTTCATCCCCCACCACATCGTCAGGGCCTGTTGTGTGCCTTCCTGCCTTCTCAGTTCTGTTCGGCCAGCTTCATCCCTCTTGAATTCTCCCTCCTGTAGGTCATTTGTGATGTCTTTTCAACTCTGTATGCAGAGTACTTTCTCTTGTACGCTAGGTAGGGACTCTCTGTTAATACCATTGTCTGCAGGGCACCCACTGGTTTCTTAATTGGAGCCAACTGTAAGCTCCTTGAGGTCAAGAGCAAGTTTTATTCATTCTCATATCCCTTGTCTTCCTGGTTCCTGGTTTACACTAGACAGTCACCAACCATGTGTTGGCTTACTAAATGACTGAAGGATTGTTTGTTTAATTATTATTTTTTAAATTTTATGTACATTGGCATTTTGACTGTACATATGTCTATGTGAGGGAGTTCTATCCCCTGGAACAGGGGTTATAAATAGTTGTGAGCTACCATGTGGGTGCTGGAATTGAACCCTGGTCCTTTGGAAGAGCAGCTCTTAACCCCTGAGTCATCTTTCCATCCCCCAGGATTATTATTTTTAATTTCACATGGCAAAAATTTTCTTGCCATAAAGTAACATTAATAGTTCATTAAATCAATGAGATTAAGAGGGCGAGGAAAAACTGAAGAGTTTATTCATGTAGCATTCCAGACAACCTATACTGTGAAGTATTATTGTTAGCCTTTCTTAACAGATGTTATGAGAACTGGTAAGGATTAGTGTCATACTTAAAGAGCTCTCTAAAATGTGATGTGTGTTTTGTTAATTCATTCACTCCTAATTCATGAGCTTGAAGTGGTTCAAGCATTTCATAGCTGCTGTGGTTTAAAGGAGAATGCCTTCACAGGCTCATACATTTGAATGCTTGATCTCCAGCTGGTGGGAGGTGTGGCCTTGTTGGCGAAGGTGTGTAACCAAGAGAGGGCTTTCAAAAACCCACACCATTCCCAGTCTTTCTCTCTCTTTCTCCCCATCTCCATCTTTGTCTCATTTTCTCCACCTGTCTGTCTCTCTCTGTCTCTGTCTCTCTCAGCCTCATGGTTGTGTCTGAACCTGTAAGTCCTCAGATACTGCTCTAGTGCCATGCCTGCCTGCTGCCATGCTCCTGCCATGAAGGTCATGGACTCACCCTCTGGGACTGTAAGTCCAATAAACTCTTTTTTCTATAAGTTGCCTTGGTCATGGTGTTCATCACAACAGCAAAAAAACAACTAAGCAGCAGCCCTTGAAGGTGGAGTTAACCTTTGGATTTATACACTGATGTTTCCTGAAATGAAATATTTTGAGCTCACCTTTCTATTAAGACTGTTAGCCTAGGACTAGTTCCTTTGTTTGTAAAGAAACCAGATTTGTGACTTTAAAAAAATAAGAGTTCAGTACAACTGGCATTTTGAAATTCATTGTCCAAAACCAGAGTCCCATAAAATTGTGTGTATCTCTCATTTTGAGGAAGAAATAACAACAAAACAATATATATTTGTAAATAAATAGATTTGCATGATTATTAAAAATAAACAATAACAAGAAAAGCAGACTGTGAGGAGCACAGATCAGGTTTGCCACAGGAGGGCATGCTTCACTGTTGATGATCATGACCAGAAGAAGGGTGGTCAGGCTCATGAGGTGGATCCTAAGAAACTGAGCACACCGATTCTCCTCCAGGTATGGTAGTTAGGATCCACAAGGGCATGAAGTGGGAGCCTTGGTGATAAGAACAGCTGTGACTTCTTCTCCAACCCTCTTTGTATAAGGACAACATGTATCATTCTGACTAACACTTGACACACAGAAGACGGGTGATTGATACTCATTAATGAGGTGGATAATGAGCAATCCTTTGACTTATCACCTGGGGCTCACTGGGCTTCAGCAAGAGACTTTTAGTAAGTGTGTGTGGGGAATGACTTTGGGTGGGGACCAGTGGGCTGTCTCAAGTGCTCTAGTCTCCTCTACTGGTGCTGTGACTGAAGTGTTCTCACAATGCTATTCTCTGAATGTTTGGGTACCCCCAAATCCATGTGTTAACGTCCTGTTTCCAGGATGACGGTATTAGTGGGAGGCATGTGTTTGGTCATAAGCAGAGCCCTCACCTCGGAGATTAGTGCCCTGACAACAGAGGCCCTGGGGATTCCTCTGCTGCATCTACAGTGTAAGGAGGGAGTGATGGAGCATGGGCAGAGCACACTGGCCTTGCATCCCTTTCAACTCCTTTGTCTTATTTCATGGATGTCAGAAGGATGCCACCTGATCGAAATCTTAAAATCATCACTTGAGTATCAGTTTGAAGACCAGATTGGAGGGTGAGGAACAGAGAGGTAAGGACATGGGACATCATGAGGAAGTTGTTCGCTAACCTAGGCAAGAGCCCATGGTGGCTTGGATTAGAGTGGAAGCAGATGTCAGAATCTAGAAAGTATTTAACTGTGGGACAGGTTTGTTCATTAGGAGCATGTGTGAAGTAGGAAGATGTGTGAAGTAGGAGCACATGTGAAGTAGGAGTCTCGTGATTGGAGGAGATGCAGTGGCTTGGAACAGCAGGTGTTTACTTTTGAAGGTGATGAAGACAGACAGCAGAAGGCTCGAACACCTGTGCTTGAAAATGAATCACAAGAAACCCACTAAAGGTACAGGAGGAAGCCAGGGGTTGCTTCAGTTTTAGAGTTCAAGGAGGGAGTTGGGCTAGAGGTATACATTTTGGAGTTATCCACATATGGCATTTAAGTCAAGAAATAGAGGATGAAATAAAGGGAGGGGCTACTGACAGAGAAAAGATGGAGGGACCTAGATCTGTGCTTGAAGGAACATTCTCGGGCAGAGGGGAATGACCACATCATGTAATATTGTTACTGAACTTGGGGTTAAAGCCTGTACCTTAAGAAGTCAAGTTCGAACACTGTTCTCAAGAAGCCCATTAAAACACTCAAATTTAGAGGTAAAAAGCAGAAAAAGGAGATGTATTCAATGTGGCCACACTGGGAAGAGGGAGAAAGAGATCCAGCGACTGCCCCGGAAGCCCACCTCTTGGGTCCTGGAGTTAGACTGAAATTTAGAGAGAGGCCAAGGCTCTCCACATCTAAGTGGTTCCCATCATGGAATGATTGTGCCCGCCACTGACCCACTGCAATCTGGGCTTCAGTCTCCTCCTTCAAGGAAGTGTGACAAACTGTTAGATCTCATGAGTTAAAAGACTTGTTCCAAAGTCAAGGCCACGTTCTGCTGCCCCCCAGGTGGTCTCCCTGTCGGCACCACAGGGCATCAGTGTCTGCTGGGATGACAGAGATTTCAGGGATGGAAGAAAGCAGCCTTTGGCAGTTCCTGATTGGCTCTGGGAGACAGGAGCCTGTGGTGACAGTGACTCTATCCCTCGGAAGGAAGACAAATAGTTTCTGAAACATGCACAAAAGCTTGACAGTTCTTTCCCTAGTGTTGTGGCCCCCTAAAGAACAGAAGCGTCATCTCATTTGTCCTTTAGTCCCCAGAAAAGAATAAAATGTTTTGAATGCAGTAGGTGCTCAATAAATGTTTTTCTTAAAATGAGACTTAAGCTCCACGTACTTGGGTGTAGAGAATTGTGACCTATAATCTCAGAGAAATGCATAATACCCCCCCCCCCCCACACACACACACACTGAGATAGTTGAAGGTTACCGACCAACTCCGGTTAAAAGAAGTCATAGCTTAGTGCCCAGTGCTAGAGCCCAGTGTTGTCTCCATGGAAACACAGAAAAGAGATCCTGTATCCTTGAACAGAAACAATGGATGCATACTTTGGGACAATAACGATGCAGCTTTCACAGAAAGGCTAATAACCTATGTTATGAAACATGCAATTTCATAACTCCTCTGATGAAAAAGCAAGGCCAAACACAATGTTGCCATTTACTCCTGGAGATGTTGGTTGGTGTCTGAGTTCAGGGGCAGCAGTGCTGAGCAGCAAGAATTAATCTTCACTGCCCCGTCAGCCCATTATAAGCTCTCTTGCAGCTTACTATGCTGTTTTGTGTGTTTCTCCTCATGATGCTTCCCAGGTCTCACCTCCTAACTTGCTACTCTACCAACTTTCCCCTCCCCCTTATGGCCCCTGTTCTGTATTCCTCACAAGAGTGTCCTCGAGGAATTTTTACAAAGGGCTTTTTAGAAATAAAGACAAAATACTTCACAATTCCTACAGAAGCCTCTTTGTGAAGACTGCGCTTTACACTTATTAAAAACACCTAGGCTAGCAGCCATAAAAGTCAATTTGAAAAGGCATTTGGAAATGTAAATAGTGTCAGCCAGGGTCACATGACAGTACTTCAGGGCCAAACAACATTGAAACAAGAATTCTGCCTAAGCCTTGAATTATCTTCCTTCCCTGAGTGTCTTGAGTTATGAGACCCCAGAGAAGCCGTCTGTATCCTAACCAGGCAGCACTGTGTGCTGGCTACCATTGCAAAGCAATTCATGGCCACCCCTGGACCACACAGGCTTGTGTAGAATCTGGTCACACTGTGTTTGCCACTGGAAATCCCTAGCCAGCACTGTATTGGCACACAACAGAAGTAATGTATATCAGAAGCCCTACCACAGGGGATTTAAAATTTTTTATTGAATTATTTTCAATTTCATACATGAGTACTGTATTTACAGTTACACTCTCATCCCCCACCCCCCAAACTGCTCCTGTGTCCTGTACAAGCCCTCTCAAATTCATGACCTCTTCTTTAATGATTTACACACACACACACACACACACACACACACACACATGCGCACGCGCACACACATGCACACGCACACATATACACACACACACACACACACACACACACACACACACGCACACACGCACACACGCACGCACACAGCCTGCTGAGTCTATTTGGTGTTGATCACATGTATACATTTAGGTCTGACTGTTTGGGATTGGATCACCCATCAGTGGGCTTGTTACTAGAGAAGACTCAGTCTCCCTTTCTCAGCAGCCATTAACCTGATGCAGCTCTTCCCTTATCCACATTCAACAAGGGAGTTTTGATTTAATTTTTAAAGTCAAGGACAGATGTGCACAACCTGGAGTTTGACAGAGCAGTGATGAAAGAGGAAGCGAGAGCCCAGAGCAGTTCCTAAGCCCGAGCATCTCTAGGGCTTGTGAAGTGTCGGTCCTGTAAGGACACATACCTTCTGCATGGTGTCTGAGCACAGCTTACCTCTGGCTATCTTTAGCATCATTGAGCAGTCATCTTTGCCCACCTGTGTCTCTGACCCAGTCCCACACAGCCTCCCAGGATGCATCCCAGGTATCTTTCTTAACTCTTTCCATACTGGCTCCTCACAAGCACTTCTCCAAGGCTGAGTTCTGTCAGTGCCCCCCCCCCCCCCAACTCCCAACTGTTGCATGAAATCTAATAGGTCTTAAAACAAAAACCCAGAGCCAGGTATTGGGGTAAATGCTGATAAAGATTTAGATCAGAGAGACAAAGGAACAAGCCACAGCTACTTCTCACCTCACCAACTCCACTAATCCTGTGACTGAACGTCTCTGAGTCCTCAGCTGAAAGGTGTCCAGCCAAAAAAAATGTTTTAGTTCCTGTCTCCTCAAGGCTTATATACCTTTCTCCGCCCAGCCATTTCACTTCCTTCCTGGTGTTGGGATTAATGGCCTGTGTGCTTCCCAAATACTGGTAGCAAAAGCGTGAGATCTCAAGTGCTGGGATTAAAGGGGTGTGATTACCAAATCCTGGAATTAAAGGTGTGTGCCACCACTGCCTAGCCTCTATGTTTAATCTAGTGGCTTGTTCTGTTCTCTGAATTTCAGGAAAATTTTATTAGGGTACACGATATATCACCACACCCAAGCCCCACCCCTGCTCTCCATACTGTTCCCCTTCTCTATCAGCTTTTTCTCTTTTCTTTTTTTAGATCAAAAGAGACATCATCTACTCATACCATCCCTGGTTTCCTGGGCAACTCACCTAGAATTGTTCTAATGTGTTTACATCATTTTTATCCAAGTGAAAATACTTTAATGAAAGGAATCTGGGGCATTTTATGACTTGCAAAATTACAGGAATTGATGCAAAACAGAGCACTGGAGCCAAAGCAAATATATATTCATTAAGGGATATTTGCAATTACAGCAAGCTGAGTGGGTTTGTGCTCTCTGGGTGAACATGATAAAAGACTGCAGATTACTTCAGCATCATTGCAGACAAAGCCACTTAAGATACTAATTATGCCACCAAGGAGCTTGGCTCTCTGATCCCCAGAGTCTGACAAAGCCAACTTCTTCCATGGAATGTTCCTCGCTGTTTGTGTCCTGCCTTGCCTTCTAGAGTTCAGTGCGCCACAGGAAGCTGAATTCTGTAAGTCCTCCTAACATTCTACTGTGCAGCCTGCATCTGAAACAGGGGCCAGCAACTTCTGCAAACACTCACACAGGGGCTGGGGATGTAAGACAGGAAGATCAGAAGTTCAAGCCCATCCTTGAACACAGTAAGTTCCAGGCCAGCCTGGGCTGCATAAGACCCTGCATAAAATAAAATAAAATAAAATAATAAAATAAAATAAAATATAAAATAAATTATAAAATAAAATAATAAAATAAAATAAAATAAAACACGGAAAATGAGTATGGTTGGCTTCTCCTTAACTTTGATCACAGATGTTGTGATGGTTAATAGGGGTTGTCAGTTTGATAGGATCTGGCATTGTCTAGGAGACAAAGCTCTGGAAGTGATTGTGAGGAAGTTTCTACACTGGGTTCACTGAGGCCTGAAGACATACACTAGATGTGGCACTGATATGGCTGTGATATTGGAATGAATGAAAAAGAAGAAGTGGGCTGAGCCTTGGCATTCATCTTGGCTTCTTGACTGTGGATGCATGTGACCAGCCGCCTCAGGCTCCTTCTCCATGACTTCCCCACTAGGGTGGTCAGATCTTGGAGCTGTGAGCCGCCACTACCTCCCCTTCCGTCCTTGGGTGACCTCTGTCACATATTTGTCACAGTAACAGAAAAAGAAACAAGTAAAGATGAAAACTGTCTGAATTTGGAAAAAGCTGATGCTAATATAATTCCACTTATCAAGAAATAGTATTATTATCCTTCCTCCAATTATTTAAAATAGTAACAGTCATTCTGAGTTGCTAGGAAAGTTTGCTGACCACTCAAAGATACTTTAAGAAAACCAAAAGGACACTTTAGGGAGTCCTTTGCTACAAAAATGCTACTCTCATCTCAAAGGAGACAAAAGATAGTTTACTCTAGAGCCAAATATGACAGAGCCTGGCCTGAGAACACAGATTCATGCTACCCTGGACCCCACATTCCAATATGGCTGCAGTTTCATGAAGATACTTTTCAAATACAATGGTGGGAACATCAGGCAGGGGTCACGGCAAGCAGGGGCATCTCTGTCACAGGCCTCAGATGCCATCTGGCCCCATTCTTAGCCTTTTGGCTGATGGAAGCTCGTTGTCTGTGAGTCAATACGTTCCAACAAGTTTAGCCACAAGTCATGTCATTACCGTGTAGCCCAACAGATGCTGCTTCCAGGTTTCTGTTCTCTTTTCATGTAGTCACAGCCTGAAGCCAACCTTGTTGGGACATTCCAGAGACCTGGTGTCAGTGGGAGAGCGTTCCAAGTTGTTACTTTGTAACTTCCACTGTTGATTTCCAAAGAATTGAAATTCATCCTCATCTCGGTGGCAAGCTCGGGCCCGGGACTCGCGGTGGAGAAGGTGAAGAGTTATTTGGACCCTAGGACTTTATTCCTGTTGGGGACAACCTGCATGGCCTCAACCACTTTTGAAAGGAAACGAAAACTTCTCATCAGCTGGGACTGACAGATACGGCAGAGGAGCCACAGTTTATGGGAGCTGCTCCTCCAAACACAGTTTCAAGTCCAGACACAAAGTGTCTTCTTGTTCTAGGACCCTTTACACATCCCTCTCCTTGAAACACTAAATTGTATTTTTGATGGCAAAATTGAAAAGTCTGTAATTTTAATGGAAATAGTTTTATTTTTAAAGTCTTTAAAAAGTAGAAATTGAGGAAAGACTTGTTTATGTAGGTTTAAAAAACAATTTATCCACAATTTTATGGCATAAACCTGGAGGAAAGCTACCAACTCCTTACCAGAACATAGAGCTAGCACAGTGGCTATGGAGACAGAACCAGGTTCTAATTCTGACTTAGCTATTACACGCTGTGACAGCAGATAGAAAATAATTTGATTTCTCTGAGACTCAGCCTTTTCCTCCATGAAATGGGTAGAACTATAATACATTAACAACACAGTTTCAACATGAGGTGAGATAATCCGTGGAAATCACCTAGCACCATAGAATTAAGAGTTCCACCAAAGCAGTAAGGATTGAAAACATGTCTTTGGTTATAAGCCTGGACCAACATCAGTTATCTAAGGCAAGGAAACCTTTAATCTCCATTCTATTACTGCAAAAATGTATTATTGAGCTTCAAAGTAAACAACAAAGGAATATTCAATACAGAGAACTTACTGATAACCTCAAGTAAAACTCTTTCACAGTATGAATTAATGGGCTGTTTGAAGGAGGCTAGGATACATATGCACACATATACATATACATGCACATACATTGCACAGGCATCTACACACAATATAAATCTATATATTGAGAGACATGACCCTGAGTGACAGTATCAGCTGCTGGATAGTGCATGGGGCCTGCTGTCATCCATTTCTGCCTCTCAGCTTGAAGGGAGAAAGCAGGAAGAGCCGTTGGCAGCTCCAGCAGCTGATGGCTTGTGTTTGTGACTGTAAGCAGCAGCTGTGGCCTCGATGCCAGCAGGCTAGAGTCCATTCCCTGGAGGGTCTACTGAGTCAGAGTAAACACATAGTATGGAGGCTTGTCTCTGGGGCTGCTGAAGATGCCCTGAGGACTGGTCTGGAGGATGCCATTGGTTCTACTGTGGGAAGGAGCACTGAGTACAGTCAGGGCAGCTCGGGTCATGGCCCCATAGCACCCACAGGAGGAACCTCTTGCTGGGAGTTCCAGTCTCCCTGGTGGTCTCACTCCCCTCCACAGAGGTCTGGGTCCCTTCTTGTCCCATTCTCCCTGGGCAAGCTGGTGTTTCTGGTCTTCTGAAAAATGCCATCCTGTCAAACTCCAGACGTCATCAAAAAGCACCAGAGAAAAGGCAGAGTTCCAACAACCTACCTTTAGTGTAGGTTAATATCTGCTTCCCAAACACCAGAAACCTATTTTGAAATGGCGTATGAAGTGGAATAACTCCAGCCCATCGACCACGTTCCTGGATAGAGTGACTGGGAGCTCCCACTGATGTTCCAAGTAGCCTTTCTCATCAGAGGGGAACGCATGTGCAGAGCAGCTTGGCATGAAGCTTGGAAGGTGGTGATGAATTGGGTGGATGCAGTGACCTATAGGAACTAAATCTGCTGAGAAGTTCCACCTCCCACGTGCTGGCTGGGTCAACCTACTTTAATAAACAAGTAAGTATCTCCACATGGACTATTAGCTGGAACAACTGTAAATCTTCACAATGCTGGCTATGTCTGGCTATGACAGCAGTCGCATGGCCGGGCTCTGCTTGGTGCCCTAAAGTGTCTCTTAGACTAGCGGCTTGAGTGAGGCATGTCCTCTGCTGATGGAGTAAGGCGACACCTTAGTGAATGCAGAGCCTACCTTCTGGTGCTACCCTGCCTACTAAAACAGCAGGTGCTAATTTAAAAATCTCAGCTGTCATCATGCTGCAGTGCAAGGAGGGGCTGTCACCCTTTCATAGGAACTCCTCCCTCCCGAAGAGGACAGAGACATGTGCCTGCCGGTCTCCGCCAGCTCCCAGTAACCCCTGCCCTGGCTAGAAAACACACGAAGCCATTGTTTTTCATTTTGAAAACAAAATTATACAAAATGATTTTAGTCAAACTGCAAAAAAAAAAAAGTCACAAAGTGGAAAAAGAAGTAGGAAATGATCTTGTCTATAAAGACTTGGATAGATGAACTATTTGTGGCCAAATGCAAAAGACATTCTTGAGAGAGATGTGATTATATATCTGGCGTTTCCACACTTGATGGTCAGAGTATACTGTATAAAACTAAATTCTGAGTCATCAAATAGTCTACCTCTTTCCAACAGAAATAATTCCATTTTTGTCCTGACTGTCTCTCCAATATTAAGGAACACTTTCAATTCAATGGTTCTAAGCAGCAATGTCTTTGAAATGGTACATGGTGACCTAAACTACTCATTCCATGCACACTGAGGTCAGTCCAGTGGCAGTGCCTGCCTGTGGAGCAGTACTAACAGCTTTGCCTTCCGCCTCAGACTGGCAGAGGGTGCTGTGGCCAGCTTGCACTGATCATACACTTCCTACAGAAGACAACGCACATATGTCCTTAGCCTAAGATCCACCCTGCCCTTTAGGGGCCTACATCTGCTGTGTGTAGGGGACAAAGGCACTCTGTTAACCTGAAGTTCCTTCTCTCTGCTCCAAAATGGCAGCCAAGTCCTTAGTGCCCTGTCCCAGAGGATGTGTTGCATTGAACTGTTAGAAGTGAAGTGTGCCTGTTGGAAAGGCTAATTCACTGAAGACCTTAAATTGGGGCACAGAGAAGGAGAGAGAAAGAAGATGGGGGGGGGCATTGAGAGAAAAAGAGGTGTGTTGTGGAATAATCCTCTTGTGCACTGTAAAGATTCTTCACTCAAATTGATTTAATAAAATGCTGATTGGCCAGTAGTCAGGCAGGAAGTATAGGTGGGGTGATCAAACTAAGAATTCTGGGAAGAGGAAGGACAGGGGTGAGGAGTCACAAGCCAGATGCAGAAGAAGCAAGATGAGAATGCAGTACTGAGAAAAAGTACCAAGCCATGTGGGTGGCTAAACACAGATAAGAAATGTGGATTAATTTAAGTGTAAGACTTAGCTAGTAACAAGCCCAAGCTACTGACCAAACATTTATAAGTAATATTAAGCCTCTAAGTGGTCATCTGGGAACTGGCAGGTGTGAGAGAACTGTCCATTTACATGGGGTGTGTACAGATAGCAGACTCCTGAAGATCAGGGGTCTGCATGCAGTTTTCCCATAGGACACCCTACCTGGCATGACAGCTTCTAGAAGCATGGCTGTCTGGGGAATATGGTTACCACCAAAGTCTGCAGCTGCTTGTGTAAAGTAGGGAATTCAGAAAGAGCTTGAGTGACCAGGAAGGCAATTTCTAGGTCAGGCAGGGTTCAGATTTCATTTGACCTTAAGATGTATAAGTATGTTTAAGAAGTATGGCATTTATTGCCCATGTACTATTGTGGTTTGAAATGTGAGCCCACCCAACATGGTGTCCTTACCTTCTCCTACTGTCTAGAAGGCAGCAGAATGTGACTGGAGACCAGAATAGGCTTCTCAGGAAAAGGTTACCTTGTGCTGCCTCCATGGATGAAGTAAAAGGGTACCAGGAAGAGAGAGGAGGAGCTGGTATTTTTGGTACTGAGTCTGGATAAGGGCATTACATACAAAGAGAATAGTTGTTTGCTTCTATGTCCTCATTCAGAAACTCTCAGTACTGCAGGGGGGACCAGGGGGATACACTTGGACAAGGAGGTAGGATAAGAATTGAGACAAAAGCAGAAAGTGGCCATGGGATCATGAGCTACCCATGTCCTACACAGCAAGGGACTGGCAGGGGCTTTGATGGACCCAAAGTCTCAGGAAAGGGATTAACCCCTTTGGACCCAGTTATCCTACAATGTTGATGGAACAATACTGCAGCAAGGATGAATCAGTTATAATATGACATTTGTGGGATGAACAGCATCTTATACCTGGCCTGTGGGGTATTCCTCACACCCTCCTCTGTTGCCACAGCAACAGAACAGCAGTAGGTTTAGGGGGGAATGTGCCTGACCCAGCTCACCTGACCTGGCAGTAGCCCAGGCTGAGGAACTGACATCTTGTAGAATGGGTCCTTATGAAAGGTGGCTGTCATGAGGACCACATAGCCATGTACCTTTGGCCTTCAGAGAGGCGTCCTAACTCTGAGGGCAGCTTAGTGAGAACAGCTCCTTGCTTTTCTCATATCATCACCCCCCACTACTGCAAGGCTCCTGCAAGGCTCCTGGGAAGAGAGGACAAACCCTCAAAGAGGGAAAACGTGATTCCCTCCTAATGTGCAGATGGCTCCCCAACCAAGGGCAGGATAGGGAGTGGGCAGGGATGGCCACTTTTCCTGCCAGTCACCTTTCTGTTTTTGTCTCAGATTCCCAGGTGGCTCTGTGATCTGTATCCCCATGGTGTATGCTGCTGGGCCAGATACTGAATTTGTAACTGCTCTATGGCCAGGAACATTTTACTTCTTGGTAGGGTAGCATGGGCCAATGGAGAGAATGTGTCCTTAGGTACAGGAAAGTATGCTGGGAACAGAGGAATGAGCTTTGAAATTCTCTATGGATTATCGCGATCATGACTGGATTGATTGCTGTAGGCTGGACACATGGTGCTGGCTCAAAGGGCGCGTTGGGCGCATAGGGCACAGGCCACAGTGATGAGTGAGGATGTGGGGCTCTGGGATGCCAAAGCTGCAAAATGCAGTCTTGGCTCCAGTTTTTAACACTCAGTTTTGTTTTTGTTTTTTGGTTTTTGGTTTTTTTTGCATAAAAACAGAAGGGAGAAAAGCTGGTTTTTAATTTTAGCATGAGGACATCCATATTTAAATCCAAAAATAACAATAAATCAGGAAGTATTTTTTAAAAACATATATTCAAAATAATTATTTTTTCATTCCTTTCAGTAATAAGATGTTGGTGGCATGATGTTGGATAAATGTTGTAGCAATTAGTGTAAGAGTGTTTACAATTATGCCCACTTGAGGGAAATACTTTGAAAATAATATTTATCAAGGAGAAGGGCCACTTAAGTGGCTTGTATTAATCAATGCCCGACTTTCTTCCTTCCCATTGGCTAAAAAGTTGTATCACATGGTAGAAGCATATAAGAATTAAATATGTTCACAGAACTCTGTCAAAAGCATTGCCTAGTTTCTCCTTATTGCCATACCAATAAGATCTGTTATGGCCTTTGTTGAAGAAAAACAACTGTCCAATATTGACAACAGGCTTATATTTGTGTGTATGTATATATGTATATATAATGTATAAGTATTATATGAAATATATATTATATATAAACTAGGTATATATATAATATACTACATTATATATATACTATATAGTAATAATTTAGAAATAACTACACGTGAAGATATTAATACTCCTAAAATTTTAATACTTTCTAAAAAATGAAATATTTTGGAAAACAAGCATTTCAATGTTTGTCTGTGAAGGTTTATAGGGTAGATCACTAAATGCCTATTTGAAGAATACCAATCATTTCTGTGTGGTACACTACTGGTTTAAAAACATCATTGAACAACTGAGAAATAAATTTCTCTTTGGAAGAGAAGGGCCATATATCACTTACATTGTACCTGCCTTATCTGACCAGCCAGGGCATTTAAACTCCTTCATTTGGGATGAGATGGCCTTGGAACTGAAATCTGTCCCCAGGACTCACGGTGACAATCTCACTGGAGACTGGGAACACTGATTATTATTATTATTATTTTGTAAGTCAGGATGTGTGTGGTTTTGACGGCTCTGCCTGGTGGCCAGTTCTGTCACTACATCTGGTACTCACACTCCATCAAGGTCCTCCTCCCTGTTGGAACAATTTCTATTTCTAGTAAAGGACTGTGCAAAAGTCAACTGCCACGAACACCCAAGGGCTGATGAATACCAGAGGACCTTATGGCCTTCACAAAACTCCAGACCCTTGCTGATTTCTGTCAAATCAGAACCAACAAAATTCTCATGGCCTTCTTACAAAAGCAGTTATTGTAATCTTAGTTTGAAAACTTGAGAGATTCTGCTTTCTTATTAGTAACAAACTTGTAAGGTCCCTTTCAGAAATAGAACTGGGAACAAACACATCACCACTGTGCTCAGATTTACAAATGGTATGGCCCCCTACAATCGTTTGTGTGTGTGTGTGTGTGTGTGTGTGTATTAGAATATCTAATTATATCATATATATATATACAAATCTATTAAAGACTAGGTAAATCAGTGATAGTCTGTGGTTTTGATTTTACAGTATGAAAATAGTGAGTTGAAAGCATTAAACATGTGATCAGCTCTGAAGTTCCTGGCAGTGCAGGTCATTAGCATCTCATTATCAATGTCATCTCATTATCAATATCTGTTTTCATAACTGGATGCCCGGAACACTTTGCAAGATTTTTGTCATGTTGTAATGTCTCCCCTCTGATGTCAATGGCTGGCGTGAGAGGTGACCCTGTGATACATTATCTGTCTTTCTTCACCTGCCGCCATTGTTCCTAAGTCTTTACCTATCTGCATATATCAAATTGAAAAGCCTAGGGGTAGGAATTACATGTGTATTATAATGACTTTATAAATCTTCACTATTTTTTGGCACTGAATAAATATTAAAAAAACATAAATCACAGGAAAAAATGTTACTGAATTTTCTTGTTTTGGATTGGATCTACCTACTGCCTTCTTACAATACACAGAAAAACTCAGAATTCTTTAGATTAGCATTAAACTTTCCCGAGAGCTTGTCACCAAGACTTTGTTTCCTTCAAATTACTTTTTATCAACATACAGGACTCCAGTGGAATAAGAGTTCTAGTTTTCAAGAGGACCTGGAACATCTACCTTCAAGTCTTTGCTTGTGTTGGCCAACTCTGGTCAAGGTCAACCTGGCTGTCTCCTACATGAAGTTCTCAGCTCACTCAGGAGTCACTTTGCCTCCAACACTGCTTGCCATGATGATGGCAGGAAGCATCGTGAACTTGAATTACAGTTAATATATTTCCTCTAAAACAAAGTTATTAATAGAAGACCAAGAAAGTTTCATACAGCTCCTAGATAGAGAATGGAAATAAATCTCATTGAAGAATATTGAGAGTCACATTTGGACAGAAAAGATTGCTAAATAATAAGACAAGAATTATTTAAAAAATAAAATTTATCCTTGTTAAAATATCAGAAACCCATTAGACCCTCACAGTATGTTAGAGGTCATAAAACACAAGCTCTCTGGTGCTTGGTTGTCAATTAGAAGCTTTAGCATCATTGTATAATTGCCTTAATTATCCAGTTTCATCTGAAGGATGCTAAGGATAAAGTTGTAATAAATCATATTGCACATACTTTCCTTGGACTCCAGTTTCCAGTTTCATACTTTATCTATTTTGGTCCATATTTCTGCTCATATAGAGTCTATTTAATTTCCTTCTTTTGTAGATGTAACCATCTTGTTAAATAAGAAACATAGAGCCAATTGCAGAGTTAAAAGCCAAGAGGTCAAAGCAATAGCTGAGAGCTGAAAACCTTACCCTTCACTGCTGCTCTGTCTTTCCTCTCCACCAGAGACCTACTTCTGTGTGTTTTTTCTTTTTTTTATAGACTTTTTGTTCTGCTTTCTCATTGGTTGTAAACCCAACCACATGACCTCCTCGTCACTGCCTGTCTGTACAGACCTCCAGGTCTTCTATGGTTGGTATTGAGATTAAAGATGTGTGTCGCCATGCTGGCTGTATCCTTGAACATACAGAGATCCGCCTAGCTCTGCCTCCTAAGTGCTGGGATTAAAGGCGTGCACCACCACCACCACCACCGAGCTTCTGCTATGGCTTGCTCTGACCCCAAGGCAACTTTATTAATATACAAATAAAATCACATTCCAGTACAAATAAAATATCACTATATTCTTTCTATAATCTCTTAGAATTGTTTCACCCATTTTCCAATTCTGCATTTTAACTCTGCTCCTGTTCTCAGCCTCCTAGCCCCCTAGGCTTACCCCAACCTTTGGGGCATGTTACTCTTCTGTGAGACAGAAGGTTTAAGGAGGGAGACAGAGACCCCACTGGGGACAATACATGCACCATATACTCTGCTCATGGCTGGATCGTTCAGTTCCAACACGGTGCCCTATTGGGCTATCTCAGAGCTGAGAGCCTAGTGGCTTTCCTCTTTCCTTGGGCTGGCATAAGGCAGAACCTGAAGGAAGTCTATCAGAAAGGTAGCATCTTAAAAATTCACTGTCCAGCCCTTCTTCTCATGATCAGACACTCCTAAAAGCTTACTCTATCCAAGGGGTCTACTTGTACTATTATCAAGACATTTAAATAAAAAGACTACAACATTAAAAACAAATTCCATTCGCAGGTAACAGTTCAAACTCACCAACAGCAGCCTTGCTGTGACTGTGTGTGCACAACTCTCTTTAGGAACAGCTTACTGAGTCTGTTATGAATATGTTCTATTCTGAGAGGTGGACATAGTCAACAAGACGCATGTCTACTCTCAGAGAGTTAGCAGTCATATTGGTGAAATTGGCAATAAATCAATAAATAAACAAATGGCTAATCTATCCTTCTTTCACCATGAATTATTTAATTAAGGCATTAGTCACCTATATATCATTAAACAATCATTCTTTACAAGGCAATCTATTATCAATCATTTATTTATCTTCTATCATGTTTATATATAACATCTATCTACTTATCATCCAACAACCATTTATCTATCCATCCACCTATCATCTATCAATCTATCATCTATCATGTATATATGTATGTATGTGTCTGTCTGTCTGTCTATCATCCATCCATCCATCCATCCATCCATCCATCCATCCATCCATCCTCCTTATCTTCCTATCTAACCAACTGGTCCATCAGCTCTGGAAAGCCCCATAACCTTGCCTTAGCTGTGAATGTTGTAAACCCCCATCCCTTCTATATAGTTTATTTTGCCAATTGGATTCTTTGTAGCCTCTGCCCTACCTCCCTTTCTGATCTCAGAGATTAGGATAAACAGCTTCATGGGTCTAATCTTGCCACCCCATGCTCAGCCCTTGCAGGTGACCCTCATGCAGGTTTTCCAGTCCTGTGGTAGAAACAGCCTTACCTTTTCCCTAAGATGCTACTAACCCACATGATCTGCTTCCAGAGTAAGCATATTCTAGGGCAATAATAACTGATAATTAGGAAGGGGGTCTACTTAATACAAGCAGTGGACCTCTGTCCATCTACAGTTTTGAATTCTGCAAGTGCTGTCTGGAGCCTGCATTTAAAATAGTCCTAGACTATGTCTGCATAGCTAACACACATCCATTATGTCTGAAGCTAATCTTAAGGGGAGGAATTTGAATATAAGGCAAATGTAGGAAAGATTTAGGGGAAATAAATTCATAAACTCTTCCCTATCTTACTCCTTAAATGAGAATGTTTGATACACTGAAATCACAAAGCAATATTAAAATATGATCAAACCCATTTTTCAAAAATATAAACACTATACCATGCATGCTTTTGTATTTTTCAGTATTTATTTGTTTACTTTGATTTTTTTGAGACAGGGTTTCTCTATATAACCCTGGCTGTCCAGGAACTTGCTCTGCAAACCAGGCTGGCCTCGAACTCAGAGATCTGCCTGCCTCTGCTTCCCAAGTGCTGGAATTGAAGGTGTGCACCACCATGCTTGGCTTTTCAGTATTTATTATAGCTGTGAAACATGAAGACCTTGCAGACACATAGACATCAGACTGGAACTACTGTTCCTAAGACAGAGCCACTGTTCTTAGGGGAAATCCATGCTTGGGGTCTCAGCAGTCTCTGGGATAACATTTTCCCTGCATGGAAATCCATAACCTTGTTTTATAGACACTTTTGTTCAAAAGCATTTATTTTTATTTTTTTGACATGAATCTAATGTTTCATTAACATGGTGTTCACGGCCAGCTGCACGACCACTCCAGCCTGAATCAAGGTTCTCTAACTCACATCTTCTTCAGCAGGTACAAGCAGGCCTCTTGCATTTCAGCAACACTGGAAAGCACCTCAGTCCTGCGCCTGTTCCTGGATGACTGTGAAGTGGTCAAGAGTTGCCATCATGGGGTGGGGAGGATCTTATAGCAGGTGGATGAGCTGAAAACACAGAACCAGCCATCACACTGGGCTGAAGTGTGCTTTGAGCTTGCCACTCTGTGGACTGTTCACAGTGTGCCACATTTTTATGTTCTCTGTACCGCACCGACTCTCTGCCTCTCTCTATAAGAACCAAGGGCCAACGGTGTAGGTGAAGTCAGGACATTGGTTCTGCACAGAGAACACTGGAGGAATCACACTCACCCCAAACACACTGGGTTGAAGTGGAGAACGGCACATATCTGCTCTAAGGGAAACATACTCAGAAGATTCTGAGTCTTCCAATAAATATCAAGAGGGAGAAACACACAGGAGAAACAAAGACACGGAAACCAATTTTCCTTTAAACACTGTTTTTAAAGACACATTAAAAAAAAAAAAGTAAAATTAAACCCTCAGACTATAATCACACCTCAAATGAATACTGGGCACACAACTGCTTTTTATGGCTTAAGCACGCATTTCCCTCTTTAGCTTCCAAGCCTGAATGATTTCAAAGAGGAGCTGTGGTTTAGAAGGCTCCTGTAAACTTTGATTTTTTGTGTGTGTGTGTGGGGGGGGATTGTGACTACAGTCCTGAAGTAGAAGCATCCATCTTAGCGGCTCATAGAGAAAAAGTGAGACCCCACTGCTGGAAAAAGCAAGACTACACCACTCCAAGTCTTAAAAGAGAAACAGGCTTTCGAATTCCTGCTATTTTTTGTCCTCAACTTAAAAGATAACATCCTTCCAATTTTAAAACAGTTTTTGTGATCATAAAAATAGATGCATTTTTGGAATCTTCAAAAACACATAAATATACAAAGATGATTTTAAATAGCCTGTAACAGGCAAAACCCAGGCCTAATGATTTCAGAAAACCAATTCTAGTGTCATGTGAAGTGTGTTCTTCACAGGGAAATACCAACTTAGACCTTGCTAGGGAAGATAGATTTCTTTTTTTGCCCGATTCATTTCAAAAGCAGCAACAACAAATCCATGGTTTGTTGTCCTCTGGTTGCTTCCTGGGGCCTGGGGTTTTCTCTCACTAGGCTTCCCTCACAGAAAAGGCATGTGTAACCAAGTCACTTGGCTAGGGGCAATTCAATAACAGCAACAGGTGAGGAAGCCTGGTGACCTCATGGCACCTTAGGTATTGTGGTGTCTGAATGAAAATGGCCCCCAGGCTCATAGGGAGTGACACTATTAGGAGGTGTGGCCTTGTGGAGGAAGTGTGTCACTGGAGGTGGTCTTTGAGGTTTCAGGTGCTCAAGCCAGGCCCAGTGGCTCTCGCTTCCTGCTGCCTGAAGATCCAGATGTAGAACTCTCAGCTCCCACAGTACCATGTCTACCCATGGGCTGCCATGTTTCTCACTACGATGACAATAGACTGAACCTCTGAAACTGTAAGCCACTTTGTGGTTCAACCTGATTCTGCAAGAGAGCCATTGAAGCCCTCTTACTTGTTTCTAATATTAGAAGAGCCCCATATCTTCTAAAATTAATAATTATGAACACTTAGGCTTCCCAAGACTTAATCACCACTAAACCCCTTCTGATAGATTTCCTGCTTCGAACCATTTTTTTTTAATTCTTACATATAATTACTTCTTATAATTGGTGCACAGCTACTAAATGATGTAAAGCCAGTTCCCAAAGTTCCAAATGGATAAATATTAGCTGAATGTGCTCAATCACTCACTGGAGGCTCTGAGCCCTGTTCCTGCAAGGGAAAATATTTGCCATAGATCACACTTAGATTAGCCACAGGCTCTGAGCAGCTGATGGAGAAGCGGAGCCCTTGTCAATGCCCTTGCACTTCTGTGAAGGACCTCCTCCTCCAAGGACAGGAAAAATAAAACTCCTGTGGAATGGCCTCTAGTGTTCTGTAAACTGGAAACAAGTTGGGACACTGCCCCCTGAAACACAGAGAGTCTCTTTGCCTTCAACAGTAACAAAAAAGAAGGCTGCATAGAGCCCGGATAGATGCCCTCCATCCCTGAGACTCTTCTTTCCTTGGGTAGTTACAGCACGGCTCTACAGTTAGGGGTGTAACTTCCACCAATGATGAGAGCTTTGCCTGTGGACTCTAGGATAACCAGCTGTGTTAATACCAGACAGACATGAATAGGTCTGACCTCAGATGCCCTGAACATCATTTGGCCTCTTGAAGTTTCAATTGTGGCATAAATGTTTGTTTTTCTAATCAATTAGGTATGCAGTGTGGGATTCATAACTAATGTGGAAGAAACTTGGCTTCTCTCCACTGGGATAAAGGTCAATATGGATTTTTTTTTTTTAAAGTAAGTACAGAAAAAGATGGGAGTGTGCCTTCCTTAAATAAGACACCCCTGACAGTTACATCACATCTGATGCATTCCAACCCTCCATCCTAAGACTTGGATACATGTGGCACTTTCCAGTTCCCTTTGATGGGTGAGATGATTTCTCCTGAGTCAGTTACGCATCACATCCTCTCAGGTGCACTGTGAGGGCAATCCTAATGCCAGGGTTGGAGATGGCAGTGTGGCCTGCGGACCTTGTGGTTCTTCTGAATGCAAAGCAGATGGACCTGGCCTGTTGCTCAGCAGGCGCCAGTGCTCGGAAGGTGGATGGAGCTGTGGTTCTCGGTCCTGGTGGCACTTGCCCTTCACTGTGCTCAGAATCTTCTGCAAAGCTTTCACAGAGCACAGACATCCAGGTTCATCCAACCTTTTCCTATTGCTCTTGGTGGGAAGTGGGCATCTGCAGGGCTCAAACAATCCCCTAGATGACTTCTGTGTATAGTGAGGCCAGACAGTCACTTGGCTTAGTGGCCAGAGATTCAGTCAGCCAAAGGACTCCTGACTAGGGATTGTGGGGAGAATGGCTTATTTTTGCTGGTCGAGGATCTGAAAAGCTCCAAGGCTTACCCCTGTAGGCAGAGTGTCCTGGACACCTGGGAAACTGATTCCAGTCCCCTGAAGTCAGAGTCCCTCTCTAAACAATGGGTAAAGGAAGGGCAACTCAGTTCCGGGTCCTTTTTATCTAACAGAGGCCAGTGGTCAACCAGGGAAAGGGACTTTACTTCTTTCCAACACCTTTCTTGCTCTTTGCATACTTCTTGATCTCCTTAGTAACCACCTCTGTAGGCACTCCTATTTTCCCAATCACAAATGTTCTAAGCAGAGGCCTGCCCCTGTTATTCACACAGTGAGGGACAAGGTGGCTTTGCCCTGCAACCTTGCTTCAAGGCAGTGCACTTTGAGTCTTAGTGCCATGAAAGGAAATCTGGAACGTTTGGAAAGGAATTTAAAGACTCTGTTCCTAAGTAGGGAAGGGACCTCCATGAAGAATGTATACCTTCCCATTTGCATGAGATCTCTCTGTGGAAGTGGCTGTTGAGGGAGAGACAACAGGCCAGGAGAGAACTGAATGGGGCTGAAAATCAGGCAGGAAAAGCAAGAACAGCTTGTCATCTTTGAGGGTCCAATGTCACAGAGAAAACAGAGATTAGATGACCTTTGCCCCCACACAAGACAGAGTGAAAAAGAAGTGAGCCTGGGTGGCAGCATGGTTAATGCTGAGCAAGCTGTCCATGAGAGCTGTCTTCCTTATCACGGGATGGGCTGAGGGTCAGGATTCCTCCTACCACAAGAGCTGGAGAGCAGGATATCAAGGGCTACCCAGAACCCAGGGCAGTGTTACATGTGTTCCTTAGTCTTCTCACGCACGGGAAAAGAGGGAAGAAGCCTAGTTTAGTTGTGAAATTGAACATACAGCTACATGAGGGTCGGACAAGAGCCAGGTAGACACAAACGATGGTCATGGGGTCAAGTGTACACTTTTGTCCCATCAACATTTTTCCCCCAAAATTAAAGATATTTTCTGCCCTTTCAAGGTGAGGATCTTAAGTAAATGTCACTTCAGAGGTTGACATTCTATTTTTATGGCTGGAAGGATTTGGGCAGGGTGTTTGAAAGTTTCTGTGATATGGAACGAAACTGTTGGATGAGGGCAGATCTGTATACAGGGTGGTTTGCCCAAATAGTAGGCCAAAATATTCCTTTTATTCACCTGGGTTTTCAATTTTTTCTTATGTCCAGTTTAAGAACATATCAAACACTAACTATTCTTCATTTCTTTCACCGAGTTCCAAAGCTGTTTGATCACAACATGTATTAAGAAGTTAATTGGAAATGCAGTATTGGTCATAGCACACACAGTAATGGTGTAATTCCCGAATGCTGCGACCCGTTAGGACAGCTCCTCATGTCACGGTGACCCCAAGCACAAAATTATTTTTGTTGCTGTTATACTGTTAAGAACTATAATGTAAATATCTTTGGAGAGAGAAGTTTGGCAAAGGGGTCGCGACCCATGGGTTGAGAACCATTGACATTCAGTGTTGTGAATATGAGTGTTAATTCACTGGCAGATTACAGTTAAGGTTATGGAGATGAAGGATGGGCATGTATTTCAAGTACATCTCCAAATACAGGCTGAATACACTTAATCTGAAAACCCCAAGTCCAAAATGTACCTTCAACTTTTTGAGTGATGGAATAACGCTTACAGGGCTTTGGTTTCAAAGCCTTCTGGATTAGGAATTTGGGTATTACAGATGCTCAACTGATGAAGCCTATGCAAATATTCTCAAAGCTAAAATTCTTACATCTGAAATGTTCTCATCTCACACATTTTGCATAAGGGATGATAAATCCAGATTGCACTGGGTAAATAAATTTTATTTATCTTTAAAGTTATTTTGGAAGCATGGAACACAAATGAACCTAAGTATAAAATGTATCTAGTCAATATTATGCATTACAAATGTAATATTTTGTGGTCTTATGATAAAAACCCAGTATTTCCATATTCAGATCTCCTCAGTAGTAAACACTGTTTCCCATGTTGCTAATAGTTTGTGGGTAGACTGTGCATTTAGAGACCCCAACTAAAGAGAATGTGCAAACCTTTGTATCATGGCAACTGTGCAGATTATAGGCAGAACCAACATCTCCATGCATATCATGAAGACTCCCTGCTGTCAACATTCACTAAATCCCACAGTACCTCAGGGTCACTGAAACCATATACAGCTTGAAGGGGCTCCCCTGCCTGTTTATGTGGCCCAGTGCCATACAGCCTGTTAGTTCCTTAGCAACAAGTTATGAGAGGGTCACAACACAGTACACAAAGTTTGGTAGCTGTGGGCACTCTTCTTGTTGGTAAGTCATGTGAGCTGAATAGTTAGGAATGGAAAAGCTTTGCATTTCCTGAAGCTCACTTCTGAGACAAGGACATTATGAGATCTGATGTCTGTAATGTCCAACTTTGAAGGGGAGCAGAAGCAGTGATGTCACAGGACACACACATTACAATGTCTGATGTTCATTCTGGGCTTCCCATGAAGGATAAAAAGATGGCTGCCATTTCCCTCCAGCGACCACTACCTCAGAAGGAATCCTTTGTGCTTACAGTCTCTGTAAACACTGTCTCTCACAGCATCCCAGATCTAAATTTGACCTCTTAGGAAGTCTGTAAACTCTATCTAGTCTCTAGACCCTTTATCTTTGCTTTGGGTCCACGTGCTTTTCCCAGCTGGGAGTGCACACAGTATACTTTGCCTCCCTGGGACTGGAGAGAAGAAATAGACTGTGTTCCCCACTCTTCCTCTTCTCTAATCTTTTAAGCCATAGGTGGGTTCAATATCTGCTTCCAAACACATTCTTATCGACCACCATCTAGAAAAACTCAATGCACCATGACCTTTAAGTTAAACTGCTCTTTAATTAAACATCAAGAAGGCACAATTACTGAAAATCAATCCCTAGCATTTTCTAATTGTAGAACCATTTTCCATGTTAGAGTCCATGTTCATGTAGGCTACTTTACAGTTTTAGCTTCCATTGTTATTAGTGGTTTTGCAATTCTGCAGTTATGAATTAATTTCTCCATAAAGACTATACTAGTAAAATATCTGAAGTGTTCCTTTTTATCTCTGGGACTTGGACCTAAAACCTCAGAACTTAGAACACAAGAAAGGCACATCCTAGGTCATAAACTGTGTGAACCTAGCACAAAGTGCCACCTGATCTAATGGGATTAACTAATTCAAATGCCATTAAGTTAGAAAAAGGGGAATGGCATGTTTCAAATATACATGTAAAGACCTAGATATTTAAAACCTTCAATAACAACATGCAAAACAAATCATAGTGTATATGAAGAATACAACTGGAGTGTGAGGAGTAGAAGCTGAGAGTCTAATGACCTTATAGACCAAGGAGTTTGAGAATTGATAATGGGTAACATAATATGATCACATAAAATACCATACAAACCATTTTATATAAAATCCATTCACAGAAACAGTATTTATTAAAGATGACCTGAGTTAAATTTGTCCAAGATGGCAGGCACCGTTGTTTGACGGCATCCTGATGTGGGGATATGACGTGTTTTATATATTGAGTATTTGCGGTTTGACACGTGGCATGTTGACCATTTTACTAAGCTATCTTGTTCAATCTGTAGAGTGACCTGCATTTGGCATATTATATTGGTTTTACTGAAAAAGTACTGGAGGTCTCAGTGAGTTGAGCAGCCTGACTTGGCAATGGCATTCTGGTAGTAAATGACAGCTTGGTGCTACCTATACTTACCTTGAAGTTGAGAATTGTCATGTCTTGGTATCTGAGTAAAAGTTATGGACTATCCTCTGACAAAGAGTAAGTAATTGTTCATTCATTAGTGAACAACTGCACAAAGATGTGAATGGAGTCTGACACCAAAGGCAGTGTTCTTCAACCACAGACAGAAATTCCTCTGTGAGAGAGGTGTCTCCAAACACGTTGCTTTCCTTTGAGTCCTTTCTGCCTCCACACTGCCAATGTGCCTTGCCTGAGCATCACTTCTTAGAAATGCCTTGTAATTCAACTCAGGATAGAGAAGAAAGTGTTTCACAAGCCTACAGAACAAAAATGGTTTAGGAACTGTGAAGAGGAGAGGCCCTTGGGAATTTCCCACCTTCATTTCTCTTTGGGATTATTTTAAAGCCTGACTCTGAAGTAATTTTATTCTGCTGCTACCAATGTTCACATTCAGTGTGACCAATTTAATTAAAACTATATTCCCCCAGACTGCTGCTTCTGACAAAGACAGAGTAACTGAAACCAGGTTAGCTTTCCCCCTGAAAACAAAACAAAACCCACAGAACAGACAGACAGGAGCATCGGAGCACTGCTTGTCAGGACTGCCCTGGAGGAGGCCGGGGCGGGCAGTCAGTAAACTCCTCTGCTCGCATTTGCCCCGTCAGGAGTTTCCAGGCTGTTACACCCAGGAGGAACTCAGCAGGCCCCCGAATCTGGGTGGTGGAAGTGGATGCCTGGGGAGGACCAAAAAACTAGAATTCAATTTGCAGGCTGCTATTCTGGAGAGCAGAGCTGCATTGACAGAGAACACTGAAGGCTCCCTTGAGTATTCACCATAGGTCTCCATGACCTGTGTGAGATTACCCAAGCAAAGGATCCTCCAAAAGGACAAAAGATGGCACCTAGCTGTGCCACCAATGGTGCCCATTTTCACCATCCACACTGGCAATCTACAGGGTCTATAGAATACCTAGAATATGGAAAATATCTTCTAAACATGAAGAATGCTTTCTACCTGCCCTGAAGACTTAGTAGGAAGCTGTCCCCCATACTCTCTGAGTATGGAACCTGGCCCTCATCTTAAGTAATTGTTCAGAACCTATACAATGGAGCCTAGGAGCAAGACATGAAGGCAAAATTATCTCCAACGAATGACTCTATTCCACAGAAATAGGGTGAAGAACACTTTAGAAATACAAAGTGTCTACCAGCAACTTTATTACAATTCAGTCAGCCATCAAAGACGGTAAAGAAAACACAAACCCTAGTTCACATTCCTGGAAATGATGCAGTAGAGTTAGTAGACAGTGTCACTTAAATAGCACCAGGAAAAATGAACAAATTATTTTTGCTATTAGGTCAGAAGACCCAATACTGTGGTGACCCCAATTTCCCCAAAATTCAAAGATGCCATTGATCACAATTAAAAATCACTGTCTTTTCATCTGGGGAGAGATTGACAGAATGATTCTAAGACTTTTGTGGAAGAACCAAAAACCTGTTACACAGAAAACGTTTTGTTATTGTTTTAAAGAGGCAGTCTCTGTACTTTCTTTTAAGATTTCTTGGGAAGCTGTGAATTACTGTAGTATGTGGGTGTGGTGCAAGAATGGGCAATGAAACCGTCAGTCAGAGAGGACTCAACATTCTCTAAGAAACCCATTGTGGACAAGTGATTTTTTTTAAAACTAAAGTACAAAAGCAGCTCCATGGAGAAAGGACAGCCTTTACAGCAAACACTGTTGGAAACATTTGATATCCATATGCAAATGAGTAAGCTTTCATTCAAACCAATTAGGCCAAAAGGGATAATAGACCGAAATGTAAAAACTCTAATCTGTAAAACTTCCAACAGAAATCAGAAGCGAAAAGCATAACCCATAAAAGGACAAACTGATAAACTAGCTTTCATGAAAATGAAAACATCTGCTCTTTGAAAGACACTGTTGGAAGACTAAAGTCACAGCCCGCATGCCAGGAGAAAATATTTTCACGTATCTGATAAGAGACAGGAAACTACAATATGGAACTAATTCCCAGAACCCACTAATGAATCTATCTCATCAAAAACTCGGAAAGGGTGGGAATGAACGCTTCTCCAAAGAAGGTCGGAGGATGGCTAGCAAGCATGTGCAAAGACACTAACATCGGCTGATACAGAGAAAGTGCAAGTTACACACACACAGAATGTACCGCAGCATACCAGCAACATGGCTCGGTGTAAAACATAGAGCATGGGCCACACTCAGTGCTGGGCGAAGGAACTGGAACTCTCACTGCTGATGGGAATGGAAATGGCACTGTCATGCTGGCAAAGACGTTGGGCAGTTTCTTAAAATTAAATGTAAATCTATCATATGGCTCAGTTATTCTGTTCCTGAGTATTTACCCAACAAATTTTAATGTGTATATTTATATGTAGGGTTGTACATGAATAATTGTAACACTTATACTTTAATAGCCCCTAACTAGAGGTGGCTCAAATGGCCACCAGCACTGATCGACAGTCTGCTGACAAAGGCTAGCACTGAGGCGCCTGTACAACAGACTGGGTATAAGTGAACTCTACTGATACTTGTCACACGTGGACAACCTCCACTGAATCTCGGTAACCTACATCTTCTTGTGATTATGCTGACTGTGGGGAGTCAGTCAGACTGAATAAGAGCACACACTGTGTCCCTCTATATAAAAGTTTAGGGGCTGCAAAGCAATCTACAAAAGCCAATGGATGGTTGCCTATGGGTGAGGGAAAGCAGGATGCACAGGGGAGAGAGATTACATAAAGGCCCAAGGAGAATGGGGATGATGGAGTAGTTCGTAATCCTGATTGAGATAGTGGTTTCACTGGTACACACATGCACAGAAACTAAGAAGGCTGATGGATACTTCCAAGATGTGCAAGATATCAGTAAAAGCTTCAAAATTATGTAATGCTTCCATTTTCCCTCCTGCATTTTCCACATTCTCACATCAAATTGGAAAGCTTTTACTGGCCACTGTGCAGCTGAGCCTGAGTGGTATGTGGTTGGGTATTTATAATCTATGAGGCCTGCTTTCTCTTCTTAGGCTTCCACCTATGCAGCCATTACCAACACTCATATTATTTCAGGCTTTATCTACAGAGGCCCATGCTCCCTGTGGTCCTTAACAACTTTTCCGTCTCCTCACCACAGCACGAGTCTCTATCTCTCAGCCCTCCACAGCCATGCTAGCTCTTCCTTCTCCAATAGGCAGTATTTCACCTTTTGGTGTTTTATTAGAAATCCTCTATTTCTGAATCTTCCCTTCGTGCTTTTCCACTGTAAAATCTCCTATGAATCCTGTAGGCCCCTCACTACATGCTATTTTGTTAGAAAACTCTATGTAGATTAAAAGACAGTAGTGATTATTTTTTCAATATTTCATTTATTTTTGAAATTTCCATGTGTGAATACTATATTTAAATAATTTACCCCTCTTCCTCCTCTCTCCAACTCCTCCAGTGTTCCCCCACTCCTTCTCAAATTCACGTCTTCTTATTCTTTGATCATTAATGTTACAATTAAATATAAATTTATGAATGTAACCTGCTGAGTTCACTGAGTGTTGCTTATATGCACATGTGCTTTTCATATATGAGTGCAGGATAATATGAAGGAAAGTGAACAAGAAAGGCTAAAAATAAAGGGTCGAGGAAGGAATGTATGCAGACAATGAACACGAGTTATGAGAAAGGATATGAAGCTAATTATTTTCCTAGTTCTAAATCTGTCATATGTTTTTCTTTTGTTTTGGTAGTAGATAAGTGCTTGAAACAGAGTTGATTTGGAAAGTGTAAAATTGAATGTAAAGCCCCACACCTTCTGTCTTTCATTCCAAATGCTGGTCTAAGTGCATAGATGTTCATTGAGTTGACTTTGGGTCCAGTTAATTTTGGTGTGTGATCTTTTTATTTACTTGCAATTTTTAAAAATAAAGTATGTAAAATAGGAAACAATGGCTTACATACCTCTGATATGTGGCCTCTCCTGCTCTACTCAATTCTTTGTGCTGGAGACAGTTATATCTGCCCTCTTCCCTGCCGGCATTGTCTGGTGGAGAGCACTGTCTTGAATTGAGATCAGACTGGAGACCCCACACATGAAGGAGGAAATGGCTGTTAAAGTGTACAATTTCTCCATATCCTGGAGAAAATTGAAAGCTATATTTCCTGCTAAAACCAAACAGAACATTTGGTTACTGCCTGTGAGCATAATATATAAAATTTAAAATATGTAACTGGCTTTCTTATTGAGTCTACATTTGTATAGAGCGCAGTCTCTTACTGCAGGAGGACACTGTTGTAAGAAATTCTTCCCCATAGTGCTTTAAGATAAAGAAATGATGAGATTAAAATGGCAATCTCCCACGTAGTTTTCTCAAAGTTGGGGTTAGTACATCTCAGCCAAGCAAAGACGAAGTGCAGATCTGATCTAATTTGGATTCCCCAAAGCAATTTTAACAAAGCAACATTGCAAGCTATGGAGGCTGGTTACACAGTCAGAATTTAGTAGCTGCCTGCTTGGCATTTTATAGATACAGCATGTCTCAGATAAAATAAAATAAAACCACTTTCTTTTATAGATTTGGAAAAAAGAGACATGTGAGATATATTGCTTATAATCCATCATTCTTATGAATGTATGTGCTGATCTCTAAAGGTCAAGAGAGGTGAGAGGGACTGAGGCAATCGCGGGAGAAAAATGTCACAGCGGATCCTCCAGTCCAGGGACTACACAGCAGAGAGCCTCTGCTTTGGGCAAAGCAGAAGCAGACTCTGTCCCAAGCAGAGGCAGCTTCTACCTCCCCCACCTTTGTCTGGGACAGCGGGTATGTGACTTCCTGTTGTCATTTTTCTTCCATTTGAGTTTCTGGGAATATGGAAATAGAAATAGGAAGAAAAGGTTTATAGTTTATTATTCTTCAGCCACAGCTGGATAGTTAGCGTTTAAAATTGTTCCTGTTCTCATCCACAGTTTCTTTTGAAATTATTACAAAATTGCAAATAATTGAACCAGGTTCTTTCAGTACCATAATCAATTCTTGATAATTAACTGCAATTTTAGGCATAGGCACTGACTTGCACTAATCAATGTGGTTTGAATGCACAGACCATAGCTTTGTTTTGTCCCAGGCAGGTACCTCCGATGTAGGTATTTATCTAGGATGTGGTATCTAGGATGCTCCATGGCTGTTTCCTGGGCATCTCAGATAAGCTTAAAAATCACTGTTTCCAGACACATTTCAAGTTGGTAGGTTTATTCCACCTCTCAAACTGTCTTTATTCTCATACTGAGTATGTTTCAGGGAACTCATGCAGCTCTGGAGAGTGAGCATCCCCTAATTCCCTGCTGTGGCTGCTGATGGGAAGCAGATTTTGATAAGCTGCTTATATTTAGGGACAACCATGGAAAGTGCTAGACCAATGATGCCACCACTCTGTGTTTGATTTATTGCGACTGACTCTAGCAGTTAATTGAGAATAATTATAACTTTTAGTGCTTTTTAAAATAATCTAATTACCTATACTAAAATATTTAAAGATGAATGTATGTTTCATTTCTTCATGGTATCTTGTAAAAAGAAATATAAATATCTTTCTGTTAGACACACAAGGAAAAGTCTTTTATAATAGGAAAGGTACACTAAGAAGATAGAAGATATGGTTTTAGAACTCCAAAAGTAAATGTGGTGAGGAACAGGGGTCGGGTGGGGGGCAGAATGGAGAAATGGTTCATCAGTTAAGAGCACTGGCTGCTCTTCAAGAGGACCTAGATGTGTTGTGGAATATTACTTTAATTAGGCAATATGTGTTATATTTGGTTGTTTAATTTGTTTAATTCTGTAAAGCTGTGTTGCTGTTTTACCTTGCCTGCCTAAGGCACCTGATTGGTCTAAGAAAAAGCTGAATGGCCAATAGCTAGGTAGTAGAGGGATAGGTGGGACTGGCAGGTCGAAAAAATAAGTAGTAGGAAGAGTCTAGGCTCTAGAGAAGAGAGATAGAGAGGAGAGAATGAGGAAGAAAGAGAGGAAGATTCTAAGCGCCAGCCAAGCAGCCAGGCAGCCGCCAGCCAGGCAGCCAGACATGAAATAAGACATACAGAGTGAAAGAATGGCAAACAGCTGTAAGGCAAAAGGTAGATGAAGAGAAACAGGTAAATTTAAGTTATAAGAGCAAGTGGGACAAGCATAAGATAAGGCTGAGCATTCACAATTAATAAGAAGTCTCTGTGTCATGACTTGGGAGCTGATTGGTGGCCCAAAAGAAAGCCTGCTATATAGATGGGATTCCTAACACCCCCATGATACCTCACAACTGGCTGTAACTATAGTCCTAGGGATCGGATGCCCCTTTCTGGCCTCTGTGGACACTGTATGCAGATGGCACACATACATGCAGGTAAAACACCCATACACATAAAACAAAAAAAGAAAACACAAACAGAATAAAACCAAACAAAAACAAATGCAGTAGTACAAGTAACAAGCCAAGCGTCCATTGATGGATGGATGAATGGAGAAAACAATGGTTTGTACAGACAATAGAAGGTTGTTCAGGCTTGAACATAATTTTGATGCATGCTACAAATCATGCTCAGTGAAGTAGGCCTGTTACAAAAGGACAGAAGTTGTAAGATTCCACACATCTGAAATAGCTACTGAAGTCAATTCTTAGGGACAGGGAGTTCAGTAGTGGTAGGTAGCAGTGGAGAAGGAAGGGGAGGCACAGTTTGAAGGTGTCAGTTTGGGAAGATGAAGGAAGTTCTCAAGTGGATGGATGGTCATAGCTGATGGATGGATGGATGGTGGTGACTGCTGCCAATAGTGTGCATGCTTCTAATATTGCTAGGTTGCATACATATAAAGTGGTAACTTATACATTGTATATTTTTACCATAATAAAACAATAAATGTAAGAACTCAGTATAAAGTTACAGAACCTTTAATAGAAAGCATGGGAAATGTCTTACTGACCTGGGACCAGTATCAACCTGATACTGAAGCATGAATGAAAAAGAAGCTCAATAAACCTAGTTCCATTTAATATATAAATTGCTACATGAACTATATCATTTAAGATGGAAAACAAAATCTTAGATGAGAAGAAAATGTTTGCAAGTTGTATATATAACAAGGGACTTACATACAGAAAATGCAGTAATTTTGAACATGCCATAGTAAAGAAACAAACAAAAAACTCTAGTAGAAGTGGATAAAAGAATAGGTATTCACCAAAGGAGATGTGTAGGTGGTAGATAAAAACAAGGGCCTTTAATGCAAGTTATAATCAGCGTGAGAAACCAATATGCACTGATTTGAACCAGAAAAGTCCTGACACTATAGGCTGCTGGAATGCAGAGTAGTGAGGACCCCAAGGAAAAACCACATAGAAAAAAAAATCCAAAACAGATGGAGGAGAGCTACTTCCCCACACATCATTCCCGCCTTTGCCAACTATCCAGGAACTTGATTGCACATTGTAATTCCTTTCCAATCAGCATCCTGGATTTCTCTCATCCTTCACCTCTCCCAACCCTTTGCATGGTGCTCTGAAACTCTGTCATTCTGCTTTCTATACTGGCAGACAGTCTCCACCCGCTGGAAGGTAAACCACTCAAAGACAGACACCTCAGTTTTGCTTAGGGCCCCCAAAGTGGTGTGTACCCAAGAAACAGCCATTGAATGGGTTCACCTCCTCCTAAGTAAGGCTTCTTGTTTCGACCTTGTGCCCTGAGAATAAGAGCCAACTCTCCAGTCATTGGTTGGTCTCTCTCTTGCCTCACTAACCTCATGTCCTCTCAACACTGGTCTCACACCTGCCTCAAAGGGGTTTAACAAACACTGAAGGAGATTAGTATTTAACATTTCTAATAAAAAGTGATAGATACTTATTATGCAATACTTCTCTTTCTTCAGTTTTCTCATTTGCAAAGCTGTAATAAAAACACATCCTTCACTGGGTGGTGGTGGCATATGCCTTCAATCCCAGCACTCAGGAGGCAGGGGCAGGTGGATCTCTGTGAGTCCTGGTCTACAGAGTGAGTTCCAGGGCAGGCAGAGCTACACACAGAAACCCTGTCTCGAAAAACAAAAACAAAACAAACAAACAAACAAATCAAACAAACTCACATCCTTCATGGGCCACACTGAAAGGAAGCAAAATCCCTGGCGAGGCATCTGTCCCCAACTCTTGCTACTTTAGCAAGCTAAAGGGACAGACGGAAGAAACTCTATAGGATTGGATGTGGTGAATCTTGTTTCTTTTCCCAACCTACTCTTTGTTTCTATGGTTACCACGGTGGGGGCTGTGCCTGCTAAGCTTCCATTCCCACTATCAGCTTCATATTGATAATTCAGGGATCCATGCATGCCACTGCCACCAACAACCCTTCATTGGATACTGTGTTATTGTATGTTCCTCTCACCATTTCCTGGACAGAGGCAGTTCATCATTCCAGCTTTGCTGACAGGAGTCCCATCTCTACCTATCAACTAGGTAATGTGGACTCCCTTTACTCATGGACTGGGGAGGCTTTCCACTCCCTTCCACTCCCTCTGCCTCACGTTTTCAGCTCCTGAAGGCTACCCATTGCAATCACCTTTCCTTCAAGCGTTACTCAGTAGTAAAGTGTCGGAATGGCTTTCACAGGGTCATTTGAGGGACTGTCTCTCAAGAGTCTACCACTTGTTCCCTGACAGGGTCATTCTGACTCAGTCTCAGAATATAACAGTGACACTCTTGAATCCAAATGTTGTGAGATCCAGTCTTCTATTGCTGAATTCTACCAGTATCCTGCCTTAGGACAGTCTCACAGGACTGGACACCGGGTCAGTGGGACTGTGTCCCTGGGAAGCAAAGACTGACAGCCCAGTACCTGTACACCCTCAGGCCCTTCTTTATTCATATATTCATCCTATCACACCATCTGATCAGTAGGGGAAGCCTCTACTTGACATCCTCTGAAGCCTTCTCAAGGATAGCTGTAGACTTTAAACTTCTGTGGCTGGACCTTATGCCTGCCTGCAGGCCTGGCTTGACTCTTCTCCATTTCAGCATCTCTGTCTGAGCACAGCTTCCTTCTTGTGGTGTCCTTCTCTAGATGGTAGCCTGCACACTAATCTCCCCACTGGGTTCCCTCTGGCCTCCTTAGCCTTTCCACGTAAGGTCTTGTTCTGTAGATGACTCAACTTAGCATTCACTCTTTGAAGACGGCTGTCACTGTTTTCCCTATGTGACTCATGTGCCCACTCATTCCCCAGGCAACCACATGCTCCTATAGCCCACTTCCACATCCTCTCTAGACGCTCTCAGGCCCCTGTGGAACTTTGCTCGCTGGCACCTGCTCTGCCACGGCTGTGACTTAGTCATCTGCAGTGAAGACCTGGCTGACAAGTGTGAGGACTTCAGGTGAAGGACTGGGGAGATGGTGTGGTCAGCAAAGTGCTTGTCACAGAAGAATGAGGACCTGAGCTCAACCCCCAGAAACCATGTAAAAAGCCAGGCATGGCAGCACACACTCTTAGTTCCTGTGTTGAGGAGGCTGGGGAAGGGAGATCTCTGAGGCTCACTGGCCAGCTAGCCTTGCATAATTTGTGGGCTCCAGGCCTAGAAAGACATTGTCTCAAAACAACAGAAACAACAAGGTAGATGGGACCTGAGACATGTGGTTGACTTCTGGCATCTACATGTATGCCCACATTCATGCACCAGCATTCACATATGTGTCCTCACACATGAACACACACATTCACATACACACACATAGAAGGAAAGAAGGAAGGAAGGAAAGAAGGAAGGAAGAAAGGAAGGAAGGAGGGAGGGAGGGAGGGAGACATGAGACATGGGGGAGGGAAGAACCCAAGGAAAGAAAAGCAGTATTCTAACCCATGCAATGTCTCAGGTGACGTACTTACTCTATTAATACATTTCAAAGAAATGGTAGGTGAGCCTGAAGGAGTTTTTAAATGTTATTTCACAATAATTAGGAAAGACAAAAAAAAAATATACTTCTAGAGAAAGCATTTAAAATTATAGGAAGTTTCATTGTCCAACTCAAGGGCATCACATATGTCTTAGGAACCCTTCAGGTATGTGTGTTCCCTCATGAGTGTTATGTGTTTGGTAGTTACAAAACAATGTAGATACTTCAGGTCTAAAAACTATTGACTTTCAATAGTACGGTAAATTTCCTGGTAGAATATAGTATCATCGACTTAAGAAATAACCCTTGGCCAAGTGGCTACTGGTCATTTATATATTTTAATGTCGGCAATAAAATTGGAGGTAGTTGAGCTTAATAAATCCATGTGGCCATAAAAGAGAGATAGAGATGAATTCTGAGTGAGTCACTGCAGCTAGGATAAATTGAGTCCATCATAATCATGTATTAAGGAATCATCAGTGTGGTAAGGCAAGAGGACAGTAGTTACTGAAATAAGTGGTCTTTTGGGAGTTAATGAAAAATTTCTTTCTTCAATAGGAATGGAATGCTTTTTAAAATTTATAATACCATATGGACACTCAGGCATATGGATGGCTCGGAAATGCTCTGCATCAGTGTTATTTTTACATTTTCAACATAACAAACACACTAAACAGGTGTTTCAAAATGTCACACTTTGCACAGCAGTAATTTAATTAGCATAAAAATTCACTGTTCTTAGTTTCATTGAAATATTAGTAGAAAGGATATATTTTGTATGTGTGATGTTTCAACTCTATCTATAGCTAGGTTCAGATTTTAATTTTTTTTTTCTGTCTTGAGATTAAAGTCTCAAAGTTAATGATGCAATGATGAGTCATGGGAGACAGGATCACTCTGTCCTCCACTTTTATCAAAAGTGCATTTTGCTTTAGCCTAGTCAGGGCTCTTCTTCAGTGGGTTTAAACACACAAAGAATCAAAGGCTCTGTCAGATTCTAATTTGCAATGACTCAACTATACAACTGGGCATGCGCTCAAAGGACTCAATTTCCTATCACATGTGCTCATCTATGTTCAGACATGGAAACAGCCTAGATGTCCATCAGCTGATGAATGGATAATGAAAATGTGGTATCTACACAGAATGGAATTTTATTCAGCTGTAGAGAAAATTGAAATTATGAAATGTTCAGGTAAATGGGGGACCTGGTTAATATTATACCAAGTGAGGTAACCCTGAGCAGAAAGACAAATGTCATATGTTCTAACTCATATGTGAACCTTAGCACAAAATCTTTGTTGTATGATATTTTGTTTGGGTTCTGACAAATAAAGCTTGCCTGGAGATCAGAGAAGCAGGGCAGCCAGCCACCAGAAACTTCTTACCTCTATGGAAATCTCACATGGAATGGGGCCAAGATCCTGTCTCCACCTTCCTTATATTTCTGTCTCCACCTCCTGATCGTGCTGGGATCAAAGGTATGAGCCACCACCATCCAGCTCTGTTTCTATTTTACACTGGTTCAATCTTGTGTAGCCCAGGGTGGCCTTGAACTCCTGATCTTCCTCCTCCCTCCTCCCAAATACTGGGATTAAAGGTGTGAGCTACCACTGCCTGGTCTCTATGGTTAACTAGTGGCTAGCTCTGCCCTCTGATCTCCAGGCAAGCTTTATCTGCCAGAACACAAACCAAACACCGTACAACAAATCATTAATTTGTTTGCTTAATTTGCAGTCCCTGGAGACTCCATGAGACTCGAAAAGGACCACTGAGTGGGAGGGGAGGAGAGATGGCAGAACACAGGTGTTATGAAGGGGGAAAAAGCCTAATGACAAGCACGTTTAGGTGGGAACAGTGGAAGAGAGGGACAGTGGAGGATATCAGGGGAGGGAACAGTAACCTAAGGATGTTTAGAAAAGCCCATGGAAGCCTGTTATTTTATGATATCATTTAATGCAATTTTTATAACACTTTTCATACGAAACAGTTTGAGCTACCCTATACAGGGATGTGATAATCCTAGAAGCTATAGGCTGCCAACTAAAGAGCCCACTGCTATGTGTGTTGGTCACAGAACATGGAAAAATCAAGTTGATGCTGACAAGAAAGCTTGCTCCTTGTCCAGCTTTCATAAATCTAGAAAGTGTTATGTAGATTTCTAAGGGTCGGGAGCCATCAACAGGCATACCTGGTTGTGAGCCCTGGAAATGGCAATAATGACCAGCCTGGCAAGATATGCCCATGGGTGCAGCAGTGGCATGGGTACTAGGGGGCAACTGCTTCCTGACTGGATGTAAGGCCCGGTCCACAGGAGGAAACCCATGCTTGGTTCTGTAAATCTGCCTTCAAGGGACCCAGAGGTAAACTTAATACTATCATTCTGCTAAATAGACATAGTATTGAGCTGCCTCTAAATTTGTATTTTTCTAACCACAGAGCAGTGCAGACTTTATGAGGGAAATTTTTTTTTTTGTTCAGTGGATGGTGGTCAATGCAGAAACTCACAATTTTTCTTTTCTCTGTCAAAGTGCAATGAATATATCTGTGGAGTACTCGGCCACAGAATGGGACACCTATATCATACCCTCTCCCCAAGGTTCATGGACCATTCTGGAAGGGAGAGGTGGAGAAACTGTAAGAGCCAGAGGTCTGGGAAGACCAGAGTGAAACTGTCTTCTAGACACAATAGGACTTCTGCAACACGGTCTCACAGTAGCTCCGGTTACCTACACAAGACCTGTGGACACCAAGCCAGTTCACACTCTAGTATGGACTGGGAAGAGGTTCATGAAGGCCTGTTGCTACCTTCGTGCTATGGATAACTGATAGCTTCTGGGGAGAGTCAGTTTTATTTAAGGGCATTGTTGACCACACTGAAGTGAATGGCCCACACCCTGCAGTATATGGGTAGCATAAATTGTATTTGTTGGGTTATACTAACAAAATGACACAAAATTAGGACAGTAAGGGGATGGGGGTGTACCTGGGAGAAGTTATGGAAAACAGTTGGAGGTTTCAGAGTTTATGTCATGGATTATCTCATTAATCATTATAACATCTCTCAAAGGCAGATATCAATCTTACTACAAAAGAAAAAAATGACCCCGAGCAATGTATTGACTCAAAGACTGTGGTGGATTCAGCCTCTAGAGCCTACATCCCTCTAAACGGTGCTGTCCTAAGGGGAAAGCCAGGAGAAGCAGACAGCTGAAGCCCAGGCTCTGTCACCCAGAAAACTAACAATGCAATCAGTCCTTCCGGCTGTGGTTTGGTTATCTCCCCAAAGTTATGTGTTGGAAACCTAACCCTCAATGTGACAATGTGACAGAGAAGCTGAGAGGGATTTTAAGAGGGGGCTCAGTCCTGGGGACTCTCCCTTCAGAAACAGATTGATTCCATTATCAACACAAAGGGTTGGTTGGTGTAGGGATGGGTTCATAATAACAGGATGATTCTGGCCCCTTCCCTTCCCTCACTTCCCAAATCTCCCCCTACCTCCTTCTTTGCACACTTGTGCATAGACACTTTTGCCCCACATGGATAGGTGTAGCAAAAAGGCTCCTGCCAGGTACTGGTACCATGCTCTGGGACTTCCTATCCTTCAAAACTGTGAGCCATATAGATTTCTGCTCATTAAAAATAACACAGTCTCTGGCACTCTGCTATAGCAACAGAAAACAGACTAAGACATATTGTGGGGATTATCAAGGCAACTCGACGTAGTTAAAAAGGAGGTTTATTGGGAGCAACTTACAGCCAGTAAAGGGGTTGGTTACAGGATCTGGGAGAAGTGAGGTGCAGTCCAGCAGGGTTCTCTGGAGAACTTGGCTCTATCTACCATCCAGCATCCAGGATTATAAGAAACCAAGAGGCCCAGTATGTCTGGATCTCATGTCTTAAGGGCTCCTGTCCTCACCACATCCCAGGAGTAGGTCTTAGGTAGGCATGGCAGTTACTGACTGCCTCCCTGGGGTGGTACTTCAAGGTCAAAGCTGGAACAGCTACCCACTACAAAGACACATTCCCAGAGGACATCTAATGATGACAGAGAGGTTGCATGTCTGTGCTGCCCAACACAGTGGCCACTGGCTATATGGGCTCTTGACCACTAGAAGTGTGAGTTGTAAATTGTATTTAATTTAAGATTTGGATTTATATAGTTAACTGTAACAAGTGGACACATAATTGGGCATCTCAATTTTTAAGTTTGAAACAGATATATAGAACTCATAAAACTGTACCAGAGCTAATTATGCTTTATTTATTAAGAAATAAAATAGCAATCCAAAAACTCTTGGAAAAGGTGTTATCTGCTACTATCTTGCTGTCTACACACTGTTTTGTGAGAATAATTAGAAGTTTCTTGCTTAACAAGAAATACAATTTTGATTATCTTAAATGAAAATATTTCGCATTTGGATTCTGTTGACATGTTTTTATTTCTACACTAGAAGGAAGTTATTAGAGTCAATTGATTTTTAAAATTGGGCTTGGAGGCCCTTCGTTGTTGTTGTTGTTGTTTTTCATAGAAAAGGCATGTGTCAATATTCCTTGGTCCTTCCTTAGAACACTGAGAATATAGCAAACTGGGCTGTATCAGGGCTGAAGATTGGAGGTACCATGTGAAAGGAAGATTGATGGGTAAAAGGCGAACTTTTGCTCTAAGTATATAAATGCTGCACTTTGGTATGCATTTCATATTAATAATGTGGCCCAGACTAAGTGATGGCTCAGTCAAGTAAAGTGGTTGCCATACAAGCATGGGAACGTGACTTTGATCTGCAGGGTAGAAGACAGGCTGATTCCTGGGACTCACTGGCTGGCTAGCTTCTCACTGGGAGATCCTGTCTCAAAAACCAAGGTGGACTACTGCTGAGGAATGACACCTAGGGTAGACTTCCGGCCTCTACATGCATGCACACACATATGCAAATGCACTTGCATGCTCACATGAACATATGCACACCTGTACTCACACAAAATCTAATAATAAGAATATTCAATCATCTAGACAGTGGAAAGTCTACAAGATTCCTAACTGAAGAAGCCAAAAATTGACTTGTCATTTCTTTTAATTTATGATTTGATGGGCTTTCTCCATTGAAACTCAAACCTTCTTCTAAAAGAACCTCAAGTCTCTATGTATTACTCTTCAAGCATTTTATAAAGAACACTTTAACATAAAGTTTAAGGATGGGTAATGATCATCCTTAAAATATAAAAATTATCCAAATCACCATGGCATTTTAAATTCGTTTGAGTGAAAGCAAAACAAAAAGTAATCAATTTTGTAAAAAGGCAAATATATTAGAAAAGTTACCCCCGAGGAAAAACCACTCTCATAAGTAGTAACACTTTATGGAGAATATTGATGGTGGTTAGCTTTGTGAGTGGGCTCCTGATTAGACAGCCCCACGGCAAGCCACAGTCCAGTTCAGAACATCAGTGTCTGCATAGACTTACAAATGGAGATGGCAACATCGGGATGGGTGGAAGGATGGTGGTGATAGTTTACATACACAGAGGACAGCAATAAACTTTGTGACAGTAAGCATTTTTGTCTCAGTTCGGGTAGTCGTGAGTGTTTGTAGATTAAGACAAAGGAACAATTTAGAAGACAGAGTTGTGAGAGGAAGTAACAGAGAGCAGATGCTGGCAGTGAGACCATCAGGCATGGGAAGTGGGCTCTACAGGACCAACGGTAATGAACGGATACTTCCAATGACTGATGGATGATTAGCCAGTAGCTTTTTTGAATGGAAACAATGCTCTAAGCTGGGCCAACTCAGGCAGGAAGTGTGGTTCGGGTGCTGTTGTACTGATCTTGTGTCATTGGGAAGGACCCCTCTTGTATTTTGTGGTCTGGATAATCAAGGAATGTTAGTTACAACAACACTCCCCCTCGTATTGGCATTGACATTTCTGAAATGTACCCATCAGGACTAACTCTTTTCAGTGGCTGGAGCTAACTCAGGATTCTCTTAGCAGCCTCACCCTATGGCCCAGCACTGCCTTTTTTTGTTTGTTTGTTTCTGCACCAAAATACCCGACAAAAGGAAGTGAAGGGAAGAAGGATCGTGGCTCATGAGCGGGGAAGTCAAGGCTGCGGGAGCTTGAGGTTGATCACATGGCACACACAGTCAGAAGAGGGCAATGGTGCTCAGTTTGCTTTCCCCATGGCACACAGTCGGGGAACCCCTGCCTAGGAAACTGGCCCAATCAGAATGAAATGAGGTGCTCCCATATCGGTTAAGGCAATCAAGCCGAACCTCTCCCGGCATGCCTACAGCCTCTCTCCCGGCGATTCTATATTCTCTCAAATTGACAATTAACATTAACCAATGCTCTACTTCCCAATAATTATCCAACTTTTTCCTTTATTACATTTACTTCCATATGGACCTGAAGTCTTCCACAAGAAATCACAAGGAAGGGCTCTATGCTCTTCTTGAGAGGTCTTGCATAGCTAATGGTGTATATGACAGATACTCTGCAACCACATCTGCTCTGAGGTAAGGAGAAGGCAGGCCTTTCCCTACTCACACAGAGAACAGTTTTGTGCTTCAAACCAAATTGCTTGTAAGTGGAGTGAACACCGACATCGTATACAATAATTCTCTTTCCTTCTGATTCTGTCTACCTGAAGACGGTGTCAGACCTCATGGGTTGAGGGGATCCAGTCAGGCACAGACACCAGTCACCATACATTTCTGGTGGACTCACTGCAAGCCAGAGTTCCCAAAGAACCTTCCTGAGTTTGGCAGATTTGCTCAGACAGCTCACTGAACTCAGAGAAACACATGCATTGACAGTATTCTCAAAAACCCTCATGAAAGACACTAGAGCCCTAGATTATGAGGTCCTTCAACCAATGCAGAGGTTCAGCCTCTCTTTGAATGTATCACGCTCCCAGACCTCTTCATGCTTAATAAGCTCAAACTCACTGGTTTCTGTGGAGCTTGTATCTACTTACTTCCCGGATGTCAGTGGTAGAACAGAAGTCCCTAACCTTTCGTCCGCTAGTCATTTGGTCTTTTTGGCCACTGCTCCATGAGGCTATTTGGGGATGACACTTACATCACCATATCAGCATGACCTCTGGAGCTAGCAAGGGGCTGGCTGTGAATCGAAACATTCACCTTGCTTAATCTGGAAATCCCAGGGCATTTGGGAGTTCTGTGAGAGGAACTTGGGACATAGGCTAAATACATTTCATATTACAAAACTCTATAGACCTAACTCACACATTTCTTTAAGTCTTCTCAGGGCCTTACCCTTCATCACTATTCCCCTCACGGTCATGTTCTCACATCTATGTTTCTCCTGATTAAAGGGAGGCATCGGGTTGTCTATAGTACTGTGACCCATAGACTTTAGATTGACTCAAGCAGAGTGCTGAGAGCAACAAGTGACAAGCATGTTGGGGCTGTGGTGAGTATACGATACTGAGGAAAGCAAAGCCCCATCCTCACCATAAGAGTTCCAGAATTAAGGCATGTTAGGGTTTATATATGCATCTCCAAACTTCAGGAACTACAAATGCAATACCATTGGGAGTTAGAGTATCAAGAGGGATTTAAGCTCTCATCTAAAGAGTTTCAGAGAGCTTTTGGCTGGCTCTCTTGCCTTCCTGTCTTCCTATGCAAGAACACAGAGCCATGATACCATCTCAGAAGTAGAGAGCAGTCCTCAAAAGACACTCGTACTTATGGCTTCATCTGTGCTGTGACTTCCCAGCTTCAAACAACTGTGAGCATAAACTCCCAGTCTTTATATATCACCCTGCCTGAGGTATTTAGTTGTATCAGCACAAACAGGCCAAGATAGGAAGCACCCATCTGCTCCATTTTATAAATCAGAAAGCCAGGCAATTCAAGGTGACCAGCACTAAAAGTAGAGGGGCAAAGACAACTTTCTCACCTCCCTCCACACTCAAGAAGACTTTTCCTAGGAACATAGAAATAGGCAAGCTTATGGTGAAAGTATGAAGTCTGTGCATGCTCTTGTTACAACCCCCAGGGTTGGGCAAGAGATGTCCTGCTGCCTTTTGGCTGCTCCTCAAACACACACACACACACTGCAGCCCTTCTATCCTTGAAACTGGCAGCTGTGGGTTTGCTGAGACCCCACAGCAGAGCAAACTTGCAGTAAATGACAGGTCTTCTTAGAGGTGGTGTATCTCTGGGACCTGTCATTCACTGGCATTGGAGGTTTCCAATAATAACACAGAACTCAATAGCAGATAATGGAAGGCACAGACAGGGTCAGAATCGCAGGAGCACAAGATTCAAGAGAAGAGATCCCATTGCCTTCCCCACTGTGGAGGGAGACCAGTGGAAATCGCTCTAAATGTCAGCAGTGGCCACAGTTCTTGAGCAGAACAGTTCTAATGGCTGATGGGGGGGATCATGTGGATTTTTTGGTTATCTTGTTTATCATGTCTATTTAATAAATATAGATTCCTTTTTTGTGTGTGAATGACATGTTTTTCATCTTAAAATAGTGATTTAATGAGTAACAATTTTATGTAATCAAGGAAAGGGGCCACCATAAAGCTCTGACCTAATTAATTGGCCGTGTTCCTTTTTTTTAAAAGAGGGGAACTACAGAACCCTACTGGGATGCTGAAGGATGCAGCTCCCTGTTCCTGGAACCTGCACATAACAGTGGTTACCCAAGAAATAGTAAGGAGCCTCATGGCCCACAAGCTGTCCTGGGCTCCACTATCTGTTGAAGGAGTAGTGGATTCTGTCCCAGCACCATCAGCATCAAAACCATCAGCACCATCAGCATCAGCAGCATCACCTCAGCCTTAGGAAGCCCCACATGTAGCTATTCTAGATGATAAGCGGTCCATACTGGGGAGGAGGGTCTAGCTATGTGCATTGTAAGGAGCTATTGGGAAAAGTTACTGTGACCCATTGGGTCAGCTGTCCTGTCCTTCTAGGCTTCTGTCTACAATATCCTATCCTGCCCACTCTGAACAAAAACACAAAGTCAGGTTGATATGGTGGCATTGACAACCTTGCTTTAGATGCTGTTTGTAAAATTTTCATAGTGAAAGAGGAGGTAGGAAGATTGTCAGAGCCAGGTGGGCACCTGTACCCAAACGGTCTTTTTTGGACACGACAGGCCACGGCACACATGAACTCAACAGCAGCTGTGACTGCATGCATAGGACCTGTACACGATCAAGCCAGTCCAAATCCTAACATGGATGGGAAGGGCTCATGAAGCCTCACCCTTAATTGACCAACTGTTGGGAACTGATGGCTGCTGGGAGGGGCAGGGTCAGTTTTCTTCAGGGGACCTGGCCCTGAGAGGTTATCCATGCTCTGGTAGATGGTACCCAGGCACATAAGAATAGCGCCTGGTGGACTCAATGGGTTTAAAAAGAAGAGCACATGCAGCTGCAGGGCAAGAGAAGGAATGGAGGGGAAAGTATGGCAGGGTTTAGTCAAAATGCATGATATGCATCTATGAAATTCTCAAATAATACAAAGAGAAAAAGAAGTGATAGAGTAAGGCTGGGGTGGCAGATGCCAATGACGATAGAAGATTTGGGGGTGGAGATGGAACTGAGGGTGTTTTCTGGGCCTCCGCTGCTTCTTTTTATTTCCAAAATGCCTGGAGTCTAACTGGGCAACTTTGAAAGTGCTCGTGCCTTTCCCCCTTGAATAAATGTACAGGCATTTTTTTTTTTTTTCTGGTGTGTAGGTGGCAATTTGTGGCTGGTAGCTTAAAACCATGGCTGCACTATGAACAAAAAGTGCTCTTAAGAGTCCGAGCCCTCTGACCTCTTTCTCCCAGACAAACAACTAAAGCTCAGTGCTCTGTCTCAGCTCATCTGTCAGCAGGCCTTGGCCAAGTACCCACTGTGATTAGGGGATTTTATGTGCAAGGTGTCTCAAGGTGGGGGAAATAAACACAAAGGCTACACATTCAAGGCTCCCCCACTCTTGGTTGGTAAGAAAAGGCTTTGGAGCAGCTAGGAAGAAACATATTGTACTCACAGAAGTGGGCAAGACAATGTGAATCCCTGATGTGGCTGTGCAGCTCAGACCCCACCTGTGAAGTAGGCAGGGTGCTTACAGGGCTCCAGGGGGGTCTTTGTGATCAAAGACCTCAACAGCTGGGCAGAGGTCTTCAGCTTGGAAATGGGCAGCAACGGGGAACTCCTCTGGGTTCCCAAGCAAGGGGAGGGCCAGATGAAAACAGAGCAGGTGGCCCTCACTGTATGATGGCACATGTCCCCATGAACTAGTGCATCTTAAGTAAAACAGGCATGCAAAATATCTAACTGCAGAGTATTCTGACTCTCTAGCAAGGTACTCTGGAGGGTCTACTTGCACTTTCCTGTTGGCACTGACTAGCATGGGGGTAGAGAGGACTATGCCTCATGTCCCTAGCCCAGAGAAAGGCCCCAAATCGGCATTTGTGGCATGGCTTCCTATAGAATGTGTATCCTTGACATTTTTTAAAATTACATTTTCTCATTCACAATTTCATACATGTATGCAATGCATTCTAATCACTCTTGACATGCTACATTCCACAACCCCCCACCCCCGGCCCAACCACTCTTCTCCTTACCAGTCTCTTTGCCACATGCATGCCTTTTGTTTTGTTTTGTGACCCAGTGAATTGGCCAGGGCCATTTATGGGATCATGGGTTTGGAACTATCCACTGGAGTGTGGTGGGCTCACCAGTGGAAACCAGACCAGAGGCAATGACTGCCCCTTTCCCAGAATCCAACCGTACCAACAGTTCAGCAGGGAAGGACTAGGGTTCCACAAGGCCCTCCTATATAGACAGACTGTTACTGTTGAGAGGCCCAGTCTCCTGCAGGTCCAGTCCAGGCAGCTGCAGGTGCAGCTGCTGTGAGGTCATGATTGCACCAGCTTGTCTAGCCAAAAAAAGAGAACATTTCAGCCCTTCTTCTCTTCTAGCCCTTACTTTCGGTCCCCTTTTCTCCAGTGTTTACATGTTTAGGGTTGAGTATTCAACCATCACTTACTCTCAGTACTTTCTGTAGCCCAAACTCTCTGGATTTGCTGCCGTCCACTACAAAGAGACGTTTCCTTGACTAAGGTTGAGAGCAGCATTTGTCTATGGGTAAACATAAATACTTGGCAGAAAGTTTGATGTCTTGTCAGTTTGGCTAAACAACAGTAGCAGTATCCCCATGAGTCCCTATGACCTCCTCATCCATAGGATTTGGGTTGTGTTTACACCAGGCATGAATTCCCTAATGTGAAGCAGGCCTCATAAAGTTGAGGAATTGGAAGTCAAATAACCATCACTAGGATTAAAAGTTACACAAACTGGGGCAGTTGGCACAGGGTGGCGGTGCTGCTTTCTTGGCCAGCATTTGCTCTGAACTCTAGCTACTGAGCATTGAGTAGTGTAGGCTTCACTGATCAAGGCCCAGCTCTGGGGTCTTTATGTCCCAATAGAGACAGCTGTTTCACCATCACAGAAAGAAAACCCAGGCAAGATCCATAGCAGTATTAGACTCACACAGGGAGAGTCTGAGTGTGGGATGCTAAGGAGAAAGGCGACAAGAAAGGTCTTCAGAATTCCTGAGTAGTGGGCATGAGGCACTAGTACTTATTCATGGTTTGTCTCGAAATCGGTGTTGGGGTCTCTGTGAAGGATGAAATCTTTGTGCAGCATGCTTGTTCTCATGATGTAGACAGAGAAACATCACGAAACTCTGAGTAAAGTTGTCCTAGGAAGGGAAATCTGCAGCATCACATATCTATTTTGCTGGTTCTGCCCCGCCACCTCCACCTTTGCTGCACTATAGGGGAGCTTCCTCCTCCCTGGCTCTGATTGGTCCTTGGGATCAGCATCCCTGATTTCTGTTGCTACAGAGGTTGCCAAGAGGAGGCCTGCAAAGTGATGTACAGCAGAGCATAGAATGGTGCTGGTCAGGACTGCTGCTGTATGCCACCGACGATTAAAATTGAGCCATTTCACAAATACTTTAAATTTATAAATCACTTGGGTTCCACTTTAGGGGCTAGAAGAGACATTTTTTAAGGTGGCAATTTTCACTCCTCATAGTTGAACTGCAATAAAGCTAAGATTCCCTATATTCTTTAAAGAACACCCACAGCCACCACTAGCAGCCCTCCAATCTGGATGCTAGAGGCCAGTCCATCAAGGCCAAGAAGCCATGAGTGCCCTAGCCATTCAGGTGAAACTCGGTTTCCCCATGACGACTGTGGTGTGTCCAGAGCACAGGGCTCCTACCACTTTACACTCCATTCTACAGTGTAAATAGATAGGGAAGAGGGACAGCCAATGTCCCCTGAACATGTGGCTGTGAGAATAAGGAGAAGTAATGAATGAAATGGTAAATCAGCCTCTGCACTGGTGGGAGGCCAGGCTTGTACTGGAGAAGGGCGTGGTCTTCTCAGGACCCGCCTTCACCTCTTTGGGATGGGTATCCTCAGAAGCCAGGCCTTGGTTTGACTGTCCTTATCGGGCACCCGCTAGGAAGCCAAACTTGAACACATCTTCCATCTAATTGCTGAAGGAGTATAGCAACAGTTATGGCAGACACGTTTTGTACTTCCCTTCTCCTAAGTGGTGGTGTGTGTAGTGATGAGCTTGGCTGGCCTTCAAGTCTCCCTCTCAGCTTAGTGACTGTCAGTTACTTTTCTCATTGTTGTTACCAAGTACATGACCAGAAGCAACTTAAGGAGAATGTCTTTATTTTGGCTCACAGTTTGGGGGGCTACCATCTATCATGACAGAAAAGGTATGGTGGCAAGTGGGTCATGACACCCCCCCATATTTGGTATGACAGGAAGCAGAGATGGTCAAGATGCAAGGCCAGGCTATAAAGCTCTCCCTGATGCTGGAGATCTATGATCTACTTTCTTCAGTTAGGCACCACTTCCCAAAGTTCCACAAAAGTGCTACCACCTGGACACCAAGTGTTCACACACACAAGCTTGTGGGAGATCCTTCACGTTCAAACCATGGACAGCAGCCAAGAAAAAGTGGAGAAGAAAGTGTGAAAACAATGGGCTGCAGTGTTTTCTGTGTGTCTCGTGATTGAAGGAATAGCAAAGGGTCCTCAATGACATCTAACAACATGAGGGCAAATGCCTATAGAGGATCAGAATTCAGTTCTCAGCTACCACTCCAGCTCCAGGGGACCCAAGGCCTCTGGATCTTGCAGGTACTTGCACTAATTTGCACACATCTACACACACACACACACACATACACACACACACACACACACACACACACACACTTCAATCTTAAAAAAGACAACTCTTAAATACTCATAATCACCTAAGTGTTATGTGTCCACTGCTGACATTAGATGCCTCTCCTTTCAGACTTTCCCTTAGGATATTCATAGTGTTTGCTAATTAAGATAAAAGAATTTTTTCTTGACAGTTGAGTCAGTTAGCCTATGGAGAGGGGAGTAGGAAAAGCAGAAGGGAGCAGAGCTTCAGAAGCCTCCCCTGTAGGGATCCGGTCTAGGGGCAATGAAGTTATTCTAGAAGGTTCTACTGCTTAATATTTCATGCTGTGTAGAAGAGGAGCTATCACACCCACTCAGTGACACTGCTGTAGGGGAAAGCTTTGTAGTCTGCAAGATTGCTTTCAAAATGTGACTGCAGCAACCATGTTTAACTCTAGATGTGACAGTAACATTTAGGCCATCTATGCATTGACCAGCTCTCCTGCCTAGAAATGAGGTTATAAAACACACAAGGACCCATGGAAATCCTGTGGCCATGGGGTGCTTATCTACTACTTCTTATACAAAGAAAACAAATTAAAATTTAAGGTGACATTTAATGCAGTCTTGTATGTAGCCCATAATACTAGGAAGTGTCAACAGGTTTTCTTCCCGTGGGTTTTTGTGGCACCAGCACTGGGCTCTGGCCTCACCTCGGCTGGGGTGTGTCTGTATAGTCATTTTTCCATCTACCATGATCTTCTGTGTTGCAGGAAGCATGGATCTCACCCACACTCTGTGACTGTGAAAAAATTCAAACATGTAACATAGTTCTACTCAGGCTAAGGCTCGATCATATGAACCTCAGCTTTTCTACTGTAAGAGAAATAGCTTAGTTCTGATGTCCAGCTATAGATAAAATAGTTTCTGAGATTGGGGAAAGAAAATAGTCTTAGCAGATTCCTTGGTCTGGATGTTTTTTAAAGTCAAAGTGTTGGGTAAGGAATTGCCCATAACTGTAAACCATCATTCCTTCCCTTCTAGACTGGGATTCAGCTAGGGCCATGCCAAGCTTCCTGAGCCAGGCGTGACCTGAATCCAAGCAGCTATCCCAATTCCCCCAAAATCCTGGAGCCCTCACTCCCTTTGATTATGTACTGATTTGGGAAACCAGGAAGCTGAGCTACCCAGGATGCCACTCTCACACAAAAGCCATGGTTGATATGGTTACATGCATGTGTTCGTTCATAACTGGATACATTATACAGGATGAGGTGAGCTGCTGTGTTTCAGGTGAAGGTGCACATGTCTGTGGGGAAGGTTCACACAGGGTGGAGCACTCACACTAAGTTGCACCACACTTCAGCTGCCCCAAGTCTGAAGATGAGCTTGGAGTCATATCCATGTTTTCACAACCATCAACTGTTTTCTAAAGAACAATGACCACAACCCTGGCTACATCTTTGACAAATTTCAAAGTCTCTGCTTGCTCATCCAAACATATGAACATTGTAAAGATTTGGGTACATCTGTGGGTTTCCCCCTCAAGGCTGACACAGTTCTTCCTCCTCCCTGTATTTTTCTGTCTCCATACATCCTTGATATAAAGGAATGCTGCAGGCACTGGGATGAGTATCCGACTATCAGACAGGATGGTGTTTTGTTCCTCTTTGTACCATCGGGTTGTCTAGATTTTCCACTTAAGGAATTATTTGGGCAAGCATCTTCCTAATTTCCTATGAAACAGCATTGATATTTAGATTTTTGAGGTTTTCTCTGTTGACTTGGGAGTTTTCCCTATGCTTTTTGTTTTGGTTTTGTTTTTGGTTTTTTTTGTTTGTTTTTGTTGTTGTTGTTGTTTTTTCAAGACAGGGTTTCCCTGTGTAGCTTTGCGCCTTTTCTGGAACTCCCTCTGTAGCCCAGGCTAGCCTCGAACTCACAGAGATCCGCCTGCCTCTGCCTCCCGAGTGCTGGGTGGGATTAAAGGCATGTGCCACCACCGCCTGGCCCTTCCCTCTGCTTTTAGTGCCTTCAACATCTCCCTGAGAAGGTCTTCATCAAATCCTCCTTTGTAACCGCAAACAGTCCCCTGACAGGTGTTTTTGTCTGCCTACCTGATAAAGGGACACACACATAAGATCATTTTTAATTACAGATCTTTCTATCACTGTGTCTTTTTAAAAGTATGCTGACATATTTACATTTGGATTCAGGAACTTCTGTCTTCTCCTGTTTGAACTGCTATTTTGAGCAAAGATTTGGGCTGGGAAAGCTCCATATGGGCCCTTAACTGAGTTAGCCGCCCAGCACCTATAACTGCTCATGTTCAGCAGCTGTCACTGAACACTCACGCTCCAGACAAGGTGCTGGGCCACAGAGACAGAAGCGTCACTGACATAAGTGCTGACCCAGAGGCAGAGACACTGACTCAGACCTGGGGGGGAGGAAGGAGTCTATCTATCTATATCTTCTATATCTATATCTATATCTATATCTATATCTATATCTATATCATCTATATCTATACCTATATCATCTATATCTATACCTATATCTATATCATCTATACCTATACCTATATCTATATCATCTCTATATATACCTATATCTATATAATCTATATCTATACCTATATCTATATCTATATCATCTCTATATATAGCATGGGAAAGAAGAGGCAGAGGCAGGGAGGGAGGAAGGAAGAGGTAGAGATGACAGATAAATAGCTAGATAGAGAGACAGAGAGACAGGGGTGTGGGCAAGCTCACTACAGGGGCCTAAGTGAGGTAAACAAAGGCTGCAAGATGATACTGTTTGAGCTGGCCTTTTAGCTGCTCACCACAGCATTCCAAGAATAGTTAGAATGCCTTCCTCCCAACTGTATCTTCAAACATGCAACTTGCCTAAATATTCTTCTTCTTCTTCTTCTTCTTCTTCTTCTTCTTCTTCTTCTTCTTCTTCTTCTTCTCCTTCTTCTTCTTCTTCTTCTTCTCCTCCTCCTCCTCCTCCTCCTCCTCCTCCTCCTCCTCCTCCTCCTCCTTCTTTTTTCATCCCCATCCCTGGGAACATACAGAATATGTCCTTACCCTCATCTGGGGGCTTCTTTTAAAGTGGGTTAGTTTTTGACATGCATATCCACTTTGAGAGTCACCATCTTCCAGTTACTATTTCAAGTCTCCTGTGATGTCACACCATTTCCCCCACTGCCTGTTCACATTAGTTTTTGTTGTGGGAAAGGTCAGATGGGTTGATCTTCTTGTGGGTGTGCTATGTACTAGGTAAACAGATCCCTGGCTTGTATGCATGCTGATTATATATAGACTGCTGCTCCTGTCAACTATTACAAAGGTCACAGGGAGCCGTCTAGTGCAATGGGACATCTCTTCTCAGTCACTAGAGCCTAGTGGAGCTTCAGGACACTCAGTGTCTGGCTTCACTGTTATTCTCTTCCTGGCCATCTAGGGTATTCCAGTTTTCCTTAACTATGAAACTATAGTGAACATTCTTCCACACATTCCCTTTGAAGATGTTTATCCCAGGAGGGGGAAAGTGGATTGCTGGATTTATATTTCAGCAACACCATCATATTGCCCTTTAAAGGAGATGTATAAATTTATATCATGCCCTGAGGTATATGGAACGCCCAACTGCTACCATACTGGGAAACCTTTGATTTTCTAACATTAAATGTGTTTTGATAATCTGATGGGTGAAGAGGCTCTCATTGTCATTGGAATGTATACTTTCCTGGCTTTCTCCTGTGGCCTCACAGTTTCCGCTGAGTGGCTAGGCTATGTGGATGCTCTAAGTCCCACTATGCCCATGCTGCTCCCAAGAGGCTCTGACAGGCAAAGGGTATTGGGCACCTTTACTCCAAAGCTCCATGAAGTACCTCTTCATCATGTTGTATGTGGCTTCTCCATAGTCCTGGATTAGCTTGACTAGCTCCTGCGTATTTGTTTAGTTTGTTACCGTCAAATTATTGTGTCTACCCAATGGATTGGTGGGAGGAAGCAACTAACAGCATCATCCCTCATGCTGGCCTTGTTATGGTGAACGTGACACCTCTGTAGGTGCTGCTGTGGCTTGGACCAGAAATGACCCACGGCCTATGGGTAGCTGAAATACTGAAGTTCAAATCTGGGGTGGGAAGGAAGTGAGACAGAGACATTTTCTCTTGTGAATACAGACACGAGAAAACAGCTATGTGAAGCAATCTCTATGCCAGGCCCTTAGCAGTCAAGCCCCATGCTTTCCAAAACCCTTATTGACTGATCTGAGCACAATCCTCTTCGCCCTAAAGATGTATGCTGTGGGATGTCTTTCTGTATGCTGTAAATATATATATTGCTCTCATTGACTAATATACAGCCTACTTTGGTCTATGTCAAGGCAGCTTAGAGGCAGGCAGGAAATCCAAGCAGAGATGCAGAGAGAAGGGCAGAGTAGGGGGAGATGCCAGCCTGCCGTCCAAGGAACAACAAGATGCCAGGAGACCATAATGCCACAGCCACATGGCAACACATAGATTAATACGAATGGGTTGAGTTAAATTATGAGCTAACTAGCAAGAATCCTGAGCCATAGGCCATACAGTTTGTAACTAATACAAGCTTCTGTGTGTTTACTTGGGACCGAGTGGCTGCAGGACCAGGCAGGATGTAGGAAAACTTACGACTACAGATGCATGCAAGCTGCTTGTTCTGGGGTGTTTTGTCCTTTCTGGTTCATGCTCTCCAAGGCTGCTCTCTCTTCAGACACCCTGTCAGCAGGAGACCAGTTGTTCCTGCACCACCTCAAGGGTGAGAGGCAGAGATGAGAAACGAGGCTTAGGCACACTAATGCTCTTTTCCTGCGCAGCCTTCATTGTTCATGCTCTCTGCACAGTGCATGCTCCAGAAAATGTAAGGTTGCTGAAGTGACCCCGGCCCCTCTCTCCTCAGTAATGCTAGGGTAAGTGGCACTTCTAAAAGCTTTGGGGGGACCCCGTCCCTTGTTACTCTAGTGGGAAACTGTTCTCTATCTTCCACATGAAGTGATTGATAATGATACGGAATGTCTACTTTTGATCTAAGCACATAGCGACTCTGGGTTTGAAAGCATATTAACCTACAAAGGCAGAAAGACCAGTGTGTGGACAAACGGTGGCAGCCACATTGGTGGTGGCCCCACTTGAAGACTTTTAAAAGCACCCCTACTTTGGAGGACCACCTGTGCTCCAGGGATAGTCTTCTGATGATTCTGAGAATGGTCTGAGGCCTGAGAGATTGTGTTCTCAGTCCAGTCACTTCCATTTTTAGTATCTGCTCAAGTGTCTATTTCCCCAGAGCCTGACTCATTTTACCAGCGACGTGCTATCACTGGCTACACTCCTCTCCAGAGCAAGTGGACTAAGACAGACTTATTTTTCTTCAAAGTCTACTCTACAGACTAAATAAATACTCTTCCACTTTTAAACTTGGCATAGATAGGCAGAGACTTGTGGGTGCTAAAAGCCATTTGAATAACACTGATAATATTAAAAGTTAAGTTGGTTTTTGAATAAATGTCAAAGGATTAAAAATTATGTTTAATGTAGGTATATCAACCATTCAGCAATCCAATTACCTGAAATAAAAGGCAATGGGAAGGGTAACCTCAGTACAGTTCTTAGATCAGTATTTCTCAACCTTCCTAATGCTGTGACCCTTTAATATAGCTCCTTGTGTTGTGGTGACCCCCAACCATAAAATTACTTTTGTTGTTACTTCATAACTGTAATTTTGCTGCTGTTATAAACTGCAATGTAATGTAAATATGTGATTTGTAGGATATCTGATGTGTGACCCCCAAAGGGGTCCTGACTCATAGGTTGAGAACTATTTCCTAAATCCTACAGAGACTGAGATAAGTCCACTCTGGATAAATAAAATTAAGTTACATTAACCAGTGCTTGATAAATCATTCCATTGTAGTCTACAGGGATTCATGGTACTAGATAGTGCCACCGAAATATTCCTCTGCATTCTACAAGGATTCATGGCAACAGAAGAAGAAGCAACTTGCTGAAGGGGTAAGGCTGTAGAGCCTTAGTCTTTTAAGGCAGAACTTATGAAGGCAACATCTATGTTTATAAACCATCCTCCATAGCCACCTTGACCTCCTGTGTGACTCACCTATCACGTTTCTTTAAGCTGTAGCAGCCACCAGATCAAAGACCCCCCATGCCTTCCAAAAAGCTTTGGAGGCACTTGGAACCCTTTAGAGGCCAGTGTCTGGGGAAGATCAATTGACTTTAATTCTTAGTTTCCTCATGCATGTAATAGAGAAAATTCTTCATTTTCGGGGCTGAAGAATACATGCAATGAGATGGTTTTCAGCAAAGCCTCCAGCACCATGCCTGGCACCTGTGGCCCACTCTGAAGAGTCCCTGTGCTCTGGTCCCCTGTTACTGCTCTTGAATGTTTGATCTATCACACACTGTCAGAGCAGAAGGTTAACTACAGCAGCTCTGCACTTTCTCCTTTCAAATGAAATACATCCCACATTTACTCCAGCACATTCAATGACCATTACGCTCTGAGAAGGCGGTGTGCTGTGCAGCTGGAAATGAGGGCATTGACTACACCGCACAAATCAGGCCTGGTGGAGTCTGAGGCCCCCATCAATGTGCTTGTAAATCTGGGTCTCTGCTATGAGACTCTCATGCCTGTGGAGAGGGATTGAAATAAAATTTAGTTCACTTCACATAATAGAAACGACATTTACTCTATGTAAAAATAGCACCCTGGTGGATTCAAAGATGTGCTGTATCATTCAGTGTGCTTTTGCAAACTCTGTCTGCTAAGAATTCCAAAGACCCAAGTAAGGCGCCAGTGGGTAAATAGAGAAAATGCCTAGAATAACAGAGAGCATTCAATTGTTGCATGTGAACAAAAGGGTGTCGAGGTAACACCTGTGAGAGTCCTGGTGTATTCTCAGCACATGGCAGGTGCTTAATTGGTGGGGCTTGCTTTGTTTTCCATTGTTTTGTTTTTTCCATTTGCTGAGGGAGAATACTTATGGTCACCTTCCCTTGCAAATCGAAGGTGTCCCTCTGAGAGCATTATTTGGATACAGTTTATGGGGAGGGGGGACGACAGTGAACTCATTGTTCACAGACAATTTAGCTAAGGACTCTTGATACATCTCCATTGGCCACATGTTCAAAATGATAATCCCATCCAGAACTCCAAATCTGAGACGTGTGAATGTACCGTGAGAGAAGAAACAAGGTCAGCAAAGGGTGGGGCTGCTCCTGTCGTTCTCCTTAGCTGGACCACATTCAATTTCTGAAATAGTAAGGATGAAGTCTAGGCTTATGTTCCTCTTGATGACACGGCATTCTTTCAGTGCTAAAAGTGAGGATCTACATCTGCAAAACAGGTTTCATGTGTCCTTGGTACTGTCTCTAACTCACAGAGAGGACACATGTGTTAGCCTCTCAATTCCCATCCTCACCTGTCAGGCTTCATTCATCAGGTCTCCACGGTACTGAATGAGAAAGGCACTCAGAGACACAGGGAGGCTGCAGATGGCCATCAGCCTCAGCATGCCACCAAGATGCCTGCTACTTGTAATCCTCCCAAAACTGAAGCCATATTTTCGTATCCCAGACACAGAGGCAGGGAAAAGATCCATCTCACATCTCAAGTGTCCAACCCCTGCAGTGGGATGCATTAGCTCCCACTGTCCTGTGAGGGTGCAATCTCCAGGAAGGGCTCAAGCTGCAGGGGGAGCCGAGTCACCTGATCCTTTTCCCTTCCAGTAGAGCACACAGTAATGCCAGCCTCTAGTTCCAGGCTCCAGATAACAAGGCCTGAGGGGGGCTGCTTTTAGATACTAAGGTATGTCTAAAGTGGCTCTGTATGCAGAAATACAAACACATTAAATACCGATGATGTAACCAATCAAAGAGAAAGGCTTCAGTGCCGGGTCACTTACTTCACTCAACTAACTCAGTCTTCTAGAAATGGTCACAGGGATCATCTTGTTTGGATGCATGGAGAGCTGGAGTGAAACTCGAGCCTTCTGTGTCTGATTTTAATGATTTTGCACGCAAGCGGCAGGACACAGCCCAGGCTGTGTGTGGAGTTTCCTTCCTCCACACACAGGTTGGTAAGAGAAGTCAGGAAGTTTCCATGACACTGACTGACACTCAGGGACTTACAAACATGATTTCTCTTCTTTGTTTCTCTGAGGTTTAGCTTATTCATTGCTATGTGCTACTATTTATTCTGAACAACGATTTTTTAAAAATAGCTTTTCTAAACTTCGGCAAGTGATTCTGAAAACAGATTTTGGATGGGGGGAATAGTCCCCCAGACCCACTTAAAAAGCTTGTAATCCCAGGACTGGGGAGATGGAGGTGAGGTAAATAGAGGGGTTCATTAACAGAGGACAATCATTCTCCCTTTGTTGAGCCTTTCTCATGAAATACAACTGACTCTGCTACTGGAATTCTTGGAATCAGCTTTGCATCTAAGATCCCTAACACTGCTCTTTAACTAAGGGACCTTATAACTATTCCCAGTGATGCCTGCATTGTTTTACAAATGAAGCTACCTTGACTCTGATAATACCACAATGTAACCATCAGAAGGGAACAAGCCATGCTTTACATAAAACCCAAGGTACAAAATAACTAAAGCAGAAAATACTTACTTTTAAAAGAAATTCTTTAGACAGAAATATTTCTTAATACTTGAAAGTATGTCTTTTTAAATGTATCTATAAAATAGTGGTTATATTTTATGTGTTTGTGTAATGTATGCCTATGTTAACATATGTGGGGGGAGTGCATTCAGATATGTGCTTTTATAAAGGGCATGTGTATGTGCACATGTGAAGGCCAGAGGTGGACATCAATCCCTTTCTACCTTTTCTTGGTGGTGGGGATAAGAGAGGGAAGAGTTCCACACTGAGCCTGAAGCTCACCCACAGGCTGGCAGTCTAGAAAGCCCTAGAGATCATTCTGTCTACCTTCCAACCCAGCCCTGGGGTTACAGATACACACAGCCACACCTGGAACTGAAATCCCATCCTCATCCTTGCACAGTAAGCATTTTGCAGACTGAACCATCTCCCCAGCCCAGTAATTGTACTCCTAAGTGAAGCCATTATTACATTAAGTTCTAACAGGTTGGGCAAATGTCTCTTGCTAGGAGAACCAACAGCTGAAAACCACCCGGCAACTTTTCAAGTGTAGCTGTTTTGAGGTTTGAGACATTTTCATTCCTGTTTTAGTCCAGTTTAAAAACACTAAGCTGCTCTCTCCAGAACCACCAAGATGTCCACCTTGGCTGTGGCGGGTATAAAAGAATTAGCAACTAATTCAAAAGTACAGGAAATTTCAGACTGACAGAGAGACACATAAGGATACTTTCACGGTGACACCTGAGAAGACCCCTCTAGGGCTGTAGCATATGTTTTCTTGTTGTGGAGACTTCTGTCTTCAGGGTGACAGCAGTCACACACAGTGGCAGTACCCACAATTGTATGCCTCCATGCATCGAATTTATCTACGGAGTAAAGCCAGGAAACAGAGCCTGAATCACTGGCAAGATCCACTGCATAGCTACCTTTCTGGCTACCTGGAAATCTCTATGACTATAAAAATGCTAAGTATTTCCAAGCATCTAACAGTTTTTAAAGTTAGGCTAAGATTTTATACATGGAACATTAGATAACCTAGTTTATTTTTAATTTGAACTCAAACATAAAAATTCCTAAGAATGTAATTCATTTTAAATATACATTTTCCTGCATTATGTTCACTGTGTATGCATTTTTAGACTAATGCAACATTTGAAGGCTTTAGGATGTGGCTGATCCACAGAGAACTGTCAACCGAAGAAATGTTAAGGACAAATTAGATGGTGAATGCCACTGATTACAAATCAGGAATTAAACTCTACAAATCTCAGCAGTGCATGCTGAATACAGAAAATGCTGCTGGAAATGGGGACCAAGTGGGTAAAAGTGTTGAATGTGGCTAAGAAACAAGCTAAATTAACACAGAGGACAAATTATGAGTACACTGTATTGCAGGTATATGTAAATATCGATATATACGTGAAATATAAAACACTTTAGTGACTGTGAAGACTTGGTAGAAGTCATCACATACATTATGTGGGGGTGTCTTGGCAGCAGTTGTGAGTCCTGGTGCCTTCATTACTTTTATACTGCTGTGAAGAGACACCATGAGCAAGCCAACTTTAAAAAGGAAGCATTTAATTGGGGGCTTGCTTATAGTTTCAGGGTTTGAGTCCATGACCATCACAATGGGGAGCATGGCAGCAGGTGGGGCTTTTGTAGCCTTAAAGCCCATCTCCTAATCCTTCCCAAACAGTTCCACCAACTAAGCACCAAGCATTCAGATAAATGAGCCAATGGGGGCCGTTCTCATTCAAACACTCTTGCCTGGGATTGGTTAGTCCTCAGGGTTAAGTTCTTATTTCAGTGTCATTTCTTATGTTTTAATTTGAACAAATTAACTGTCGTATCTGTTTCTATTTTTATTATGTAAAATGGAGCATTCCCCAGGTGGTGGTGGTGCACGCCTTTAATCCCAGCACTCGGGAGGCAGAGCCAGGTGGATCTCTGTGAGTTCGAGGCCAGCCTGGGCTACCAAGCGAGTTCCAGGAAAGGCAAGGCAGAAAGCTACACAGAGAAAAAAAAAAATGGAGCACTCACCATCACTTCAATGGCCAACTGATACTGTTACAATGCCTAGCACATTCCAGACAGCCAATGTTATATAATATTAAGATGTGTTACATCTGTTAATGCAGAGGAACATTTGTCTAATGATGTAAAGATTTATTGCATTCTTTTATGTTGCATTTGTTTAACTCTGTGAAACGGTAATACTGTGCCTGTCTAAAACACCTGATTTGTCTAATAAAGAGCTGAATGGCCAATAGTGAGGCAGGAGAAAGGATAGGTGGGGCTGGCAGGCAAAGAAAATACATAGAAGGAGAAAAAGAAGATCAAGGAACAAGAAAAGAAGGAGAGGAAGACATCAGGGGCCAGCCATCCAGCTATATAGCAAGCCACGGAGAGAGAGGTAAAGAAAGGTATACAGAAAAAGGGAAAGGTAAAAGCCCAGAGGCAAAAGGTAGATGGGATAATTTAAGTTAAGAAAAGCTGGGTAGAAATATGCCAAGCTAAGGCTGGGCATTCATAAATAAGACTAAGCCTCAGTTTGATTTATTTGGGAGCTGGGTGGTACCCCTCCCCTCAAAAAAAAAAAGATTCAAAGCGTAAAGGATAAAACAAACAAACAAATAAATAAATGTTACATTTTTTTTTCAATGTTGTACTTTGTTTCCTTATTCTCCCTCTCTACTTATGTTTTAGGTTATAGAAAGATAAGAAATATGCAAAATCAGTAAAATTTCTTTATGAATTCAATAGCAAATGGCTGCTATTGCTTCCTTTCCCCTGTGGGCTCAACTGCAAGGTGATGGAACCCTTACGGGTTTACTGTACTGTGAAAGCATTGTACAGTCCTATGGAAGTCAACACCGAATCATGCCTAAACTGTCAAATGAAAATTGAAATTACAGGGACTGTAACAACAGGAACCAAGCTACAATATCGCTGTTTAGTTTAGCATAGCTTTCTTAACAATTAGGACCAAAACCCTGAAGACTGGAGACAAGCGCGTCTTCCCTGGGCTTGTTCATGCTGGGGGCCCCTGAGGGAAGGGTATAGCAGCCAACATTGCTCCATACGAGAAATGCTTCCTAGCTTAGGCCTGGGGACCCTGCTGACATCCTCCCAACCTGCGATACCTTCATCCAAGAATATGTTTATTCAGTATGTTCATTCAAAGCCAGTCGGGATTCCTGCGAGCAAACTCAGGCTGACATAGGACAAGAGGCTAAAAACAAAAGCAACATCCCTACATTTAGACAACCAGGCCACTGCTCCTTGAAGCTGAACCTCTAGTGACTTACATGTCTTACACAGATGTCTGGCACCTAACTCCTAATGACCCATGTCACCTGAACAAATGGCTAGTCTCAGGAAACACAACTTTCACTTTAAGATGTACTGCTTAAGAAAGCAACTATCCAGATAAGGACCTGCACAAATGGTCTATGTCGTGAGGTGAAGTAACCACCCCATCTCGGCCATGCTACCCCTTCTCTCCAAAGCTACAGTCTACAAGGCTGTGCAAGGCGAACTCAGTCTGATGATGGGCAGGAACACCACCCCTGCAGTGAACCCAGAGACACAAGCCTGGTCCCAGCTCACAAAAAATGGAGGCAGTAAAGTAAATGGACATAGTTGTTTGTTATACTACTACCAGAGAAAATACTCATAGTGACTGAGCGCCTTAAAAAAGGTAGGAGTTTTAAGCACAGGTGAGCTCTCCATTCTGGTTAGAAGTACCTCCTTCTTGTGTCTAGGGAGGAATATCAGCCAGTGATGCGTGCTCACCACACAAGCATAAGGAGTTCAATTCCCAGAACCATCATAAGGAAGCCGAGCATGATAGCCCTTCCTTGTAATCTCTGTGTTGGGGAGATGGAGACAGGATGCCTGGGGCTTGCTGGCCAGACAAACTAGCCTAATGGGTGAGCCCCAGGCCAGTGAAAGATTCTCTCAAAATAACAAGATGAACAATGGCTGGGGAATAAGACCTAGGGATGACCTCTGGTTTTCACAAGCGTGTGCACATACATACATGTATACAACCCCACCACAGCTACATTCGTAGCACATGAATATGTATACACACATATACAACTTCTTTCCTTTGATGTTTCACAGACCAGAGTGGAATGAAGACATCAGTAAGCAAAGGGCACAAGGTGGGGCTGGGGAGGAAGTCAGTTACTGCTGTGATGTATGTCCTTGCCTAACATGTGCCTATCTTCATAGGCCTGGCTCCCAGGCTTGATCTGCTGAATAGAAATAAACAGTCTGGATATCGATCGCAGAACCACAGGCTTTTTTGAAAGAATATCTGTTTTACACCACAGAACAAATCTTAGGGAATACAAAAGCCAAGGTAGAAAGTACCCTTACCCCAAGATACTGGTGTGATCACCCCTGTCCTGGTAGCATGCTCTGTAGCCTGCCTCACTACTGCACGTGTGTCCTCACAGTACACTCTATAGCCTGCCTCACTACTGCACGTGTGTCCTCACAGTGCACTCTACAGCCCGCCTCACTACTGCATGTGTGTCCTCACAGCATGCTCTGCAGCCTGCCTTGCTACTGCACGTGTGTCCTCACAACATGCTCTGCAGCCTGCCTTGCTACTGCACGTGTGTCCTCACAGCATGCTCTGCAGCCTGCCTCGCTACTGCACATGTGTCCTCACAGCATGCTCTGCAGCCTGCCTCACTACTGCACGTGTGTCCTCACAACATGCTCTGCAGCCTGCCTTGCTACTGCACGTGTGTCCTCACAGCATGCTCTGCAGCCTGCCTCACTACTGCACGTGTGTCCTCACAGCATGCTCTGCAGCCTGCCTCACTACTGCACGTGTGTCCTCACAGCATGCTCTGCAGCCTGCCTCACTACTGCACGTGTGTCCTCACAGCATGCTCTGCAGCCTGCCTCACTAGTGCACATGGACTGCTCTCATGCCAACATGTGCATTCATATGAAGTCCTGCCAATGAGAAAGCTCTTGAATAACTCAGACTTCTGAGGGAATTTCACTTCTGCTTGCAGCTATAAAAATTGACAAATTAATTCTCTGCTCTTTTATTTTTTATGAAAAGTCGTAGACTGTTTTGTCTGCCTTGCTGAGGAGCTTCGAAGACCAGGGAGAGACTGCACAAGAGCTCTGGCTTTAGGCACCTACTGGCGAATTGGTGGTGGTAGTTACCCTGAGATGGAAAATTCTTCTGAGAGGAAGCTATGAAAGCAGCCTGCCATTTGCTCATCAGCAACTGCTCCAGCTGGCGTCGTCAGAAGGGAGAGGCCTATTTTCTGAAATGCCCCTGATGGGGCCCATGCCAGGAAGGGGCCTAGGGCAACCCTATGAGAGTCTGTAGGAAGGGTGTGGGAGGCCAGAAAAGGAAAGTCGGACACAGAGTGCATAATGGGAGAGTCACTGACCAGAAAGAATTAGAGTGGAATGAATCTCAGAGAGAGGGCTCGCTCCAAGGCTGAGAGGAAGATGGGGTGAGACATGATTTATTAAGAGCAGGGGCTAGACGTGAGGAATAGGGACATGGTTAGAAAGTTACCGTATAGGAAACTTCACCTTAATATGGGAAATAAATACACACAGAAACAACTTCAAAAGATGAGGTAAGGATCTTAGTTCACAATCTTGAGCTCCTACATTGTAGAAGATGTGTTGTTTATAACTTTGGCTCACTAAACTATACATTAACCCTCTGAGGCAAATCTGCTGTTGTCTCTCATTTTAAGAGGTGAGGAATGAAGTCTTGAAACAATACACAGCATCTAAATGAGCAGCAAACCCAAACAGCCCAGAACCCAACCCCTGGCCCTTTCTTTCATATCATCTCACAAGCGTGGAAGCCCCTGAGGCTGCAAGAGGGACAGCATGAAAAGGCAGTGACCGTTCATGGCAGGATGTGATTTCAGGCCAATTTAGAAGAAACAAACCCATTTCAGAGCACGCGGTCCATTTGATGGGCCACATATTAGATACACCTCATGCAGTTGATTTTATTATTTAGAAAGGCTGTGTTTGTATTCATCTAGGACAAGCAATTTTTACAATGCTCTTGTTTTTCCATACTAAGCAAAGCTTCCCTTCCCTCCCTTCTTCTCAGCCCTGTCCTCCCTTTGCTCTTCCTCCACTGTTCCTCTTCAGACACAGGTGAGCATCCCATGGGTATCAGGAAGCCATGGTATTTCATGCTGCAGTGAGACCAAGCACCCCCTCCTCCACCAAGGTTGGATGAGGCAATCCAGCAGGAGGAATGGGTCCCAAAATCGGACAACAGACTCGGAGACATGCCCACTGCTAGGAGTCCCCCACGAAGACCAAGTTATACAACTGCAATATATATGCAGAGGGCCTAGCTCAGCCCCGTGCAGGCTCAAGATAGGCAATTTTAAAAGTGCGTTGAATGAGCTCTCCTGTCTGAACCCGACCCAGCTCTGGTGAGGAGATGCTAACAGCAAACAGCGGATGAGAGTCTGGACTCCTACCCTACAGTGAGCTTGAGAAGCTGAGTCTTCTTAAAATGCCCTGGGACTCCTTCTCTTATATGTTATTACTTAGAGAATTAAAAAAAAAAAATCCCTCTTTATTTATCTGAAGAAACAACCTCAAAGCATAAGAGAACTGTACATCTTCTCTTCCATTCTCCACATTCCTAATCCACACTCCACATCCTCCGTCTTAGGGATGAGACACTCAGCTTTCTTAAACCCGAAAAGTCACGGGAAAGGGCCTGGCAATATTGAAAAAGGTGAATCAGCGTGACCTGTCCTGAACACAAGCACACAGTGTGTTCCTGAGTTCCTGAGAAACAAAAGGTTCATGGAGGTAGTGGCTCCACTCACACTGACAATCTGGAGTAAGATGGGCTTTAGATGAGGAACCAAGCTGGATCAGCAACACACACACACACACACACACACACACACACACACACACACACAAGTACATATCATACACAGGAATACGCACACACACACCATACACACAGAAATGCACACACACACACACACACACACACTCACACACGCACACACACACATACCACACACACACATACCATACCACACACATATTTGCACATGAATGGACACACACAGACACACATGGGGGACATAGACAGGGACACACACATGGACACACACACACACACACACACACTCACACACACACACACACTCACTCCAGATGCCAGGCAGCTAGTCTTAGGTGCAGTTTCCCTGAGATTTGCATTTCCCATTTTTGCAGCCCCACATCCATCTTAGAAGTGCAGATGGGGCAACCCTGCAGGAGGGCTCACTAGTCTGCAACCATGGTTGGAGTGTAAGTAAACTTGGGTGCTGACAACCTACATGCATCTTTTATTGGCTGCAAATCTGCTCCAGGTTTAGCTTACAGAGCTGCCATAGAGTTCCCGACTAGAGAACATCTAAGAGGCTCAGGCAGTGTTGCAGGTGTGGTGAGTAATACAGGAAACAGTGGCCGTAAGCAAGCTGCAGGGAACAAGAGCACAGTTTGGGATAAGGCAGGGAGGTGTGGGCTAAAGGGCCAACTCACAGCTTGGATATGGAGACCCCAGTGGGCGAGGCCCTTCTGATGTGATGGCAACTCCTTCTGCCCTAGCTGTATATGAAGGAAGAGGAGGTGTTGTTATTCTAAGGGCCGCCAATGTTTTAAATTGTGTGTTGTCAGTGAGTAGGTATACCATCTACATCTGTGGACAGCAGAGTTAACCACAAGGGGGGCTAACAGGGGTCCCTTAGATTCCCCAACTGTCAAGCTTCGGCTTTCCCAATAACTGCGCCTGAAAGATGCTTGTCAAGTAAACAGTGTTTATGGAGATGTCCTTTTTCTTTCTTTCTCCTGCTGTTTTCTTTATGGACTTCTGTCTTTTTTAGCATTCAGACACATGACCTGTCAATGAGGTCTTCAGCTCAGCCACAGTTAACCAGTGCCTTGATAAGATTTCTGCCCAAAGCAACTCGACATTTCAATTAAATTCTGCAGTTCTTTCAAAAGAAAATGTGCACTTGCCTTTAAATGCCGTTGGAATACTAAGAATAGCTCCTGGATGCCTGTGATGGTCTCCTCAGGTCTCAGCATTGGAACTTTCCACAGCCCTAAGGATGCCATTGTTGAATGTGTCCCATACCGAAACAGACCAACAATGTCCATAAAAGCCCAGCTCTTCCACTCCCTGAGACAGCTGCTGCTACATGCCTGACCTCAGTCACAGGGACTGTGGGATTACCCACTCCAGTTTACCTCAGCAAGGCTTTGGTCACCTGGGCAAGACACAAGAGGCCTCTATCGAGGTCAACACTCTTCTCAGGAGAGTAGCCTGTCTCTGTCTGAGTCTTCAAGCCATAATTCTGAAGAGGCCGTTTGCAATATTGATGAACACATTTAGACACTGGATGTGGTAGCTGAATCAAGTTCAGATTTTATGGCTGTAACAAATGGCTGACAATGGTCAGGCAGCTTTGCTGTGGAAGGTGTATAGAATAGTCCTTGTGTGGCATAAGCTTTACTGATGACCAGGCGAAGAGAATCATGGCCTGACCCTTGACCAGGTGGTCATTAAAGAAGACTCTATCAGTGTAATAACTGGTGGAATGGCGAAGAGGAAGGTGATCAGGGACAGACAGTGTAGGCTTGTGTGGTTAGGAAACAGACAAGTAGACTCTACATTGACCTGGGGAAAAGGTGGGCTTTTCACATGCTCAAAATTGTCTCATGATCTCCCCTGATTTAATGGTTTGAAACTATAGAAATGATAAAATAAAAGGTAGATTTTTGGGATCTACTAAAAAATAAATATGCATATGGTAAGATAAAAAGGGAGATTATTGAATCTACTTTTTAAAAGGAACTACTTGTTTTAAATGGAATAAGTAATGAAAAATTTTATCTGAATTTGTCAAATAATAATGGACTGGACATTATTATTAATGTATATAATGGACTTTTTGTCTAAATCTGTCAAATGTTAATGGACTAGACATTGTTAATGTAATTCTTGACTGTATATACTGCACACATGTATTGGATATAGTTTTTCTCATATTAGTTATAAGCTTTTTAAAATTTTAGACAAAAAGGGGGAAATGTGGTGATATTGTGTCCCCCAATATATTGTACATACTAATAAACTTATCTGGGGTCAAAGAACAGAACAGCCACTAGATACAGAGGCTAGAAAATGGTGGCACTCACACCTTTAATCCTAGCATTCCTGAAGCAGAAACCCTCTGGATCTCTCTCTGTGAGTTCAAAGCCACACTGGAAAGAGCCAGGCATGGTGACACATGCCTTTAATCCCAGGAAGTGATGGCAGGAAGAAGAAAGGTATATAAAGCATGAGGACCAGGAACAAGCCTGGTTAAGCTTTTAGGCTTTTGAGCAGCAGTTCAGCTGAGATCCATTTGGATGAGGACACAGAGGCTTCCAGTTTGAAGAAACAAGATCAGCTGAGGAATTGGCGAGGTGAGGTTAGCTGTGGCTGGTTCTCTTTCTCTGATCTTTTAGCGTTCACCCTAATACCTGGCTCTGGGTTTGTTTTTATTAATAAGACCTTTTAAGATTCATGTAACATGAAAGCTTAAAAATTCTCATTAGTCTAGTCTAGGAACAACAGGATAAATTTAGAAATACTTGATGATTACTCCATGATGGGTCTACAGTATGCTTGTGTTAGAACTATGCCTAATTTCCTTAACAATCCACTCAGGGGGAAAGGGTTTATTTCAGTGCATAGTTTCAGTCTATAGTCACTTTGCTCTGTTGCTTCTGGGCCACTGTGTGCTGAGGCAGAATATCACGGTGGGGGGCACCTGTAGATGAACCAAAGTGGTTCACCTCATGGTAGCTGGGAAGTAAAGAGACTGAAAGAAGGGTCTAAGGACAGGATGATCATTCCCAGTGATCTTCTACCCCCAGTTTGGCCCATTCTTCTAAAATTTCCTTGACTTCTCAACAGGTGAAATCAAATCAGGCCTTTAGCAATAGACCAATTCATTGATTAGATCAGATTTCTCATCACCCATTGACTTCTCAATGGTTGTATCTACTTGATAGGGGCCAAGTCTTCAACACTTGAGTATTTGGGGGGACACTATATCTAAACCATAGCAATAGTCAAGTGCCCACATGAACTCAAGCAACACTTGCCATGTTGTCCAGAGCTATACAACTTCATTCTCAGTTCTACCTGTGCCCATGACATTATCCTTGATGTTGAACACTCTAAAAAGCTTCTAGGCATCTGTCAATTATATAATTTCTCCAAAAGATTGTCACACATGAAGATATTCCAGGAGATATATTCAGTGGTCATAACAAGTTGCTGTTTCTTGAGGACCCTATTAGACATCATCAGAAATAAAGTAGAAATAATCTCTGACAAGATCAAAACATTTTAAAATAAAAGAAACAAAAATCAGAGACATGGGAAAAAGTACTAAAAAAAGTTGACACTGTGGTAGTTGTCTTATGCTGGACCAGGAGCCCCAATAAAGATCCCTACCTCTTGTGACAGAAGAAGGCAAGAGGAAGGGCAGTCACAGGAAACCTGGGAGGATGACAAAGCATCACCACCAAGGATGATGCCCACAGTGGGCAGTGACTTCACAATGGTCTCTGATACTCTAGTTGGGAAATACAATGTGCATGTGGACTACTAGTCTTCACCTTCTTGGCCTTGAACAAAGAATTCTTTGTATCATCTGCAATTAATGAGAACTCTTTTCATGTTCTTCTATTGGCATATGACCTTCACTGTGCTCTGAAGGTAGCGTTTTCAGCCATTTTCATGTGTGTCATTCAACAACCACTAAGACCGTGACCAACATGGAAAGGAAGGACTGAGCATGGCTCCTCAGCATGGCTCTCCTGAGTGCAAGGACATTTCAAGCTTGAGTGTGTGTAGTGTACTGGGAGCAGGGGCTAGCCACTATGCAGTAAAGGGATAGAGCATGTGTTTTTCTTGCACCTAACACAAATGGATGATAGACAGCAAGGCCAGCCCCTGGGAAGCTAACAGAGGGTGGGAAGAGCACAGATTTAAAATGCATCGGGGTTATGTGACTCCTGAGCTTTTGGCTATAAGAGATTCTGTGCATGGTTCTCTAAGGTGTACCCTTCTGCCTGCTCCCCTGCTCTGGAGTTTTCCTGACCTGTCATTCTGTTTTCAGTCTTCTTAGAACAGTATTTCTACACTTCTCCTGACCCCTATACCCTGCTGGCATAGGGACCCTCAAGAAAGGAGGTTTGTTCCACCAGTTCATGAGGAACCCCACCCTGGAATGCTACTAGACCCAGTGTGTATCTGCAGAAGATGGCATAATTTCTGTAAAGGGAAGTGGGAGGAGAACATGTGCACATACCTCCAGCCTTTGGTGCCTGTGATTTCCCACCTACAGATTTAACCAATGGCGAACAGAAGGTCATTTTTCAAACCTGCATTTGCACTGGAGATGTACAGTTTTCCCTGGCACTGCTCTGTTGACAACACAGAATTATGAGAATTTGTATCCAGTGGTATAAGCAATCTAGAAATGACTTACAGGAAGATGAGCAGCCTTACAGTACCCTTTGTAAGAGATCTAAGCATCTTCGGTTTGGGTATCCCTGTTTTGGTTTGGGTATCCCTGTTTTAGTTTGTGTATGTCCCTGTTTTGGTTTGGGTATGTCCCTGTTTTGGTTTGGGCATCCCTGTTTTGGTTTGGGTACGTCCTTGGGTGCTGAAGGACTGCTGTATTTCTGAGAAGATCCCATTCTGGACAAAATTCTAACAAAACAATGGCTAAGAAGCTGAGTAAACCCTGCTGCAGGTTTGCTCCAGAGGCAAAAAGCATGCTGTTTGCATGCTCAGGTCTTTATTAACATGTCTTTGCTGTAAACAAAGTGATTGCGAAGTTCTGTTCCAAGGAGCCCCAGAGTTTAGCTTACAATCTTTGAAGCCCCTGAGAAGGCCAAGGTGGAGGGCCTGGGAGACCTCACTCTGATTCCTAGCTTGGCTGCTTTGATGACATGTGTGGTTTCTGCTCCAGAGCTCATATAAAAGCAAAGCTCATGCTCTGCTTTTTAAATTTGCATGCATGGTTTTTGAAGCTACTCTGAACATTCTCTCATCTCAGCTAATTTCACTGTGTTAATTATTTATATCATTTTGTAAAAGCCAAGTGTATTACTCCTCAAAATACAATAATATAAAGCTTATTTTATTTCTGGAACTTTTGTACTGCCACACTAAAATTTACTAATAACCATAGCTGGAGCAGAGATATGATTGGCCTATTCAAAATGTTTGCCTTGGACTTGACTGAAAATTGATAGAAAACTCTCTAAAACAAGGTGAGTGGTCACGTCATGCACAGCACTGAGAAACAACAGGGTCCATGTATGTACTTGCAACGTCTACTCAGTATCTGCTACAGAATCTGCTGTCACCTTTGCAGAATCTATTTCTAACTTGGTATTCTTTAGAGATTCTATTAATGAATTGAGGACATTAATAGTGTCAGTAACAGGAAAAGATGGCCATGTAATTAGTTCCCATGGTCAACGCTATAAAGCCGGATCATCCCTCCGGGAGCATTTACTCCTAGTTCTTCTGTCTCCAAATCCCATTTTGTTTCCATCTGGACGCAATGATCCAAACCTCAAGAATGATGTTGGGCAGGCATGTCCCATAAAGGTCCAGAAGGAGCCTTGCACCAGAGATCATAGGTCAGCATTTAGCAAAAGCCAAGCCAACAGCCTTTAGGGTGTCTCCTTTAATTGCAGGGATGGATAACATCAGCAACTCAGATCACAGTGCCAGTCACTGCTCAAGGCACTTAGTTATCTTGATTAGCCCTCAAGGCAGAGCTATTAGCACCATGTCCACTTGGTAGGTGAGAAAATGGAGCCACAGAAGTGCTTAACTTCACACTGCGGTAACAGGGTGGGCAATGAACATGGGAGCTCATGTATATTTTAATATATGTAGGACCCTGGAAAGACACGGAGGGAGATTGATGGGGAATGACCCCATAGGCTTATGCATTTAGACTTGTTTCCCTACTGGTGGAGCTGTTTGGGGGAAGTTATGGAACCTTTGGGAGGTGGAGCCTTGCTGGAAGGAACAGTCACTAGGGGTGGACTCTGGGGGTTCCTAGCTTCCTCTGTTCCCTCTCTCTGTTTCTTGTGTGTGGTGGAGATGTGATTTCTCAGATTCCTGCACCTGCCATTATGCCTTCCCCGTCACTATGGACATCTAGTATCCTGAAACTGTAGTTCAAGTAAAACTTTCTTAAGTTGCTTTTGGACATGGTGTTTTAGGGAAGCAACAGGAGAGTAACTAATGCAGACACTGTGCACAATACAGCTGTTTCAGGAGGTTCAAGGCCTCCCTTAAAGGCACTGGGGATCTAAGCCAGGCGACAGAATACCAGGCAGGGGGCCCTCAGTTTGGGCATGTCTAAGAGAATTGCTAGTGCAAAAGATGGATGGAGAAGTAGAGAGCTTCTGAAAAACTATAGCTCTGTCACAAGCAAGTCTTGTATTTGGTCACCCAGGGCTCAGCAAAGGCAATGTACAATTAGTGTCCATTTACAGGTTCCAAGAAGAGGGTGTGTGTGTGTGTGTGTGTGTGTGTGTGTGTGTGTGTGTGTGTGTGACAGGGTTGACTTTTCAGATCAGAGGCCAACCTTGGGAAGGTGGGAAGAAGGGCACAGCACTGCAGATGGGAGCACAGATGAGATAATATCCACTGTGTCTTCCCGTCCAGCCAGATGGGAAGGATAGGAACCTTCATCTTCCAGTTGCTTACACAGGGCCCAGCTGTCAGAGTCTAGGGTGTGTCCAGTTATGATGACAATACAACAAAGAAGACCTCACACTTCCTGTGTGCCTGGGGGCCTCTCACAACCCTGTGCTGTGACCAGCAGAGGCAGCAGCCCTCCACACCAGAGGACAAAGATCTCTGGGACTCCAGGGCTTAAGTACAAAGAGACACTCACATTCCTGGGACACTCTCCTCCCATTTCCAATCACCAGTTCTCTGTGGGGATGAGGCATCATTTTCCCTGCTCTACTGATGAAGCAAAGGAAAGGGAGGCCAGGCAAGTCCTGGAGCAGAACTGAGATTAAATATTGTGAGTGCCAACACCTAGGACCCTTTGCTTGGCCACACTCCTTCTGTGCTGAGAGTTTTTCTTTTTGCTTCTTCAAGGAGAATTGCTAGTTCATTATCTGATGAGGGCATAGATCCTCAGCAGTAGGAGACCTTTGGCTTGAAGTCAAGTCCTTCCTTTACAATAGGACCTATTAGAACAAACCTAGATTTTCTCTGGAAGCCTCATGCTCAGAGACAGACAGACAGACAGACAGACACAGACACAGACACAGACACAGACACAGACACACACACACACACACACACACACACACACACACACACACACGAAAAGAAACAGACAGACAGATAGACAGAGACACAAAGACAGACAAGGATCCAGGGAAAATCAACAGAGGAAGTTAGGAAAGTTATAATTTTGTGGTCAAAGGTACTTTTTGCTGTGTCACATATACAGATTATGTGCATATGTACTCCCACTGAAGCAGATACAGTAACTAACAGATCTCATAAATACAACTGAAATTCAAAAGCTCCAATTTTACGCTGGGATGTTGGTAGATTATCATTATTTTGAGGAAGCATCTCAAGTGACTTTGAAGCATTCAGCAAACATTCACTGTGGACTTGCTCTGTGTAAAGATTTCAAACCTATATGGGCTCCAGGAGCACTTAAGTGTATACTGTTTGCTGGGCTCTGAAGCTCCAGAGACTCAACCAATAAGGCTCCTGCACTGTCGCTTGTAATAGATTTTTAAAGTTCTTTTGACAAAAAGAAATTGTCATAAACTGCCCAGCCTGGAGGTCTCTGCACCAGAGATGATGAACCTTCTAACATTTTATAATGGTTTCAATGTCTGGACTGCAAATGAGTAGGGATCACCCTGGAGCCCCAGGAAGAAAGAGGTGTTGAAGTGGTTGGCTTCCTTTATCCTCATCATGATGTCCAGAGGAGGAGACAGAGCACACATGACAGGAGGCTGTGTACCCACTTCCTAGTGACTCCCAAAGTCACAAGACATTCTGCAGTGCAGCCAGATACTAATTGAAACAATTAACTGTAGAAGACACATGGGCACAGCAATATTAGTAGCGCATAATCCTTTCTAGTTAAGCGCCCCTTCCTGGATTACAGCCGAAAAGCTCGGGAGTTCTAATTACCTGTGCAAATCCCACAAGGCAGAAGCAAAACATGGTAATTAGAGGGCTGTAATCTGAGGTGTTAGCAGGGGAGGCAGGATTTGCTCTAAGTGCTGCGGTGTTTTCATGGCTATTTACTGAGCAGAGCCCCAGAGTTTAATGGAATTTGGTGAAATTCTCCCGTGACTACGGTGAGCCGGTAGTTAACAAACGTGTCTTAATGTGAGCTCTGTCTTCTCTTCCTGAGATGCTGAATACTGATCCTTAACTAATCAGAGGGAGGATTCAGATTTATTGCTGGGATTTATTGATTGTGTCTTTATGGTGCTTTTCATTCACAGGTGTTACTGACCTTGGAGACTTCAGCTTCCCAGGGGAGCCCAGGCCTGTCTGCTTTTCCTCCTACAGTGGATCTGGGACATGCCTACAAACTCCTCCCCACAAGCTCTAAGGAAGCTCCTACCACCCACGCATGCATGGAGAGAGAAATTTTATAGGTTTTCGGGATGGTGCAATATATTTACTCAAAAATGTCCATAAATATAAAACATATCAGCCAAGTGAGAGAGATTCATTTTTCTTACATTCTTTTTTTTCTCTTTTGCCAATCTCCTATCGCTCTCTTAAGTTACTCTGTGTACTATGAATGTGTACATAAAGATGGAAATCAGACTATAAACTTCGCTGTGCGCCCAGAGAATAGAATATCAAAGTAATCTAAAGGAAATATTGGTATAACATGCCCATCTATGCTTTGACTCTGCTAGGAAAATGGCTCATCAGTTTGTAGGTGCTAATTACACCTGGCCCCAGAGTGGGGCTCTTAAGAATTATGACCAGTGGCTTACTGAACCTTTGGGTGGGAGATCTACTGGGCCATTGAGGACTTTATTAATTAAGACCCGGGTATCTTCTAGAGATGGGGATTAGCTGTAGGGGGCCCAGATTTCCATGTACATGGAGAAGCATGTGCCTCTGCTTCTTTGAGGTTTCTCCCTGCAGAGAACTCTCACTATGTGATGACAATTGAGTGTTGAAAGTCTCCTTACCAGCATCTAAGTGGAAGATGAGGGGTAGGCTCTAGGCCAATGTACCTTTTAGTAAAAAAAACTTCAGTGAAAATTCTCTGTTTTTTTCCCCACCTGTGGGATTACTGCTATACTACATGGAAAGATGGACAGAATGGATTGAAGCAAGCAGTCACCAGGAGTGGAGGCCACGTTTGCAACAAAGTCTTGGCAAAGAGAAGGGAGGGAGTGCCGGCATGCTCACCCATGTTCATTCTGTTCATGATGGCTCCACGAGGCCAGGCCCAACCAGACCCATAACTTATTTCCCTGACAAGACTGGGCCACCAGGAGCTAGGGATATGTCTTAGTTGGTGAAGTACTTGCTGCACCTATAATTTCTATGCTGGAGAAGAGGGAACAGGAGGATACCCGAGCCTCACTGGCTAGTCAGTCTAGTGCAATCAGTGAGCTTCCGGTCCAGTAAGTTGCTCAAAATGCAAGCAAAAATAATAACAAGGTGGAGAACAAGAGAGACACAACTAAATGTCAACCTCTGACCTCCATGTCCACATATCCACACATACCATCCCCACACACAGATACATGCACACATACACACTAAAATCTAAAATCAAACACAAATGTGGGAAACCTAAGAAGGAAGGGGCCAGGCCACATACCTGTGTGAACAATAAAGCAAAGGACAGAATGCTTACTGTGTATGTGCATGCTTGTACAATACACACATGCATGGATAATCATGCAACATTACTGTGCATAACTAACTCCACATTGTAAGCTATACACCATGCAGCCTTTCTGTGATGAGGGAAAGGCATTTGCAGAATAGATAGCTCAGTGGCAGAGGTCATTCCTGGTAGAGTCAATGAGATACAATTGCCAAATTCTTCAGCTGTACCAACTTCAGTGTTAGCAGTGGCCAGGGCTCTGAAGGCTCTCTTTGTCTGCATTCACTTCAATGTACCTAGCACAGGCTAGCTCCTCTTGAGGTAAACTTTGGGGGTGATGTTAGCAGAGAACAGCCCCAGAGGCTTACCCTTGTTCCCTGCTGAGTCTTGTCACAGATAATGCCATGTGTGGTCACACTCACGTGTCCCCAGGCTAATCAGGCAGTCTCCCACCCTATCCATTCCCACTTTCCTTTCTCACCCTAAAAAACACAGACACACAAATGAAGTCAATTGTCTCCATCTTTTAAAAAAGACTCAGTGATTCTACCTGTTTATTTGCGACACACATTTGACATTCTCCTGAGTTTTCACTACCTTGGGTAGTATGGCTAATTTCTTTCTGTACGTACAGGCCAAGTCCTGTGGAAGCAATGTAATTTGACTGGCATATTTTAAATTAATAGATTATTTTAAAAAGCACAAGCATAGGCTACATAATTATTTTTAAAGTTAGAACAAAATTGTTTTGTCTCCTAACTTGTAAGGTCTGTGAGCCTTTCTTTTCTTTTTTTCTCATTACATAGACCTGTTGAGAGTTTTTATATCTTGGCAAAATATGGGTTGTAATTTAATTGACTAAGCAACACCACCAAGTAACTCGTGGATTCCTGAGGGAAATTTCGTTTCATGCTTTCCAGCAGAACTTCTAATTGACTTCTATTTCTGAATAATTGTTAAAATTAATATGTGGCAAGGGCTGGCTATAAATGAGGCATCGTGGATATTTTTATTCCACCCATGCCAAATCCATAGGTGAGTTAATATTTTAAAAGTCAGTATTGAAATGTCTGCCCTTTGAATTGATTCAGTGGATGAATCAATAAGCTTGGCAGGACCATTGCAATGCAAGTCTCGACTCCAGGTACACTAAACCTGAAACCAGGTGGGAGAGGATCACTCTGAAGGAGAGGGTGGGTTGGACTAGTCAGAACAGAAGGAGGTAAAGAATGAAAGCATGAATGAAATTCTCATGAGCTTTTACTCAAAACCAAATTAAACCATATTTAGAGGTTCACAGTGGTTCCTTAACTACAATTCTCCCTAACCACATACATGGTCTATTGTTTCCTTGTTAATAAGCCATGAGCATAATCAATAATACATATTGGTAGAATGTGTGAACCAAATGGTGTTCTGTGGAAAAAACTATGAATCTTTACAAACCATATCAATTGGGTAGCTTTAGAATAAATGCCATTAATAATGTCCCAAATGTATAATTAAACTTTATCGGTGCCAGGAGAAGATGAGTCAGGATGTCTTTAGAGGGGGTTCCTGCTATTCTTGGCATCCTCCAAGGGGAAGGAAGGGCCTAGGTCCTCCTCCTCTTTCCAATCCATTATAATTCTGTTAGCCACCGAACCACATGCTACACTCATGGGCAATCAAATACTAAAGGCTTCTTATGTTTGAATTCAAATAATAGCTTGGTTTGTTATCTGGTACTAAATCTATACTGCATTATAAATTTATGATGACCTGTAAATTTCTTGCTGATTTTTAAGTTTTAAAGTGTGTTGATGCTTTTCAACGTGTGAGGACATAATATGACAGGCTCATAAGGGAAGAATTACAGCAGCATAAATACAAATGTCCAAATTCCATCAGGTATTTATTTGTATTAAATAACGAAGCTGACACTTTATCTGCTCTCACCTTGCAGCTGAGGACACTGTGAGAAGCACTAAAAATTCAATTCCATGCAAGAGGACAGAGAAAGCCCCTTGCTTTCCAGGAGACAACGATGGAGAAAAGAACAAATGGATAGGTAGTTTCAAATTATAAAGAAGAGAGCAGACAGGTCATGGACCAGGCACCTGGCTTGCCTGTATTTGAAACATTTCAAACTGTGGGACTTGGAAGAGGAAGTCTGTGTGGCAGGGAGGTGAGAGGGAGAGCATGTCTGAAGGCCCTGCCCTGGATGATAGCCCAGCCTCTTGAACATCAGAGGGAGGCCCTGGTGGCCACATCAGGGCAAATGGTAGAGACATGATGGCAACTTGCTGGTCTTTGCAGCATTTGAGTTTTTTGTTTGTTTGTTTGTTTGTTTGTTTGTTTTGTAAGAAACATATTCAGGGACAGGGACTGTCTATTCTGGCATGTGTGTGACAGATAGATTGTAGTGTACCCAGTCAAAGAAGCAGAGAGAGCATGTTATGGGCTTCTGCAGCAGTGGGGGAGGCAGCTAGTAGAGGTTTAGATTAGGGTGGGGAGCAGAGATGGAGAGAAGTTATTATAACGGTTGGGAAACTTTGGGCATTGGAGTGAGTAGGAATTGATGAATTGTTGGGGCTTGAGCAAGGCAGGACTGCTTTAGGACCCGGCCTGCATCATGTGCATTAAATGCTTGCTACCCAGCTGGACACTGTTGGGAGGGGATGGGATTTGAAGAAGTAGAGACTTAGGTCGCTGGGGCATGTTTGTCTCTTCTCTTTCCTCTTACTCTCTCTGCCATGGTGTACTGCCTCACCACAGAGTCTAAATCAGTGGGATCAACTGTGGACAGAAATCTTTAAAATAATAATCCAAACTGAGACTTTCCTCTTTGTAAGGTTGACAGAAATCCTACACAGCCTCTTCTGATGATAGTTTCCATATTCTCATTTTACTCAAATATGTGTGTAGTCACAAGTTATGGTGGGATTGTGAGAGGTTAGAGGTCAGAGGTCAAGCTATATAGAGTTACAGAGATGGACAGAGGGCAGCCAAGGGTGAGTTACATAGGTTCAGGTCATACATACTTGATGAGGGATTTAAAGTAAACCAGGACAACTGGTTGTTTACTAATGTCTGCCATTGCTTAGATTCATGAGCACAGTGACAGATAAGGCAAACAGAAGGGGTTCATGAGGATTAAGATTGGCCACACGGAATGGACACAAAATCTTGGGAGGGGATAATGATTGAGTAACTTGGAAAGATCAAAGAACTATGTTACTTGATAAAATGGAACAGAAAGTAGTCAGATGATCTGGGCCCAATATGAGACATTGGCCTCAAAAGGACACCAGCTCTACCTCTCCCACTGGAAGATGCTGTAAGGACACTTAGATGACATTAGATGACACAGGGAGGCATAGGATTGGATCCAGCAAAGTCACAGAAATATCAGGAACAGCATTGGGCATACAGCAGGACAGTGGTCACAGACAAGGTGTCTGGTGACCAGAGGCAGAAGCAGGAGGGCCATTGGTCAAGCATTCTAGGGTTACTGGAAGACAGTGGGGTTAGGGGAAAGATGTGTGGAGCCCCTGTGGCTTCCTGGGGACTAGGGCTGAATTCCAGCACTGTCCCCCCTCACATGGATTACAAATGGTACAATGTGTACATAAACACTTTGTGAATCCTCTTGAACACTGTAAATCGGCACAGCATCACTTAGGATACCCAACAAAATATAAGTGTCTGTAAATGATCATTCTAGGCTGGATCACAGAGAAAGTGATGACATGAGGAAAATCTGCCCATATTCTCTACAGACACCCTTCTTCAACTACTTTTGATTCACAGTTATCGATTTGCTAATGGTCAACATACTGATACCAAAGACCTACTGCACATAAAACAAGGTCTTGTCCAGGGAAACATTATTTAAATGAATATTATGATAATGGTAGATATTATTGCTTTTATTACAAAATGTATTGGTCAAATGGACGCTACATGAACAATATTTATAATGACTATTTAAAGTGAAAACCCTGGAAGTCAGTCAGGATTTAAGTGGTGTGGTGATATTGTATCCCCCAATATATTATGCATCCTAATAAACTTATCTGGGGTCAGAGGACAGAACAGCCGCTAGATAGACATAGAGACCAAAAAATGGTGGCACATACACCTTTAATCCTATCACTTGGGAGGCAAAGATCCATCTGGATCTTTGTGAGTTCAAGGCCATACTAAAAACAGCCAGGAAGTGATGGCAGGAAGTAGAAAGGTATATAAGGGGTGAAAACCAGGAGCTAGAGCTGGTTAAACTTTTAGGCTTTGAGCAGCAGTTTGGCTGGGATCCATTCAGATAAGGACTCAGAGGCTTCTAGTCTGAGGAAACAGGATCAACTGAGAAATTGGCAAGGTGAGGTGGCTGAGGCTTGTTCTGCTTCTCTGATCTTCCAGCATTCACCCCAATACCTGGTTCCGGGTTTGTTTTTAATAAGACCTTTTAAGATTCATGATACAAAGTGTTGCGTTGACCACCTGTTGTCATGCAGTCTGTTGACAGTGAAGTGTTAACAATGGGGGTCACTAAAAAGTAGATGATCTCCCAGAGACACTGGGCAGTTCCCTCTGCCACCCATAGATGGTGGCTGTGCTGTGTGGGACAGAATGCTGGGGGAGATTTAAACAGGACTCATCAGTAATTGAAAATTAGTAATCAGCTGGGTTGAAACTGATAAATGAGAGAATCAAAGTGATAAAAAAAAAATGATGAGACTGATTAAAGGTGAAGTAGTCCAAAGAGGAGCTAATGGCTTCCTTAGGAGCAACGGTTCATGCAAATGAGCCAACTAAATATTCGATTAAAGAAAACTTTCCTACCAGCTTTTACTTTTTGTTGCTCAAGGCTCTCCAAATTATTCACCCTCTATCCCCAAATGATTCTTTCTTCAGGGCTTTCTTGAGTGGTAAGAGGAAAAAACACAACTCTCCCTCCTGTCCTTCCATTCCTCCCCATAACTTAATCCTAAACCAACTCCAAAGTTCCCTGAGTCTAAACGAGTGGACAAGTGCTCAAAAGTGCTCTTGTTTAAGAAGATGCCCACATCCTTCATGAGTGTAAGCATTTCAAAGCCTCTGTTACTGGAAAGTCCGTGTTCTCCCCCTGGGGGCTGTCACTAGGGTGCCATCATCCATGCTCTGTGCAGGACCTCAACCGCTCTTAGTCACTGACTAGGGCTTTCCTGGGAATACTGGCCATTTACCAAGAACACAAAAGTGCTTTTCTGAGACTCCAGAAAGCACTAAAATGCCATCAGAAAGGAGAGAGTAATGGAACAGATAGAGCTCGTTTTTAATCTTTGTCTCCTCTAAGATTCCTAAGATGTAAGCCATTCCCAAGAAGATAACAGAGCACAGATTTTCATTGCCCCTTACCAGTCTTGACTGAGTTCACTAGTCCATCTGTGCCACTAACATGGACTTTGGTGACCTTTGTGGCTCACACATATTTCACTTCACTGTCTGGTTTCATCAGACATGATATTTTCCCACTGTCTGACTAACACAGCCTATTCATATCAAATATTGTATATCAGAAGATCAGACAAAATCACTGGTTTAAAAGTGTCTTTTAGGGTTCCTCAGATTTAGAATGCATACACTAAGCATCAACTAGGCCTCGGTTTTCACGTCATGTGTACCAATCAAATGGCCTCAGTCTTTCTTAAGTCTGTAAAAGACCCTTTTACCACACACCTCATTATTTAAAAAAAAAACAAACAAACAAACAAAAAAAAACTGTATGGTCACAGTGTCAATTGCTAACTGTATTGTCTATCTATATCATCTACTTATAAATGTTCCTTTCCTCAATTTAATTACTTGGTAATTAAACATTATAAGATCGAGCTGAACTTTCAATTCGTGGTACAATGGCCAACTGAGGTGCTTTGATCTCACAAGTTCACTCAGCAGCCAGTGGCCAACTGAAGATCATCCACATCCACTCACATATGGGATTGGACTCCAACATTTTTATTTTAATGAAGATGCTATATTACATATAGTAAAACAATGCCCACAGAGAAGAGAAAGATCTTTTCCCCTTCTGAGTTTAGCTTTAGTATTTTTGGCTCATTTAATTAAATTCAATGTAATGAGCAGTGAGTTGAAGCTTGCATACACAAGGACCATCCATCAACAGATATGTTTCCAAATGCACATGGGTATTCAGTCTATATGTCATATGTATCTAAACCACTATCAGTGACATGAAGGGCTTGAGATCTGTACAGCAAATATTTCAATATGATATAAAAATTTTTACCATAAGCAATAGAAGGCTTTTGTTTACATCACAATTTTGTTATTCTGCTATGATTCCATAGGGATAGAATTTCTTAAAATAGAGAGTGTGGTTTAAAGAGAAGATCTAGAGAACATCTCATCACAGGACAGCATGGCTATATTCATTAAGAACAAATAATATAATGTACTATTATGTCAGAACAAAGTATGGTAGGTATTTGCCTCTAATAAATGTGACTATTATGAGTGAGAGAGAGAGAGAGAGAGAGAGAGAGAGAGAGAGAGAGAGAGAGAGTCCTAATAATACTAGAAGCTATTTGAAAAAAGAAATTGTCTCTTTCTACTTTTATATTTCTGTCATCAATGCTATTTACAAAGTTTATTCAATGGATATGATTGTGCCATATAGGAAAATGATCCAGAAAACCTTAGTCAAAGACTGCAAAATATTCATATGCTAAACGATATTCATTAGATTTACCCAATGTACATAAAATCATCAATTTCTAACAGCTGGTAATATCAAAATATCCAAGGGGGCCCCAAGAGTCAAACACACCAGCATACTGACTTTCTAAAACTATGAAATTTTAATTTGGTAGGACCAGAAGCAACTGATTAGCCTAATTCCCACCCCCTGCTTTCTGAATTTATAATTCTGAATTTGTAATTCAGAAAGCACTCTGCAGGGTAAAATAAGAGCTCCTATTTACAGAGCACTAGAAGATGGGGGACTATAACCAGAAGTCAGAGACACTGATTTCTGTATCGCCATAAGAATCCATTCAGGTGCTTACTGTGAAGTGGCTATGCCTAAGGTTGGCTCTGGGCAAAATGAGGACTCCAAACAGACAGCAAGATGAGACTTGCTCTTGGCTCTTTCCCTTCCTTCCTTCCTTCCTTCCTTCCTTCCTTCCTTCCTTCCTTCCTTCCTTCCTTCCTTCCTTCCTTCTTTCCTTCCGCCCTCCCCCTCCCCTTTTCTTCTTCTTCTTCTTCTTCTTCTTCTTCTTCTTCTTCTTCTTCTTCTTCTTCTTCTTCTTCTTCTCCTCCTCCTCCTCCTCCTCCTCCTCCTCCTCCTCCTCCTCCTCGTCATCCTCCTCCTTCTCCTTCTTCTTCTTTGAGACAGGGTTTCTCTGTGAACAGCCCTGGCTGTCCTGGAACTCACCCTGTAACCCTGTAGACCAGGCCAGCTTCAAATTCAGAGATCTGCCTTCCCCTGTCTCCTAAGTGCTGGATTAAAGTAATAGGAGTTTTCAGGATTATTTATATCCAGGTCCTAGGTGGTGACCTCAGGCTGGATCAGGAGGCTGGTGCATTGGAGGCTATGACAGGGGACACAGGGAGGTTAGTGGGGTGGGTAAGGTACAATTGGGTGTCTGGAGGCATTGTGAAGTATAGGGAGGCAGCAGGCTCTGGGGTGCAGCGCTCTAAGCATATAATAGAAGAGAGTTTAGGGGTGAGGGTTTAAAACCTCAAAGCAGCATCTGTGAAGTGGTTCATGGAGGGAATTCAGGAAGTCACAGAAGGGATGAAACTGATGAGATTCATTGCCATGGAGACATGGGAAACATGACCAGAAAAAACGCTGCTTTGAGAAGAGTGGACTTTGGATTTGGAAAGGCAGCAATCAGTAGACTAAATCAGAAGACCTGGGTCAGTGCAGACTTTCTCTCGACCATTGCCAGTAGTCTACAGTGGGTGTATCATTGTGGATTTCTGGGGACCTCTCTAGCACTTTGCTTCTTCCTGTTCTCATGTGGTCTTCATTTATCATGGTCTGTTATTCCTTGTTCTCCCTTTCTGTTCTTAATCCAGCTGGGATCTCCTGCTCCCCTAAGCTTTCTTTCCCTCGAACCTTGCCCTTCATTACTCCCACTGTCGTCCAGGTTGTTCATGTAGATCTCATCCATTTCTCTGTCATTAGGCAATCCCTGTGTCTTTCTTAGGGTCCTGTTTTTTAGGTAGCCTCCCTGGAGTTGTGAGTAGCAGTCTAGTCATCTTTGTTTTACATCTAGTATCCTACTATACCATTTTTGTCTTTCTGAGTCTGGGTTACCTCACTCAGGATGATTGTCATGTTGGAACTCTCATCCAATAACTGCTGGAAGTGGATGCAGAGAGCCTCAGCCAGGCCCCAGGTGGAGCTCCAGGACTCCAATTGTCGAGAAAGAGGAGGGACTGTAAGAGTGTGAATTGTTGAGACCAAGATTGGAAAAGCACAGGGACAAATAGCCAAACTAAGGGAAACACATGAATTATGAACCAAAAGCTTTGGAGCCCCCAGCTGGATCAGGCCCTCTGAATAAGTGAGCCAATTGAATAGCTTGAACTGTTTGGGAGGCACCCAGGCAGTGGGACCCAGACATGTCCTTAGTGCATGAGCTGGTTGTTTGGAACCTGGGGCTTATGAGGGGACATTTTTCTCAGCCTGGGAGGAGAGGACTAGACCGGCCTGTACTAAATCCACCAGGTTGAGCTGAATCCCCAGGGGAGTCTTGGTCCTGGAGGAGATGCGAATGGAGGGGAGGGGCTGGGGGGAATGCAGGGGTGGGAGGGAGGACAGGGGAACCCATGGCTGATATGTAAAATTAAAACACAAATATAATTTAAAAAAAATTGGAAGACCTGGGAAGTTGAGGTGACTGCAGAATTCAGGGATAAAGTAAGGCATGCATGCAAGAGATGCAAGGCTAGAGCAGAAAGCTACCAAGGCTAGACGCACCAGAAATGTGGCTTAGAAAGAAATGTTTACATTTGGGCCTAATCCACAACCTAGTTTTTTCAGGCACCAGTAAAGGGATTCCAGCCCATCGGATGTGGTGTTTAATAGCAAATATCTATAGTAATGAGTAACATCTACAGCTGCATTAATATGGCAGCCAATAAAGTTAGCCTCTTTTATGATGACAAAAATTCCATATACTATGATCAATATAAATTTAGATTTAAATAATCACACATGGTCAGTTGCTATGTTTGAGACTGTGGATATAATACTCAATTTACCATAGAGCCATGAATACTGAATTTTTCCTCTTTCTCTCTCTCTTTGGGGACTGGACCATGTACATGCTGTGCAATCAGTCTATGGCAGAGCTACATCCTCAACCAAATCATGGAGTCAGTATTAATGTCTCAGGAAGAGAATACAGGATTTTTGTTGCTGTTTTTTTTTTGTTGTTGTTGTTGGTGGTGGTGGTGTGTGCGTGTGTGTGTGTGTGTGTGTGTGTGTGTGTGTGTGTGTGTGTATGTGTGTGTGTTTTTCCCCACTATGTTCTGCACCGATGTCTTCCTGTTGAGTGGCTGCAATATTCTATGCCTCACTTGTTCTTAATGAAGAAACTATTGCTATTTTCAAATTGAAATGTCTATTGATCCTTTCCAGTGACATTCTAGAAAGAGTCTGTAATAATCTGCAGATGATTCTGCAAACACTGGACAAAACACTTACCAGAAACAAATCTCAATGATAACTGTTAAATTACTGAAAATGGGTCTGAACTTTCCCCGGTGTTCTGGGGCCATGCTTGCCCTTCTTGGACTAAAGTTAGAAATGGCCATGATGCCACACTCTCTTCAACATCCCTCCACTCCGCTTGCCCATCTTCCTTTCACACAAACCCAGCAGGAGACCACCAATGCAGGCTTAGAAACTTGAACATCAGTCTGCTTCTTCCAAAGTCACCTGGGCTCCAGTGCTAGCAGCCAGCAGGGCAAGCTGGAACGCTCCCTAGGTGGCTGGATCCCATTCTTTGAAAATGCCATTTGGATTCTGCTCTTTCCTATTTTAAGCTTAGAGGGGTGGCTTCTCCAAAGCCCTTTATGAAAGATACTGTCACCCAAGGCACAGGCTTGCTGGCTCTGTCCGTGTTCTTATCTATTTTCATTGCACTGTGGCCATACTGAGCTCTTCTGTGCCTCAGGGTTGCCTCGCTCTTTGAGTTTTTTTTTTTTTTCTTTAAAAAATTATACATTTATTTATGTATTTATGTATGTGTGTGTATGTGTATTATGTATGTATGGTGTGTGTGTGTGTGTGTGTGTGTGTGTGTGTGTGTGTGTGTGTGTGTGTGTGTGTGTACACACATGTCTGAGGAAAACTTGCAGGGTAAGTTCTCTCCTGCCATGTGGGTTCTGAGGATGGAACACAGGTCATCAGGCTGTGCAGCAAGCTCCTATGCATACTGAACCATCTTGATAGCCCAGGACACCCCTCACCCCCGTTTTTCTTCCCTGTCTTGCTCAACTTCCTCTTCTACCACTGCTATTTGATGAGGACGGAAGGGCCAGCTCCTCGATGGGGGCCGGCCCCTCCCCTACTATGATTCAGGCACATACCCAATTATGCAGGTAACCACTCTAAGGCATGAGTCTCCAGAGGAGATGGGGGGGATCTCTCCCCGACCCATGCTGCCACAGGACAGAGAGCAATGGGGACAGGTGTCCCTTGCTCACAACTTGGTTCACCCACACCTCCACCAACCGGGTTGGCTGGATTGTGCTGCCCAGGTGCAGGGCCTGTTCTCTTGAGTGTTGCATCTGGTGGGGGGCAGGGCAGCTAGCTCTCCTGGTCTTATGACTTCAGGGCCAGCTCTCCCACCTGCCTCAGGTGTTGATGGGGGGTCGGGGGAGATGTTCATGTTTTTACTAGGTAGCACAGATAGCATTTTATGTTTCACTAAGATCACTAAGACAGCAAAGCTCAACATAGTTCCCCAAAATATGACCACAAGTACCTTTTTAAAATGAAAATAAGCTCTTACCATAATAGGAAAAATTTAAAAATATTTGTATAAGTTTTAAGAATTCAGAAAATTATACATGTCTGTTTGAAGTAAAAACAGGAAACTTAGTACAATACTTTCTGTATACAAGTCAAAAATATCTGCAAATTGGAAATCTGTCTCCATGCATTGCAGCCATTGTCTCATGAGGATAATGAATTTTTTAAAACAATAGCTAAATGCCTCCTTCAATTCAAACACTTGGTATTAAATCCCCCAAGTATCGAAATAGCTCTCTAGTCTCTCTAGTCTGTTCCAGAATAGTAGGCTAAGTGTTCTTAAACATATATTTTATTGCCATCAGGAAAGCACTGAAAATGTTTTCTTTTATATTCAAACTCCTTACAAAAGGCCCCATTGCTCAGCTCTGACAAATGTGCCTCCTACGACCATGCTGGGCTCCTCTGCAAATGCACAATTCACAATTAGAAGCAATTTTGTAAAATCCATGCTATTCTTCCCTGGAGACTCAAATGCCTTGGAGTGGTTACCTGTGTGACTGGGTAATTTTCAGAAATGCTTATTATTTATTTGAGCATCATTTCAGACTCACTGGTAAACAGAATGTTCCTGTTACCTGGGACTGTCCTCCAAAAGGCTTGGACAATATTTTGTGCTTCTTCCTAGGACCAGGTATGCATTAAGACAAACAGAAGGTGTCCAGGTGTGTGTCCTCTTTGTCCAAGGCAGGGTGGGGCCCTGTTCCCTAAACTGGTGGTTCCTAATTACAGGAGGAGTAGATGGGGTGAACAATAAGCCCTTTTTTTTTTTTTTTTTTTCTTTTTGGTATGATTTAGGTCCTGTCTTAGCTGGTTGCAAATCTCATTATCAGCTTTACAGCTGTTTTTCTACCTTGATTTATTTTTATGTTTAGATCAGAAAGAAGAATGGCAAAATTGCAGCCCGGAGGTCTGCTCGGGAAAGTACACTTTGAATTAGGCCGTTGTTGATTTACACCTGGCGTGCTATACTTAGCACAGAGGCAAAGTCAAGCACACGTTGTAGGTAGTTACTCCTGCTGTTACAGTGACAGCTACAGAAGCTGCGTGTGACCTAAACAACAGCCTCTTCCAGGAATAGCACTGTCCAAGCAGACTATTAGATGAATAAATTCTGATGATGGTGGTGGAATTTCATCCAATGGGAGCTCTTTGTCCCTATGAAACCGGGCTCTTTTATTACCCAGTTATGGGTAATATGGACCATAAAGCTTCACCCCAAACATGGTCCAACCGATAGGGTGTATCACAGTCCAAACAGGAGGAAGAACACTGCCTAAAACTGCCTTGAGGAGTTTTAGAGGGTGCATTGTTTAATTCTTCTACTCTCTGGTCCATTATTACTGTTCTACTCCATAACACAATGTTTGAAACCCGAGCAAACCCAGCTTTCTTTTCTATATATATATATCAGTACAGAGAGCAGTTGGAAGTTATTCTTTGGGGCTGGACGTCATGACACAGAACCCAGCTTCTTAAAATGTGGGTCATGACTCTGCATGGCAGCGTGAAACTGAATGTGGGGTGGGCGTGGCTTGTAAAAATTTCACCACAGTGAAGAGTTTCTGAACAAACAACGAACACGTATTAATTTAAAATTAGATCCCTGATGATCCCAAGATGTTCCTGGCATGGCTGGCCCGTGTTGCCTCTGAGACTTTACTGTGGCCTTAGTTCCGACCACATGACATGTGCCCTTTGTACTTCATATTCTGCCACACAGTGTGGCACCAGTGATGCTTCCTGAACACCGTGGCAGGGTTTGAGCCTGCCTCATGCTATGCAGTGCTTTTAGTGTACACAGAGGAGTTTCTGCTCTGACAAACACAGGTTTTAATCACAGACAATCATGACATCTACTGTTTTCATACTATCATTCTGCACCCTAGAACCAACAAATTAGTGTCTCTCTGGATTGCACTATGCTAGAAGGTTTGTTTTTTTAAAAAAATACCGTCTGATTTGCTGACTTGAGTTTCATTTAAAAATCATGCAATGAATTTGGCTTAGGATTAGAATAGACTTTCCAATAACTTTGGAAATGACCCTAAACATACTTCTGCCATTTTGTGCTACGTAGTTCTGTGAAGTGATATTCTCAGTACTGATGATTAAAAAACAAAAACAAACAAACAAAAATCAACTCTGAGAAATGCTGAAGATGTTCTATATCTTACAGGACCAAATATTCAGCCAAGATTCAATTCTTCCTAGAAAGATAAAGAACATAGCCCTCTCATTATTATGTACACTTGATTTCATTTTTAAATAGATGGTAAGATGATTGATTTATATAATGAAGAACCACTTTAAAACAAATTTCTTGATAACTAATTCTTCATACATGTTAGATTTTTTCACCAGTTTTATAGGCCTAAATATCCATGATCACATAAAAATTTCTTGGGTGGAAAGGGGTCATGGATAATAAAAGTTTAGAAACCCAAGCACATAGCCTTGGGTTCCATTCCAAGCAGCACAAATCCAAAAATAGTAATAAAATGTTATCTTTGATATTTTGGAATTAAGACATTTAAATATAGAAAAAGATTTACAGTTCTTTTGTTACTCATAGAATATTAAGTAGTTTTCAAAAAGTGTCTGCCTGGTATGACTTTGGTGAAATACTAAACAGGACCTGCTGGTGCTCTAAATCAGTGGTTCTCAACCCATAGGTCACGATCCATTTGGAAGTCAAATGACCTTTCACAGGGGTCATCTAATACCACCAGAAAACACAGATATTTGCATTACAATTCATAACAGTAGCAAAATTACAGTTATGAAGTAGCAACGAAAATAAATCTTGTGGTTAGGATCATCACAACATGAGGAACTGTATTAAAGGGTCGCAGCATTAGGAAGGTTGAGAACCACTGATCTAAATGGTATATTGTATTTACACTATCACTCACCACAACTTCTCTTCAGCTGAAATTAATACTCAAATTGACTTATGGACAATGATTGCCTGTGGTTCTGTGAACACACTGATAAGCCCTGAGCTGTAACTACCCGTTGGAGACTGGGGAGGTACTGCCTCTAACTCAAGGATCTCCTTGTGATTGTTGACCTGGAATCTGACCAACATCAAATGAAGTGACGGGCTTAGGAGCCAGCAGTCAGGGACCACAGCAACCCTGTGGCAACAGAGGCCCTGGTGTGAAACAAGTTCCATGAATAACGGTGGAAAGGGAAAATTAGCTTTGGAGTTAAGCAAGCTAGTGTTTAGATTTAGCTCCTGGGAGCCTTGGTTTCTTTGTCTCGGAGTTGACTGTCAGTATGAATCATACAGAATCATCCTGAGGCTTCATTGAGGCAATGCACAAAATCTGCTTCCCCATGACATCATAACTAGTGATTACTTTGACCAAATAAAGGAGGAGTTTAGTTAGGGAGAGAGTTGGGACCAGTTTCATGACTCTACTACAGAACTGTTTCCACACTCATGGGCTGGCTTGAAGAACGAGTTCCAATTAACTAATGAATTCATCTTGTTGGCGGTCTCAAAGAAGGAACCCCGAGGAAAAACTATTACCATTTCTCTTAGAGGGACCAGCAGGGGCAAGAAAGGATGTCACTCTTAGGCGAAGCTAGTGTCTGTTGCGGCATCTGAGGGTACACAGGGAATCTGCTCGGGGATTATCACAGCAGAGACGGAAGCAGTGATAGATGCCATGACTGGCTGAGGTTGTTGAAAGAGTTTGACTGTGTTTCTATAGAAGCCATTCTTCCTGCTTCAGAGCAGAAGTGGTCCTGGCTGGGGTTGGGAGTGGTGGGTAGAAGAGTGCTTTCAAACCTCGCATCTGAGGAAGTAGGGCTTGATACCCAGATGTGATTGGTATGGGAGCCCCACAGGAGGCTATAACCCAGAGTCTGTGCTGTCTCTGTCTTTGGTGGTGACATTCCCAAAATGAGATGTATATACAAATTATGTTTCCCATTATTTCATATAGAAAAGTAATGTACACCTGATTCATTTAAGATACAAATTGATTTGGAATTAAAAATGGGTCTCGTTGTTTTCTTACTTTCTTTAATTCTAGTTTAATTTTTTTCTGCAAAATAAGTTATTAGATATGCTCAAAAATCATACAAGCTAAGAGATTCCTGATACCCAAACATTCAAGCAATGACTTGGGAGCTATACTCACAATATGATCAAGGTAGCCAGGACTGCTGCCAGTCAGAGGAGCATCAACCTATGGAGACCTCAGTGATGCATCCCCTTGCCTCCCCATGGACAGACCTCTATTAAAGATAGTCTGAAAGATCGGTCTTGTAGTAGAAATTGAATTTAATGATTTTATTAAGGGAAGTTGTTGATAACTTTCAACTGTTTTTACAACCCAACATTCATGTACCATTTTATACTTGCTACGATGATAATGGTCATGTTCATTTCAAAGGAAATGATTGTTTCCACAGTTTATCACTATGTTGAAGTAAATAAAATCAAGCAGAAAAATCAAGTTTTACTTTTTAACCACAAAACTTGAAAGAAGCCTAAGTTGCAATGCCAGGCTCCTCGTGCCAATCACAAGTTCCTGGTACCCATTCTGAAGCTGGAGTTACAACAGTGATGCCAGGGAAGCTGCCATACAGGTTAGTTGGTGGGAAGTGTGCCAGCTAGCTACTGTTATAGAAGACTCGATTTTAATTGTCTTGAATTCAGAATTATCTTCAAGCCTGTTACACAGCATAGCAGGTCTGCCTTTTTTTACTCAGCACCATCTAAACATGGAGTTTATCCTCTTTCCATAGACCTGAATCCTACATGTGTAGCTTATAACCAAGTTATAAGTTTCCACATAGAAGCTGAGACACAAAGACATCCAATGAATACTGTCAGTGTCGAGCTGAACTCTGTATTCTCAGCCTTTATTGAGATCACATTATTCGTGTTCCCTTTCAGATGGTCAAATAGGACTGGCCAATGGCCACACCACAGCTTAAGAAACCAAGAGAGATGAGGCCTTCAGGACAAGGGTTCATAATGAAGAGTTGTATCTGCATTGGTGGCAAGGGGTGTGCACAGTTGCTTGTCAGAAAGACATGCATGTCCTTTTTCACCCCCTCTATTCCAGCTGGATTCTGGGTGTGGAGATCAGGCTTGTCCATGAAGACACAGACAAGGCCCAAAGGAGGGGAGAGCAAAAGATCATTGTTACTCAGAAGAGAAACACCCACCATTTGAAATACCCACTCAGGACAAGAACTGTCTGCAACTGGCTATGAGCCATTACAGCCGAGATTCCATTGGTGGCAGCATTTTAAATCTCTAACTATTAAAAACATTTATAGAGGCTGAAGATCCTGACCATCTATTCTGGAAAATGAAGGACCGAGATATGATTACAGATGTCATCCAGATCCTGCGAACTTAGAGTATACCGAATGTTCCCCTCTATATCAAATGGAGGTGGAGTAAGAGGATCCTCCCTGAAATTTGTGCTGGTGAGTCTAAACTTTCAAAGCAGACACTTGGTAGACAGGCCCCAGTATGCCCAGGTACTGGATATTGACGTACCAGGAACTAGCTGATGTATGGAGGAAGGGCTTTGAGGGAAAATTGAATAAGCATATCCATATGCTATTTCAACCATGCTGAACAGTAGTTAGAAACAGGCTTCATGCTCAATCAATCCTCTCTGAATACATAATATCTGGAAACTAGTTTGGAATCTAGATGGTGAATGAGAGGCTGAACCAAATCTGTATTAAAGATTTGTCCTAGGCCTGGTGCCTTAGAATGTCACTGTAAATGGAGACTGGACCTTTAAAGAAGGAATGTAGACAACTTCTAACTGGGTATGTCCTTACAGGAATAGGTTACTGGGGTACAGACACACACAGGCAGGGGCCATGTGAATACACAAGGAGGAAACTGGCCATCAGAAAGTTACCAGCTGGAAAAATGACCCAATGAAACCTTGATCTTGAATGTGTAGCCTCCATAGCTGTGGGAAAATAAATTTCTATCGTTTAAGCCGTTGAGTGTGAGGTACTTTTTACCACAGCCCAAACAAGGCAATACAGTGACCTATTACAAAAGCTGTGTAAGCATTTGAAAAGCACTGATACAGAGGCTGGGATGTAGCTCAGTGGTCAAGCCCTTCCTGGAAAGACCTGATACTGACAGCAAAGAGGAAGAGGAGAGCAAAGAAGGCAAGAACATTAGAAAGAAAAAACAGAAAATACAAGACTTTAACTTCTCCAAGCTCAGTAGAACAGAACCTACAAGATAACCCGGACAACATGCAGGCTTCAATGGGAACACATAGTGTAACTACCTGGTTCGGTATCATACATTATTATCATACTGACATTAGACTATTAAACCACGCCTTTTCTTGTTAAATTGATGTGCATTCAAAACATAAAACTTTTTCACTGTCCTGCTTAGGAACCAAGTGGTCTAAATTCTCATGAATATGTAAATCAACCCCTCTAAGCACATTATTAATTATTTGGAAGACAGTTGGAGGTCACCAGCTCACACCAATTTCTATGCTTGAAGTCTCATTAACACAAGACATCACACAGTGAGAGAGAATAAAGTTTATCACAGTTACTAAATGTATGTGTGTGAGTGTGTGTGAATATACACACACAAAACAATATTCATCACTGAATACAGAGACACAAAGCCCTGATTTTATATATATTCATCATCTAGGATGATCATGGTGGCTGAGGAACACAACCTAAGTTGGAAAGCATCCAGGTATGCCACACCCTAAGCAAAGAGGGCTGTGAGCAGGACAAGAACACCCACCCCCTACTGTTCCTGGCAGGAGGCGGCCTGACTCCAGTTTATACATTAGCAGAGCCCCACCCCTTATCTAGAGAAAAAGTGACTTCTGCTATATAACCTAAGTCATCTGTGCCCTGCTGCCCCTATCTTCTCCACATAGCTCAGATCACATATTGACTAAACCTGCTTCCTCACAGTGCAGGACCCCCTTTCCTTCAGAAACCTTTAAGAATAGATTGCTTTGTCTAGCAAAATAAAGCTTTCTTTGGACCCCTGCAGCACTTCTTGCAGTGGCATTTGGTAAATCTCCCTTGAAGGATGCTTCAGAAATCTCTTCCCCTCCCTCTCCCAAACCTAACAACCCATAGAGCAATTAAAAATGTACACGTGGGGCTCAGTCAGGAAGTGTGTATTTAAAATCTAAAGCAAATTGTGCCTCAAACACACTTAAGTTTTCTTGACCTACAGGGTATAAATAGCCCTACTTTCTTTACAGGTAAAGTTACGACAAAAATCTGTAGCCTGTGAAGACGAAGTATGTACTTTATTTCCTGAAACACCAGAGGCTGCAGAGTGAGCCATACACCGGTACGTACACACCGTTGCATACGTTTAAGCTCCTCGTCGGCTACACTATGCCAGCCATAGCTCAGGAGCTTCACAGCCACCAATGTGCTCTGATCTAATCCCTGGGACGAGCTGCCAGGGGGGATGCCCTCAGGACTGAGGGGAAACAGTTGACAGCAGCTCATAAGAGACCCACAGGTGAGAGGGGCACACGGTGCAGGTAACAGGAAGCTTCAGCAGCCACCCCCAGACCAAGAGTAGGGGCATTGCCTGCAGCTCAGTGGTCCCCGTGTGACCTGCCCAGTCATATCTGCCTCCTTTCTGCTTGGAAGCATCCTATGACCTTTCTTATAGCGTCACCACCTATGTGTACATACCTAAATAACAAATTCACCAGCTTTAAGCGTTCAACTTGATCCTGGATAGATTTTTTTTTTTAACCAAACTGCTTTCCCAGCAGACTGCCATTTCCAGTAGTAATCCTGGTCACTGAGTGGTGATGTGTGCACTACCCTAACATTCAGAGGTTTCGTTCCCAGTTGTATTTTATACAATTTGTTAGTGCACCGGGTGCCAGCTTTGTGTGTGCTTCTTTCTTCCCTCCACAGTAAATCATTTTACTCACACAAATGAGAAAATGATTTTACTCACACAAACAAACAAAATAGTTTCTTTAAAATTGCTTATTTTTGGCCAGGTGCAGTGGTGCACGCCTTTTATCCTAGTACTCTGGAGGCAGAGGCAGGTCGATCTCTGGGAGCTCAAGGTCAGCCTGGACTACATAGTGAGTTTCAGGACAGCCAGGGCTAGGTGGGGAGACTCAGTCTCAAAAGCAAACAAACCAAAAAAAGAATATTAATTTTAACTACTTGCGACATGAAAGAGTAGGAAGAACGAACAAAAAAGGAGTTTGGAACACAGATATTCAAGCAAATTGAGAATCAGCCTGTTTCATAGAGGTACAGAGACATTGTTCCTTTGCAATGCACGAAGGATGGTACATGCTTCAAGTGAACATAAAACTCCTCCCTGAGCATCCACAGTAGGAGTTCTATAAAGGCAGCAATTGCAGAGCCAGATGGATGGCCAGATAGACAGGCCCTTGTTGATCTAGTTGAATGAGTTCCGGGACAGCATTGGTTTGCCCTACATCTTTTCTTCTGGCCCTTGTCTGTGTACCAGTCACTCCTTATAATGAAGTGACTTGATGGAGTGTTGCTTCTGTTGCTGGCAGGGAGAGGAATGCAGGAAAGTCAAGTGATGAAGTGTGCTTTTTGCCAGAGTCTGAACATGGGCTGAGGCTGCTCGGCTTGCAGCCCTGTTTGTGCTTCCTCATGGGCACGCACTGGACTCCATCTCCCAAGCCACACCTCCAGGCCACAGTGCACACTGTAGACTTTATGTGCATCCATGGATCTGGGACTGTGCTGTAAGGAACATGGGATGAAGCGGTGTAGTCCACTGCCTGGCCTCTACCTCATCTGTGTGGCTCATGGGCAGCGCTCCTATCCTAACTACCCATGACTTAGTAGGCACTGAAAGCTGCTGAGGATGAACCATGAGATAGCAGAAATCACCAGGGGGTCTCTGAGTAATGCTGGAGAGTAGAGGCCCCATAGCAACCCACCATGCCAGGCCAAGCCACTTAGTTTTGGGGATAGCTTTATTCATAGAAGGTAGACGAGCCCTCCTTTACACTACTCCAGGCTTCTAAATAAAAAGAAAACCATCAAAACTGCTTTCTTTTTTGGGTAATTTAGCAGTTTGGATGGTCTAATTTCAAGGAAGAAAGAATACTGACTTTGGTTAAAGATAAGAGAAAAAGTGGTGGTTTCTTGGTGGGTAAATTTCCCCAATTTTCCAATGTGGTTTTAGGAATCATATTGATTTAATTCCTTGTATATATCCAGGATAACAACACTTACAAGCCAGAGAACAATTCTTCGTATTGTGCAGTGTGGTTAGCATCCTCACTGGCTGTCTGAAACCCAGGCTTCATCTCTATAGACATCAGGAGTATATCCGCATCTCAAAAGCACCACCTGTCTGGTGTGGCAACAGTGTGAGCAAAGACATTGAGGACCCTGGGAGACTGTGGAGACTGGACATGATGGTGGTCTTTTTTACAATATGGCTTTTTCCTCCACGGGTGACGTGGTCATCCCATTGCCATTTTGGAATAGAGTCCTTGGTCCAGGGGTAGCCTTGGTAACTGAGTGAATGGACTAATGCAGTGATAGCTGGGTCTACAGTAGTAGTAATAGAGCTACTGACATTCTCTAGTGGAAGATGAAGCAGAAGGTCCTAGGATTCTAGCCAACACTCCCTCCAACTCTCCACTAGGAGCAAGTGGTGATGGGAAATTCTAGAGTGTTCAGAAAACAGGTTTACTGAAACAGGGGCTCTATCACAAAGCTTTCTTGAGGTGTCATCCATGATAGGGAGGAACACAGCTGTTTGGGGGTGACTCATGTTTCTGTAAATAGCCCCCACCCACATGTAGTACATACCCCCCAAAAAACCCATAGGCTCACCAAGCCAGAACTTGCTGGACCCCTTACTTTGGTCTGTCCTCTCTGCTCTGTCTATTGTGACGAGACGTTTGTTCCTATCTCTGCAGGAAAAGCTGACACAACAATCTTCATGCCGCTTTGATGGGACTGAGAAACACACTGATGTGAACATTTCTGGAGAGGATGGACAGGGACGAAGGGGAAGACGTTCTCTGAAGGTGGGGACCATCATACAATGGGGCTGGGCATCCAGAGGGAATGAAGAAGGAATGGGAGGAAGTCCTACAGCACAGCCATGCTCCCCCTCTGCTCTCTGGCCACCATGATATGAGCTGACATCCACTCCCTGTCCAGATGAACTGTGGAGAACAAGACCCTTGCTTTGTTACACAAATCTGAGATTAATGAGTGTGTAAAAGTTTTAAACATACCACTCTGCAGAAAGGGCCCGTGGCAGAGAGAAGGCGAAGTGGCTGGTGTGGCGTTTTGGTGTGAGACAGAGGTTTTTAAAATCCCTGACTGTAAGAAATGCCTGTCCTCTTTCCCCCAGAGCTGGCACTTCAGGGGGCAACAATCCTGAGCTTTCCAGCAAAGCCCCTTGGTAAAACCTCATTCTGTTAGTTCAGGACACAAAGCCTTATCTAATGAATACTCTGGGGCTTGGGACTGGCCCCTCTTCTGAGGGTGGGTTCAGTCACATGGGGAACTGCCTGTAGCTCCCCACTTCTCAGAGCTCTGAGGCTGGCAGGTTCCAGTGGTCAGCTAGAGGCAAAGGGCCTGGAACCTCCTGCTTATCTGTGACTCCGTGATGAGCTCTGAGCACACATCAGACTGAAAATGGGCCATAGTGTTCATTTCTTACAGGACTGACACTTCTGAAACTCAGGGAGAAATAAATCCTTCCTCATTTCAGCTGCTTCTGGAGGGTAATTTGTCATTGTGATGAGAAGTTTGAACACATAAATTAAATGCAAAGTGGCCTGGGACCAGAAGAGCAAAAGGCAAACTGTAAAAAAATAGCAACCCAGACCCAAATACATGTGTCAGTCATGGCAATGTCCAGGGCATGCCACTGGGAAGGTGGAAACCATTCCTATGGAACTCCAAGGTCATGAGAAACCTGTGTTGCTCAGGTGCAGGAAGGATGAGTCATATGTGTGTCACTCATAGTCTTCATATCATGAGTTCTAAAATGAATCAGCCCAAATTCTGAAGCTCCACCAACTTAGTGAGAGTACATTGAGAGAGTCCACTGACATGGCAAAGTAGCTCCCAGCATGCAATGTTAATAACCACAGGAACGACAGAAAGACAGCAGATACAGTAGTTCCCAGCATGCAATGCTAATCACCCGCAGGTGTGACAGAAAGGCAGAGGTACTATGTGGTTTCCCTGAAGCCCCAATTTGTATATAAAACTTTGTCACAGGCTCTAGAAACAGGCTGTTTTGCCTGTGTTTGACCATCTCATTTTAAACTCTAGAACATTTACCAAAAGAATGAGGGCCAAAGCAGACCTAGGCAGAGGCCTTTGCACTCACTGCTGGCATGGCCTTTTGTCCACATTCCTGTTGCCTATAGCATACTAAGTGCTGATGCCTTCCCCAGTAACCCATCAATTATTTGTGCTCAAGTGTGGCCTGGGCACGGGAAGCTATAAAGAGCCACATGACTGAAATGGTCACCAGGGTTTGCAAATCAGTCCCAGCAAGAAACTAGGCAACAGGGCAGTAGCAGCACAGATGGACTTTGGCACCAGAGACACAAAGGGTGAAGTCACAGCCACATTAGGTTTCAGTGCAATGGAAACCGCACTTCCTGTGATGGTCATCTTCACTGTCTACTTGACTGCATCTACAATCACCATGGAAGCAAAGAATCACCAGGTGTGTCCATGATAACATTTACAGAAAGGTTTGACTAGGATATGAAGACCTATTCCATGAGTTGGAGACCTGGACTCTACAAAGAAGAAAGAAAGCTAAGCATTAACATTCTCCACTCTGCTTCCTGATTGCAGATGCAAAGTGACCAGTTGTCTCAGGATACTGCCTCAGTGTCTTTTCACCATGATGGACTGTCCCCTCAAATTATGAGCCCAAAATAAACTTTCTTTCCCTAAGTTGCTATTATCAGGTATTTTGACATAGCAACTGAAAATGTAAGTCATATACACCCTAGCAGGGTGACCCACTTTTGTTCCTGGGCATCAGAAAGTACTTCACATTATAATATGCATACTTATACTAGGCATAAACCATTGAGTCAGTTTAAAGAACTCATTTGCCAATGAATTGTCTCTAAAGCAAAGTCAATGAGCAGAAAGAGAAAATAGCAACACCAAAGATTCAGGTAGCACTGTTCTTAACAAAGGATCCTAGAATGAGTGTGTAGTCTACCTTGGATGAAGTGGAGAATGAGGAACCAATACACTAGACCAGTTTCAAACCAAGAAGTAATATATGCAAAGAATGTCTCGCTTGAGCAGCTGATTTTCATTCAATGAGGAAACATCTAGTGGCACTGGAGTCTCGTTCACATGATATGGGAAAACATGTACAGATAGCATCAAGTCAACTTTGCAAAAAGAGAACGTGAATGATAACAGACACTGCCCTGAGTGAGTAGTTTTGGCGGGACATGTGGACACATACGTGAAAACAGCTGAGGAGAGGAAGCAGCGAGTGTTGGAATGCACTGTGCTGCGTGGAGTCTACTCAAAGCTCAGCGACTGTCCCAGCTTGTGCTCATTTGCCTCATTCTTTCTCAATAGGAAGATAGACAAATAGGGGGCTTATTGCTTCTTGGCAATGTGATAGGGGAGCCATGTTTGGGCAAGTAAACTTTCAAGACTAGGGAGACGTTTTTCAAATATAAAGCAAGCTTTTGAGTATCATGTTTAAATAACCAACAAAGGAAATGCAGCATCCAAAGGTGGTGAAACAGAAGAAGGCATTGGAACAGGGAATTTGGAGTTTATTAATGCCACCCCTCACTCACTCTTAAAACAAGAAGACAAACTCCAGGGTATGCAGCTTCAAGGACCTCAACCTCATTGACATACTTAGTTCAACATGGAATTAGGTAATTCTCAAATAGGCATTTAGAACACACCTAGAGTCTATATAACACGGCTCGGCCTGGTAGCTTGGCCAGGTGGAGAGTCCCTCAACACAGGTCTTAGGTAACTCTGACAAAGAATTAACAACACCAAGGCGAATCTATATGCATTCTTTATATATATAAAAAAATAGCAGTGATCTAACCTTTCAGAGCACTGCCATGATTATCCGGGGCTGGGAGCCGTGTGCTATGCTGAACACACACCTTGCAGGTTACATTCATTTAACTCACCCCGATCTACGAATGACTGAGGAAAAGACATGCAGAGAGGTGGAAGTTAGAAAAAAAAGTGAAACAATGAGAAACGCTCATCCCTCAAATACACGACTAGAAAAGCATCTCTGCCCTCTCCTCAGTGGGGAAGTGGTAGAGAGCCTCTCGGTAGCTTCTGGGAGGGGAGGTGGGAAACAATGAAGAAAATACATGTTCTGCCTTCGACCCCTTGATATGGCCACACACACACCCCCAACAAGGAACTTATTTCAGGGACACTGATAGCAATAGGAAAATCTGTGCCCACACCAGTCAACTAGTCACAGAAGTGTGTGTAATAAAAAAAGGAAGAAAATGAAGTGTTCAGCAGTAAGAGGAAATAGTGTGTGTACACAATGGGATTCGGTGATATTATATTTTGAAGAATGGAAGGAGTATATCTTATTTAGGAGTGATCGCTATACTATAATGATGCACAGTGTTGAGGGGAAAGGCAAGGTTCTGAAGAAAGTGTTCATGCATAATGATCCAGCTGTCACTCAGTAAGAGGGATGATTATTATTATTGCCAAGGGAAAAATGAACAACAGTTGAAACATTGGTGATTTCCAATAAAAATTCTGCAAACCTGAATCCAAACTGCAACAGTCCATGTAAACTAACATTGTAATCTGTATTTTAGAAGTTCATGTTTTCTACCTATTTTTTTTTTTCCGACTAGGCTAAGACAGGGAGAAACCCAAGAGTGAGGAGCACTCCAGGGAAGCGCTCAGCCTCTTAACTCCTAACATAGCCTGCCCTGGTGGGGCCAGAGGATCCACAGAAATGCCTGATTCCAGTCCCTGTGCAACGGTCCTAAGAAGAACACACCACCCTGCTGTGCTGCATGAATAGAAGGTCCATCGAGTCTCACTATAAATTTGTTCTTGGCTTCTGTATGCCCAAACTTTTCTACAATTACAGGCTGGCATTTCAGAAATGTGAAAAAGATGAACTACTCTCTTGAGTGTGAAAAAAGTCTTAAAACTGGTACCTTAGAAATATTTCCACAGTCTAAGATTTAGTGAGGAAAATGATTGACCGATATGAAATTATTTCATTAATGATACTGGGGTCAGTGAGATAACTCAGCAGGTACTTGAAATCCACGTAACCCACATGGTGGAGAGAGAGGAATCAGCCCTTAAATTGTCCTGGGGCTTCCACATGGACACTGTGGCACGTGGCACTGCTTACATCATTCCCAAATTTATACAATGGAAAGTTGTTTGCTGATCCACAAATGATTCTCTGGATTTTGATTTTTTTTTTTAAATATAAAAACATGCTATGTTTCAGGTCATTTTAATCCATATGCTGATACACGTATATGTAAACTATGATAAAACCTCATTTCATGATTGGCAGATAAAAACATTGAAGAATGAGCAATATGATTTCCAGAGTCAACACTGCAATCAGCCTCTTCTGTTTGGATCTGTGTCGTTTAGAGGCACAGACAGGTTTCTGCGATCCACACTAAAGCTCAAAAGATAAATATATCAAAGTTCAAACTTAAGCATTGATTCAAGTGCTACGATGTCTAAGTGTTTAGTTACAATAGTCAAATCAGTGTGGGCACATTCAATCTCTTTATAGTAATTACAATATATATATAAGGCAAGCCAGGGACACCAAACATGCTAAAGACACAAAAGTAACTCAAAATGCATCTGCTACTTAATAGAAGAGGTCAACGATCCAAGAAAACCATAGAAGTAAATTACCATTATCTCAGATACGGCAATGAGTAACATTTGACACTAAAAGAACGAAAGACATCAATAAATTGGACTTGGCCAAAATGATTGGTTAACAGATAAATTATAGGAAGGGATAAACACTCATAACAAATCATAAAATCTAGTATCTCGATAGCTTAAACTTTCATTCATTATTACTGTTTATGCACATGTGTGCCATGGCCGAATGCAGACAGGTGAGACTGGTCAACTCAGAGTTGGTTCTCTTCTGGCTTTACGGGTTCCGGGATGGAACGCAAAGCACCGGGCTTAAGGAGCAAGTGCCCTTACCACTGGGCCACCTTTCCTCCTCCAGAAACTTACGGTTAAACAACCAAATGACAAGTAGTCCAGTTTAAACATGGACAAAACAAAGGACTGAGTAGACACTGTAATGAATGTATAGACAAGAAGCACATGAGAAGATAGATACCCAACATCAGATCCTCTGGTGGAAGACTGCTACTCAAACTTCTGGATAAAACTGCGCTGTATCCAGAGTCCATTAGCCAGACCCACAGACACATTTTGTATCTTGGATGAATAGTATCCAAGCTTATTTTCAATGCCTTTAGGCCAGGCATGCAGATTCTAGTGTAACACAGCTGCCTGGAGTTTTGTGTCTTAACTCAAGTTTCTTACTAGGCAGTGACCATGTTTAAACTTTCAACTCCTTGGCCAGGATTAGGCCTATCTTAATAGCTCCATTTCACCAGCTCTTTTGCTATTAATTAATAGTAAGAGGTAGGAAAGAACACAGGTCTTGTCTTACCCACACACGGCAGGGAGTAACCAAGCTGGGCGTCATGGACAAACTGCCGATCGTTGAGTCTTGTAACACAGTACAGGTGGAAGCAGTCCAAACAGATCACGTGGCGGTGGTTACACTGGAAGACCAGGACGGGGCTCCTGCACAGACAAAGAAGAAGTGTCTATGGGACCTCCAGGGTGGAGAGAATGCTACAATATGGTTGCTTTGCACATGCTCTGTGCCAGTCCTTTGCTGTCCAACCTTGTACTCAGCCATTCCAAGGTGATACCTTAAACAATGGGGGCACTCCATGAGCTGTATAGAACATTGACTGTGCTGATTTATATAAGTCAGTAAGTTTATCAATCAGTTGCTAGAAGTCTGCCCTGATTCCCAATTAACCTGTTCACTCACCATATCCATAAAGTAGATAATGTAGATACCCCTAGTATCTATTTTCACTGGCCCTTCCCTGACTACATACTGACCACACAGCATGGGGACATGTTCTTTCTCCTTATCCACTCTGCCCTCCATGCAACTGATACCATCTTTATATTACATTGATGTTCCCACAGAAGCAGGCCTTGTAAGCTTTTGTGTTGTCTCTTGAATTTAATTATAATAATATACAAAATAAGAACTTGCCAAAGTCAAAAGGAAAATGATCATTGCACCAAAGAAGCTATGCCCAACAACCAGTCCCATTACCCCAGCAAATGGAAAAGGGCAATTTAGAAGCAAGAGAACAACCAACAGGATTTTTTTTTCTATTTTAAGAATTTTGTCTGTTCAATAACCTTCATCTTATGAAAATATTCAATTTTTCAAATTGTGCCTATAAGATTAATAATAAATCAATATATACAAATCTTAAAATTTTTGGATTCCCTTATGCTGTGGTTGGAATGAAATATGCCCCCAAAGGCTCATGTGTTTGAATACTCAGTCTCCAGTTAGTGCCACTGTTTGGGGAGATCATGGAACCTTTAGGAGGTGGAATCTTGTTAGAGGAAATATGTCACTGTAAGTGGTCTATGGGGATGTATAGCTTTGACCTACTTCATGTGCTCTACCTTGTCCTTCCTATGTGCAGACAAAAATGTGACCAGCCAGCTTCCTGCTTCCATGCCATGCCTTCCCCGCCATGATGGACTCTTTCCCTATGGAACTATACCCCAAAGTAAACCCTGTCATCCTTATGCTGTTCTTGGTCATGGTAGTCTATCACACCAATACAGAAGTAACTAATACAGTTATGAAGTCTATAAACAACTTTACAAGAAAATAAATCTCCTGGAAAGTCATATTATTTTGCTGGCAAATGATGTGCTTATGTGAAGAAGAGGATAAATTGATTGTATTAATTTGTGATCATTCATTCAGATCATTTCAATAGTGTTATTGTCTTGCAGTCAATATAGATAAGCCTATTGCCTAAGTAAAGAGAGAATACTAATGCGTCCATTCACACCCAGTTATTAGCACTTACAAGATCTGTTTTTAAAAAGTCCTTTCCCTAGGAAAAAAATAATCAAGGTTAAATGTAACATGAATCTTAAAGCGTTCTTATTAATAAGAACAAACCCGAGGCAGGTTATTGGGGTGATTGCTAGAAGATCAGAGAAGCAGAACAAGCCACGGCTATCTCACCTTGCTAGTTCCTCAGGTGATCCTTTTTTCCTCAGGCTGGAAGCTTCTGAGTCCTCATCCCAATGGCTCTCAGCTGTACTGTGCTGCCCCAAAGCCTGCACGCTTAACCAACCAAATGCCTAACTAACTGCATGGTTTTACTTTTTAGATCCTGGTCCTCATGCCTTATATACCTTTCTCTTTCTGCCCCCACTCCCTGGGATTAAAGGTGTGGGTCACCATGCTTAGCTGTTTCTAAAGTGGCCTTGAACTCAGAGATCTGGCTAGCTCTGCCTCCTAAGTGCTGGGATTAAAGGTGTGTACCACCACCACCCAACTTCTGCTATAGCTTGCTCTGACCCATTTTCTAGCCACCATTTTTGGCTTTGTTCTAGTGGCTGTCTGTTCTCTGACCCCAGATATGTTTATTTCGGGGAACACACAATATTTCAGGGAACATAATACCCACCACAGTTAAACATTAGCATTATAGCAGATAATTTCTTAACAGCTACAACGGTTTAAATGATTCTGTTATCTCACTTATTTCAAAGTGGCCCCCAACACAGAAAGTGGAAAAGCACCCCCTGGTGTGTTAACACCCACAGTCAGCTTACACTGAGCGTGAGTCCCTAAATATGTCTGAGCATGATGATGAACATCCTCCTTTCTGAACACACTGTAGCCCCTTCTGGTTTGATTCCTACCTCCAGGTCCGTGGTTAACTGCTCTGAACTTTCAACCTCTCCCTTTCCAACAGTTTTCCTTCTGAGGACTATAGAATACAGCATTTCTTCCCTCTAGCTTCATCTACTGCACACACATGTGCACACACCAAGTGTGACCTATGTAGCAGCTACATTTCACCTTTGTCTGCACAGATAAGCGATGAGGAAGATGTTCTCAACTATAATGGTGGTGGCACTGTGGGAGACCAAGCCTTAGCTGGCTAACCAGCTATCACCACAAACACACACCAGTGAGGCCGTGAGAGAACATGTAAATGTCCTGTAGACGGCAAACCTGAAAGGGGAGTTTCAAATGTGACCCAAGGAGGCAAATAACAACCTGTGGGACTTGGTGAAGCTTCTGGAACCATAAGCCAAGTTGAAGAGTTCTTTCTCTGAGCCGCCTTGGTCATGGCATTTTCCCACGGCAAGAGAAAAGTGAGTAAGACAGTAGCCCTTGTGGGAATTAGACAAGCGCTCACTGGGATGCTCACGAGACACATGGAGGAGAAGGGGGAGGAGGTGAACAGAGGAGACACTGCAGACTCTCCACAGGGGTGTGGGATGATTCCAGGAGACAGTCCCAGCCTATGTTCTCTTGACTGTGGCACTCACGGAAGGTTTTCCTGTGTTCCGAATGCCTATGTCTCCTTAAACTTCATATACTGAGTTGTTGTTCCTAAAGGCACCATATTAGGAGGCCAGTTTCTAAGAAGGTGCTAGGTCATGAGGTTAGAGACCTCATGAATGGGGTTAGTGCAGTCGTGAAGGGGACCTCAAGGAGTTCCCTCACTTCTTCCACCATGCAAGGTTGGAGAGGCACTGTGTCGCAAACACTAAGCATGTTCTCAACAGACACTTTCAGAAATAAATTCCTACTGCTCATACACTGCCTGGATTCAGTCTTCTGATAAGACAGTCCAAACAGACAAAGACAGTTTCTGAACCTTCTAGGGGAGATTTAATGAGTTTAACTCAGAGGAAAGTTTGGAAAGAGAGAAACTAAAAGTACTAAGACTTCATGGAGGTCATTTTCAGAATTCTGACCTTAATTTCCTAGGAGCTGTACTGAGTAACGGGAACAAAACGATGGGTGTGTGTGACACTTTTGAGAAAGACCTGCCTGGACTTATTCCTTCTGGGTCCTTTGTTCCTCCTGATGTTCTTCTGTGCCCTTTGATCAAATTATATATTAACGTCACTTGATCAATCTAGTAGTGATTTTATCCCACTGAGCCAAGTCACAGAGCAGTTAATTAAAGGTTAAATAAAGTTCTCACTCTTATGTAAAAATAATTGCAAACATGTTATTTGACATTACTGAGGAGTTGTTTGTAAGCAATGATTCCCTGTTTTGTTGAAGAAATGATACACAGGCCATTCTTTCACACAACATTCAGTAAATATTCAATACCGAAGGAAATTCAGTAAGACAAAATCTATGGCAAGTCATTCTAATGAGAGCCAAAGCAGCTTATTGTGGCATGGTGTCACACACCAGGAAACCCTGTTGTCTAGTATCCACAAAAATGACATCAGTGCTTCTGTATCTCTCCAGTAATCTGCACACTTTACTCCAGTCTGTCTCCTGTTTCCTTTGCCATCACCCCATCCTTCCTTCATTTCTTCATGGATCCCAGCCCTGGAGCTTCATTCACCTGGTGAAAGTACAGCACGCGGTTCCAGAGTCTCAGCAAATGTGATGGACATTGAGAAGCAACGTGCTGGAAACTTAAAGTGATACAATAAGGAGTGTATGCAAGGACTCAAGGTCTACACAATCTTGTAGAGTGGCCAGGGGAAGGACAAAGACAAAGTTAACACAGTGCAGAACACTTGAAGTTTGATTAGAGTTGTAGAAAACCTAACCAGGCTCATTGGTAAGAAATCTCTATGATGCTTTCAAAGGATCCAACCCTAACTCCTGTTCCATTCCACATTGAATGGGCTGTTGTCAATAAAACAAGAAAACTGGACAAAAGAGCATATGCCTTCATGCTCTCAGAAATATGGCTGGCTGCTGCTTGCTCTCGCCTTCATTTCAGGTTTTGAGGAAACAAGCATCCCTGGTGGTGAGGATACCCTGGCAGCCGATGGAACATGCCATGGAGCAAGCACCAGGGCCTCTTGGCAACAGCCAACAGTGATTGTGCTGTCACCTACATGAACCATCTTTAAAGTCAATCTTCCAACTCATGGCAATCTCAGAGATAACTCTGTCCCTGGCTGGCATCTTGACTATGACTTTACATGATATCCATGGCAGGAATCATCTGGTCAATTCTTCTCAAATTTCTGACCCTTGGAAACTGTGCAAGACTAGATTCACTCTGTTCTTTGGCCATTAAGCTGTGGTTTGATTTTCTTAAATGCAGCAACATCTAAGTAATATAGACCCAGAAGACAAGGCAGCCATGTTTAATAGGTCTTAGAAAATGGTATGAGAGAGTAAATGGCATTAGATAGTGTGGCGGTATTGTGTTCCCCAAAATATTGTTCACCCTAATAAACTTATCTGGGGTAAAAGAACAGAACAGCCACTAGACACAGAGGCTAGAAAATGGTGGCACTCACACCTTTAATCCTAGCATTCCAGAAGCAGAAATTCCTCTGGATCTCTGTGAGTTCAAGGCCACATTGGAAACAGCCAGGCTTGGTGACACATGCCTTTAATTCCAGAAAGTGAGCCTTTAATCCCAGGGAGTGATGGCAGAAAACAGAAAGGTATATAAGGCGTGAAGACCAGAAACCAGAAGCATTTGGCTGGTTAAGCTTTTAGGCTTTGAGCAGCACAATTCAGCTGAGACCCATTCTGGATGAGGACTCAGAAGCTTACAGTCTAAGAAAACAGGATCACCTGAGGAACTGGCAAGGTGAGGTAGCTGTGGCTTGTTCTGTTTCTCTGATCTTCCAGCATTCATCCTAATACCTGGCTCCAGGTTTGTTCTTATTAACAAGACTCTTTAAGATTCATGCTACAAGATAGAGGATCAGAATTTGAAGTCAAGGGCAGAGAGTAAGGATGCAGAATTACTGAGGACCAGGGCATATGATGTTGCTCATTTCTCCATTTGCCCCAGGCCCAGTAGAGTTACATACATGATTATATGAGCCCATATGTAGTATATGAAATATATAGCATAATCACCTGAAAAGCATAGTATGAAATCCTTAAGGAAATAAAAGTAAACACACTCTTTCTCACTTGTGGGAGATAGTCTTAAATTTAGCTGACACTTGACCCTTTTAAATGCATGTGTTGTTTCTATGGTCTATTCAGTGTGGGCAGCAGTCATATAGATGCTGTGCCCCAGTTAGCCCCAGTTAGCAATCCTTCACATGTCTCAGCAAACTCTTAGAACTCTTGGGAATTTAGTAAAGTATCTGATTAGATAAAAAGTAATTAGAGGAGAAAAAGTGATGTCCCTAAATAACTGGATTTATCCTCTTAGCTGTCCTTTAAATCCCCTTTAGATAAAGTTGGCTCCTAAAACAACAAACAACTGAGCTATGGAGAATCTAACGCAGCTTCGTTAGTTTTCTGGATTTAGCATATCTACTAGCTGCCTAAATGCACCACTGACAAAGAAATCTCTACCACGGTGCCAGTGAGCCAAAAGGCTGGAGATGTCATGTTGGCACACGTGTGTCATAGAGTTCCAACGAGAGATTTTTCCCGCCTTCAATATGGGTAACATACTGGGGTCTTGTTGACAGACATTTAAGAGAAAGTGGGAGAGACTGAGCATCTTCCCCACTTTCAAGTAGCATTTAGTCAGCAGGATTATGAGAGTACGAAAAATCCTTCAGGTTCTGGCTATTATAAACAATGCTGCTATGAACATAGTTGAGCATGTGTCCTTGCAGTATGATTGAGCATTCCTTGGGTATATACCCAAGAGTGGTATAGCTGGGTCTTGAAGGTGGTTGATTCCCAATTTTCTAAGAAAGCGCCGTATTGATTTCCAAAGGGGCTGTACAAGTTTGCATTCCCACCAACAGTGGAGGAGTGTTCCCCTTGCATCACACCCTCTCCAACATAAGCTGTCTTCAGTGTTTTTTATCTTAGCCATTTTGATGGGTATAAGATGGTATCTCAGAGTCATTTTGATTTGCATTTCCCTGATGATTAAGGATGTTGAGCAATTCCTTAAATGTCTTTCAGTCATTTGAGCTTCTTCTGTTAAGAATTCTCTGTTTAGCTCTATAGCCTGGAAACACATGAACTGTGAACCAATGGCTGAGGAGCCCCCATGGAACTGGACCAGGCCCTCTGGATAAGTGAGACAGTTGATTAGCTTGAACTGTTTAGGAGGCCCCCAGGCAGTGGGACCGGGACCTGTCCATGGTGTGTGAGCTAGCTTTTTGGAACCTAGGGCCTATGCTGAGACACTTTGCTCAGCCTTGGTGCAGGGAGGAGGGGACTGGACCTGCATCAACTGAATCTACCAGATTGGGCTGACTCTCCAGGAGAGACCTTGCCTTGGAGGAGGTGGGAATGGGGGAGTGGATTGGGGGGAAGGTTGGGGGTGGGAGGAGGGAGGACAGGGGAATCCATGGCTGATACATAAAATTAAAATAATTATAAAATAAAAATATTTATTAAAAAAATTCTTCAAAACAAAATTGTAGGGTGTGTGTCATCCTCCAGGTAATTTACTAGATGGCATTGTAGAGCCCAAAGGCAAGGACTTGGATCTACAGCACACTTAGAGACCTATAGTTAACTGGGGAGGCTCAGATGCCTGGTACGAGGGAAGAGGACAGGTCAGGCCCTGTAACAACAGGGGAGGGCGCGGGGAGCTGAAGGACGTGGGTATACGTACTCTGATGCTATTCTTTGAGCACTCTGCTTAGGGTTAGGGGTGTTCAATCAACAAGCTTCTATCTCCATCACTGCCCCAGTGCCCTCAGCTAGCTGGTGGTATGTTCTTAAAAGCCTACACTTCATTCAAATACAATGGTCCAAGCTCTGTTATGAACAGAGATTTCATCTCAAGAGTCCTTGACTGTTCACTCAAACCATGAAAAATAATGGGGTAAATAAAGCATAGGCGTTCAGACAGGAAACCCTTTAAAAATGATGTGTATACAAGTCACAATGGGACAGATTCAGAGTACCGTTAAACCCATGTGTCTCAGACTCCTACAGTCTCATCCCCCGAGTTAATTTCTGAGAGTAGGAAGTATCAGTGTCTACATGGAAGGAAACATTGAAATAAACTTCTGAAGCATGTCTGAATTAGGCTGTGCATGTTGGTCTATCTTATAATTGTCATCCTTACTAACTTCTGCTGAGAGGCAAATGGCTAGAGAAAAGTATCTAACACATGCCAAAATAAAGAATACCCTTTTAAATGCAGGCTTTCAGTATTGCAGATAATATCACACTTAGTGGCTTGTTCCATCATCCAAACTCCATCTGTAGGAAGCAGGAGTGCCTTTTTATTTACTTATTTATTTATTTTTGGTTTTTAGAGACAGAATTTCTCTGTGTAGTTTTGGTGCCTGTCTTGGAAATCACTCTGTAGACCAGGCTGGCCTTGAACTCACAGACATCTGCCTGGCTCTGCCTCTTGAGTGCTGAGATTAAAGGCATGTGAACCACCACTGCCCGGCAGGAGTGCCATTTTTAAGAAAGAGGGATTGTGTACTTATCTTTATGGGTAGTGTCAAACTGTTCTGATTAGTTACATTCCATTCCCCCAAATCAGTGCCCTAAGAACCTCATCCCTACAGCCTTGACTGCTTTCTTTCTGCACTTCATTTCTGTTAATTGAGAAGTATCTTATTTTACATTCTAAAAAGATGACTAATGATTTTATTTTTAAAGTTGTTTGAGTATTTATATTTCTGTTGACAACTGCCTGTTTATTTGTGGAGCTGCAAATGGTAACCACTCCCTAATACTTCTTCCTTCCCATTTTTAGTAATAATCCAAGTTTTCACAGGGCACAAGGTCATTCAAGGTGAAAACAAAATTTCCTAGTCTCTTATAAAGACTACCCATTTGACTAAATATTGACCAGTGAACTCAAGGTACAGAAAAGGAAGAGAAACAGAGCTCGACACTGCCAGGCACCTCTTTCCCATGGTCTGGAAGGTGGACAGCAGGAGTCTACACATCCATCTTAGAACATGAGTAAAGACAAATATTGTAGCTGCTAGAACAATGGACAGAAGGTTGTTAGTCTTCACCAGGGCAGCCAAATGATCAAGAAACTACCTAAACAGAACCAAATCACACATTTTTGAAGATTGTCTCATTGAGAAGCAAATGTCTTTCTATTATCTGGAATTCAGCTTTCTTATCTGTGTGTATGTAGCTCCCCTAGAAACTGTGGATAGGATCTCTTCCATCTGTCAAAAGAAAATCATGAAATGAATTCTGTAACACCTGCTCACCTGTCAGCTTAATAAACCATAACTTATTGCACCTTTGATCAAGATGAAAAGCCTGGGTGTGTTTTGGGGACAGTACATTGCAGACACCAGGGGGAGCCTCAACAATCAATAAAGAAACTGACAACAATGAAAATTCCTATATCTGCTATTTACATGTGTATGAGATATTAGTATTGAATTTTTCTCTAAAAGGTGAAGATACTTTTTCCCCTTTCAGTATAGGAAAAAAGAAACATGAACTTCTTATTTCTTTCAGTTGGATAAATGGAATGAAACCTTTGATTTGATGGAAATAATCAGACTCTCAATATTTTCATGTGATGGGGGCTTGGACTTGGTTGACTCAGCATTTGCAGGGGAGTTGTAGTTAAGTAACCACTGCACTACTGTTTTCCAGGAATAAGGAACACATTCCAGGGTTCCTCCTACCACTGGTCAGCAGCACACCTACCTAAACAATAACTCAGAACAAGGTCAGCTCTAATGAATGTCAGCAACAGACATATGTGGAATGGGGGAGGATGTTGTGGCATAATCTTTTTGTACAATGTGAAGATGTGTTGTTCTCGTTGGTTTAATAAAGAGCGGAGTGGCCAATAGCTAGGCAGGAAGAGGTTAGGCAGGACTTGTGGACAAGGAGAGAGTGGGATGGAATGAAGAAGGGCAGAGTCACCAGGAGATTCAGGGAGAAGCAGGATGCATATGCCATGCTGAAGAAAGGAGGAGCAGCTTGACTATCCAAAACTTCTGCATCCAGTACAAGTGCAGAAACATGCAGCAGTAGTACAGAAACCAGGCAGCAGGACCTGGGAATAGAAGTTGCTCCTTTTTCTTCTTTCTGAGAAGCGAACCATAGTAGAATTTCCTTTGCACATTTCCCTTAATGTGTGCCACACAAATGCCCTGCTAGGAGGCCAGCTGTGCCTCTTTAAGTCCCCCCAAAGCTGCAGCCAGCAGGAATGCATGAGATTGCTTAGCATTTTCTTTGCCTTAACTCCTTTTTATTTTTCACCCTAGCCACCCTGAGCTTTCAGCTCCTAAACAGTGTCAGCACTATTCATTCTAGCCTCAGGCTCTGCTCCCCAGAGCAGTCTGGGTAAAGTGTGAGCCAACTGATTGATGTTTTCTGGCAATCTATGAGGGAGGAGGTACCTAGTACCACAGTTATTGTGGCTACCACGGTGTCTATTTCAAAACATGGTCATGCTGGACATCCACCCCACCTCTCTGAAACTCAACACAAGGAGTAAGAGAAAAACAGATGGAATGGCTTAAATGGTAGCAAAAATCATATTTCAAGCAAATTTTAAAAGAAGAGAAAACCAAATTAAAACAAATTTTTAACTTGGTAAATGAAAATCTAAAAATTGATTCCATTGGATAAGGCAAATCTGGGTGAGGCTGTGGTGAACACACAACACATGCATGTATTTAAATAAATGAAGACTTCCATGGAGAATGCAATTCTGCTCATTCTTGCAGAAAACCCATTACTGTACAAATGTGAGAGTGAAAGCTCCTAACAGTTCAATTTGTGGGTGTCTGCGCCCATGTTTTGCTCACTGCCATTTTTCTTCCATGAAATGTGATTGCCACCCTGTCTCAGACGTGGCGAGTCCCTGTGTTCCACCCAGTCAATTCTAGACAGATGGCCACAACACACATTTTCCAATCATGCCCAGACCAAGATTGAATCTGGCAGAAGCCTTAACTCATAACTTCCATTCCCAAAGACACTAAACACATTTGCTTGGTAGCCTTTCTGACAGCACCCATTAAACACAGAGACATGAAGGGACAGAGGCATGAAGAGGGTAGGAAAAGAACGTCATGTCATGATGCATGGCTGGAAGGGGACACTCTGAATGAGAAGACTTCTGCTCCCCTCTCATGGGCCAGTGTGAGTGGCAGAGTGTGGCCTTGCTTTCCTTTGGCATGTGGCGGGATGACTCACTGTGTTAGTTGCTTTTTGTGATGCTGTGACAGATACTGTCCAAGAGCAACTTCAGGAAGATTTGCTTTGGCTCACAGTTGGAGGGGGAAGTCCATCATGGCAGGCACGGCATGGTGGCGGGAGTATGAGTCACCTAGTCACATCACATCTCTACTCATGAAATGGAGAGTGATGTTGGTGTTGCCTAGCTAGTGTTTTCCTTTTCATACATTCTGGGGATACCCACCTTTAATGTGAACAGGATCCTTCCATGATGGAAGGAGGTGGGTTTTCCCACCTCAATTAGCCCCATCTGGAAACTCTCTTAAAGACATTCCCAGAGGTTTGTTTCCATGGTGATTTGTAGCTGGAGACCTTCTCTCCAGCCCCTGCCAAACCCTGTTAGTCCGACAGCCCACTAATAAAATAAACACACAGACACTTATATTATTTAAACTGCTTGGCCATTAGCTCAGGCCTACCACTGTCTATCTCTTACTCTTTTATTCCGCCCATTTCTATTAATATATACTTTCCCATGTGGCTCGTGGCTTACCATCACCTTACATCTTCCTTGTCCTGGTGGCCACTGGCAGTGTCCCCTCCTGCCTTCCTGTTCTCCCAGTTCTCCTCTCTCTTAGTCCCGCCTATAGTTCCTGCCTGGCTACTGACTAATCAGTGTTTTATTTACCAATCAATCAGCCACAGCAGTGATTTTATATCACATCATGCTCATAATCGAGATTAACTGTCATACCCACCAAGATGAGGTATAACCTGCAACCATGTGGCAGCCTGGTGCACACTGCTTATGATGAGGGGGCTGTGGACAAGAAGTATGTTTGGAAGGTTAAAACACACATGTTGTGGGCATAGTATCCTGAAAGCCTGACTCACAAGTATTCTACAACTGAACTGTTTCCAGATGAATATAACTCTCCAGCTCCAGAAAGGGGGGGGGAGGGCTGAACACCTCCACATTTTTCTCACTTCTTGTCATAATGACTAAAAGTTAGCTATGGAAGGGGGAACAGTTATCTCAAAAACATGCAAATGATGTTTTTTTCAAAGTATTTTAGATTAAGGAAGAGGGGTACCCTCATGGGTCAATGCAAGGCCAAGGTCAGGAGCATGACAATGGAGGTGGCCTTGCTTTGACACTATTAGTCAACTGCTCCCCACCACCATGTGCTCCTCCTGGCCCTCTACAGTGATGGTGCAGGCTACTGTGCCATATCTCATCTCCTTCAGTCAAGTAAGAGAGGCTTGATA